>NC_092739.1:141179796-141490491 GCF_047496795.1 Chiloscyllium punctatum | reverse complement strand
AATTTCTTCTGTCAATATCTAGTGAATCTATGAAATTCCTTACTACACAGGGCTATCAAGATTGAGTCATCCGTACGTTCAAGTTGTGAAATGGACAGATGTTTAATCTGTAAGGGATCAAGGGTTTTGGGGAAAGGGCAGGAAAGTGGAATTTTGGATTATCAGATCAATCATGATCTCGTTGAATGAGAGAGCAGACTTATGGGCTGAATGGGCCTGTATTCTGGGTCACAGGTTTATGGTTGTGGCCAAAAGAGGTGTGTGTGTGTGTGTGTGTGTGTGTGTGTGTGTGTGTGGTAAAGAAGCGAGTGACAGTGCTTGGAATTCACTGCCACCACTTCTGCGCTGTAATAATTTAAATTATATACCAAGCCCTCAGATGACAAAGGTGGCATAGTGGTGAGGGGTAGGGGTGAGTATTCCCATTGCTTATCCACCTCTGTTAGAATCTTGGCAGCAATGGCAGGCAGCCCAACTTCCCTGAGCTAATAGAGGTCATCAGGTGGCCATTCTTCTAGGCATAATTGGTCTTTTACTGTGTTTTGAAGCCAAGTGAACTCCATGCCATCTTAGCTTCAGATTTATCCTCCATCACTGCTCCTCCAAGGACTGGCTGCCACTCCGGACGCTGCTGAGATGTGCTAGTAGACATCCTTTCACATTACCGTTTTGGGATTGCACTATAGGCTCACCAATAGTTGAGAACAAATTAAGACGACATGTAAGGAGATCTCAGATATCTGTAAAAATAATAGATTTTAACTTTCAAAATTTCGACTGGGACTGCCATAGTGCTAAGGGTTTGGATGGAGATAAATTTGTAAAGTGTATGCAAGAAAATGTTCTTATTCAATATGTGGATGTACCTACCAGAGAAGGAGCAAAACTTGACCTTCTGTGGGGAAGTAAGGCAGGGCAAGTGATTGAGGTGTCAATGGAGGAGAACTTTAGGCCAAATGATCATAATTATATTAGTTTTAAAATTGTTATGGATAGATCTGATCCAAAAGTTAATGTTCTAATTGGCATAAGGCTAATTTTGATGTTATTAGCCACTATAAATACCACAGAAAACAGTATAGAAGTGCTTCACAGGAGGCTCCCAAGAACTGAGGATGTCACCAAGACAGGGGACGAAACGTTTGCAAGACAAATTCCCAGCTCGGCGAACAGAACCACAACAAAAGTTGATTGGGGGAGGCTGTTCACATGAAAAGGGAGATTTGGAAATGGAAGACCCTCCAAAATGAAATTACATGAGTTCAGAGACATTATGTTCCTGTTAGTGTGAAGGGCAAGGCTGATAGGTGTAGACAATTCTGGTTAACTAAAAAAATTAAGACTCTGGTCAAGAAAAAGAAGACAAATGTCAGGTACAAATGTGGTCTACCTAGACTTCCAAAAGGCCTTTGATAAGGTGCCACACGGGAGGCTGCTGAGCAAGGTGAGGGCCCATGGTGTTCGAGGTGATCTACTGGTATGGATTGAGGATTGGCTGTCTGACAGAAGACAGAGAGTTGGGATAAAAGGTTCTTTTTCAGAATGGCAGCCGGTGACGAGTGGTGTCCCGCAGGGTTCAGTGTCGGGGCCGCAGCTGTTGCCATTATATATTAATGATCTGGATGAAGGGACTGGGGGCATTCTAGCGAAGCTTGCAGATGATATGAAGTTAGGTGGACAGGCAGGTAGTACTGAGGAAGTGGGGAGGCTGCAGAAGGATCTAGACAGTTTGGTAGAGTGGTCCAGGAAATGGCTGATGGAATTCAACGTGAACAAGTACGAGGTCTTGCACTTTGGCAAAAAGAATAAAAGCATAGACTACTTTCTAAACGGTGAGAAAATTCGTAAAGCCAAAGTACAAAGGGATCTGGGAGTGCTAGTCGAGGATTCTCTAAAGGTCAACATACAGGTTGAGTCCGTGATTAAGAAAGCGAATACAATGTTGTCACTTATCTCAAGAGGGTTGGAATATAAAAGCACCGTTGTGCTACTGAGACTTTACAAAACTCTGGTTAGGCCCCATTTGGAGTACTGTGTCCAGTTTTGGTCCCCACACCTCAGGAAGGACATACTGGCACTGGAATGTGTCCAGCGGAGATTCACACGGATGATTCCTGGAATGGTAGGTCTAACATATGAGGATCCTGGGATTGTATTCATTGGAGTTTAGAAGATTAAGGGGAGACTTAATAGAGACGTACAAGATAATACATGGCTTGGAAAGGGTGGACGTTAGGAAATTGTTTCTGTTAGGTGAGGAGACTAGGACCCGTGGACACAGCCTTAGAATTAGAGGGGGTCAATTCAGAACAGAAATGCGGAGACATTTCTTCAGCCAGAGAGTGGTGGGTCTGTGGAATTCATTGCCGCAGAGTGCAGTGGAGGCCAGGACGTTAAATGTCTTCAAGGCAGAGATTGATAGATTCATGTTGTCTCGAGGAATTAAGGGCTACAGAGAGAATGCGGGTAAGTGGAGTTGAAATGCCCATCAGCCATGATTAAATGGCGGAGTGGACTCGATGGGCCAAATGGCCTTACTTCCACTCCTATGTCTTATGGTCTTATGGTCTTATGGTATAGACAGCTGGGATTGACTGAATCCTGAGAAGAGTATAATGGCAGGAGGGAAATCAGGAGGTCAAAAAGGGGACATGAGATAGTTTTGACAAATAGGGTTAAGAAGAATCCAAAAACATCGTACAAATACATTAAGGACGTAAGAATAAATAGAAAGAGAATAGGGCTCATTAAAAATCAACGAGGCATTTTATGAGTGGAACCACAGGAGATGGTTAAGATACTAAACAAATATTTTGCATCAGTACTTACTGTGGAGAAGGACTTACATGGAAGCGAGGGAACTTGGGAAATAAGTTGTGATGCCTTGAAAGAGTCCGCATGGTAGAAGAGGAGATGCTTGAGATCTTAAAATGCATAATGGTAGATAAATCCCCAGGACCTGTTCAAGTGTCTCCCAGAACTTTGTGGGAATCTAAGGAAAAGATTGCTGGGCCCCTTGCTGAGATATTTGTATCATCAACAGCCACAGGTAAGGTGCTGGAAGACTGGAGGGTGACGAATGAGGATGCCATTAATTAAGTAAGGTGGTAAGGAAAATCCAGGGAACTATACATCAGTGAGACTAATGTAAATGGTGGGTAAGCTGTTGGAAGGGATTCTGTGGGACAAGATTGACATCCAGTTGGAAAAGCAAGGACTAATTAGGGATAGTCAACATGGTCTTGGACATGGGAATTGAATTGAGTTTTTTTGAAGTGGTGACAAAGAAAATAGATGAAGGCAGAGCGAAAGAGGTTGTCTATATGAATTTCGCAAGGCATTAGACAAGATTCTGCATGATAGACTAGGTGGCAATCCAGGGGGAACTAGCCAATTGGACGCAAAATTGCCTTGAAGGTCGGAGATAGAGAGTGGTAATGTCGGGTTCTTTCTCGGACTGGAAGCCTCTGACCTGTATGCTGCAAGGATGGGTGCTAGGTCCACTGTTTTTTTTGTCATTTATATAAATTATTTAGATGTGAATATAGGAGGGACAGTTAGTAAATTTGTAGATGGCATTGACATTGGTGATGTAATGGACAACAAAGAAGGTTATAACAGATTACAACTGAATCTTGATCAGCTAGGCCAATGCGCTGAGAAGTGGCAGATGGAGTTTAATTCAGATAAATGTGAGGTGTTGCATTTTGGTAAGACAATCAGTTAATGGAAGGGCCTTGGGGAGTGATGCTGAACAAGGAGAACGAGGAGTGCAGGTGCACATTTCCTTGAAAGTAGAGTCGAGCGTAAACAGAAGGTATTTAGCACACTTGCCTTTGTTGGTCAGTGTAATGAATATCGGAGTTGGGATAACATATTGCAGCTGTACAGGACATGCTTTTAAAATCCAGCATTCAATTCTGGACTAGAGGCAAAGAAATTGCAGATGATGGAATCCATAGAAGACAAGCTGGAGGCTGAAAGAACACAGTAAGCCAGGCAGCCTTCGGATGTGGAGAAGTCAATGTTTTGGGTATAATCCTTCTTCAGGACTGGGGTTGGGGGTAAGGGGAGCTGCATATAAAGGGAAGGGGAGGGGGAGGGTTTTGGGTGGGAAGAGGGACAGTGTAGTGATTCTCTGCAAGGTACTCTTTTGCACTTAACACACTTGTAGAATCTCTTTAGCTTCTCCTTTAACTTACGTGCCAAATCTCTTTCTTGTCTCCTTTTTGCCCTCTTGATTTCCCTCTTAAGCATACACCTGTACTCTTCAAGACATTCACTTGATCCCAGTTGTCTATACTTGACATATTCTGGATTAGTGGTGCTGGAAGAGCACAGCAGTTCAGGCAGCATCCAAGTAGCTCTTCCAGCATCACTAATCCAGAATCTGGTTTCCAGCATCTGCAGTCATTGTTTTTACCTCTATACTTGACATATGCCTCCTTGTTTTTCTTGACCTGAGTCTCAATATCTCCAGTCATTCAATGTTCCCTACTTCTGCCAGTCTTGCCATTCACACTAACAGGAATATGTTGGGCCTGAATTTTTGTTATCTCACTTTTCAAAGCCTCCATCTGCCACATATCCCTTTATCTGAGAGCAACCTCCCCTTATCAACTCTAGAAAGTTCCTGTCAAAGCTCATCAAAATTGGCCTTGTTCCAATTAGAACTTGAACTTGTGGACAGGACCTAACCCTTGCTATAACTATTTTAAAACTAATAGAAGGATGGTCATTGGTTCCAAACTGCTCTCCCTACTTATACCTCAGTCACTTGCCCTGCCTTATTTCCCAAGAGCGGGTCAAGATTTGCCTTTTCTCTAGATGGGCCATAAACACATTGATTTAGAACGTTTCCATGAACACACTTAACAAATTCCCCTTCATCCAAGCCCTTGACACGATGGCAGTCCCAGTCTATGTTTGCAAAGTTAAAATCCCCTACTACCACGAATCTGACAGAATTATCTGTAATGTCTGCAATGTCCCCACATATTTGCTCCTCAATCTCCCACTGACTATTGGAGGGCCTACAGGAACCTCCCATCAAAGTGATCGCCCCTTTTTATTTCTTATTTCCCCTTATAGCGTTACTGGATGATCCCAAAGGCCGTGGTGTTTTCCCTAATCAAAAATGCCACTCCACTCCTCTCTTTGCTTTCTTTAATATCTGTACCCTGGAACATTGGGCTGCCACTCCTGTCCCTCCCTCAGCGATATTTCTGTCATAAATATGGCAGCCCAATCCCATGTTCCCCTCCATGCCCTGAGTTCATCTGCCTTACCTGTCAGACCTTTTAGTTCGAAATAAATGCAGCACAGCGGCACAGTGGATCAGTAGTTAGCACTGCAGTCTCACAGCACCAGGGACCCGGGTTCAATTCCAGCCTCAGGTGACTGTTTGTCTCGAGTTTGCACATTCTCCCTGTGTCTGCATGGGTTTCCTCTGGGTGCTCTGGTTTCCTCCCACAGTCCAAAGGTGTGCAGATCAGGTGAATTGGCCATGCTAAATTGCCCACAGAGTTAGATTACTTACAGTGTGGAAACAAGCCCTTCGGCCCGACAACCCACCCAGACCCCTACACCTAACACTACAGGCAATTTAGCATGGCCAATTCACCTGACCTGCACATCTTTTAGACTGTGGAAGGAAACCGAAGCACCTGGAGGAAACCCACGCAGACACGGGAAGAATGTGCAAACTCCACACAGACAGTCGCCCAAGGTGGGAAATGAACCCAGGTCTCTGGCACACTAGTCAGGGGGAAATGGGTCTGGGTGGGTCACTCTTCGGAGGGTCGGTGTGGACTTGTTGGGCTGAAGGGCCTGTTTCCACACTGTAGGGAATCTAATCTAATTCATCTTGTTCCTTGCCAAGCTCTTACCTGCTTGTTCTCTTTAAATTCTGCCCTCGCATCAACCTTCTCTTTTGTCTCAGTACTAATTAGGATCCTGGTCCCACCACACTCCCGTTGCCACAAAAACCAAGCAAGCAACCAACCAGACTAATTTAAAACCTCCCAAGGAGCTCTAGAAAATCTCCCTGCCAGGATATTGGTCACCCTTCAATTCAGATGCAATCCCTTCCTCTTGTGCAGTTTACTTCTGCCTCAGAAGTGATTCCAATAAGCCAAAAATCTGAATCCCTACCCCCTAGCCAGACATTTATCTGCCCTATCCTATTCCAACTCTCACTAGCATGTGGCACCTGGAATAATCCCGTGAATACTACCCTTGAAGTTCTGCTAATTCCCTTCGTTTACTCTGCAGGACCTCACCTATCTTTCTACCTGTGTCAGCATCAATGTGTACAATGACCTTCAACTGCATTTCCACTGTATCTTAACAGTTTAAAACATTAAGACAAGACTGTAGAAAATGGTTAAATAATTCACTGCGTTTCCATGAAATAACTTGCTTTGCAATTGGTCATCAATTAAAAACACAAGTGACACATTTCGCAACTGAACTGGGAGAGTTTTCATCGAGATAACAAAACTTACACTATACTGAAAGATGAAAAGTAAAGTCATGAACAGTTTCTCTCAATAAAAAGACAAGGTTTTGTTCTTTGTTACTCATGTACATCCATTTAGTTTGGTCAGTTTTCATCTACGCAGTAGCAAAACCCAATCATCAAAATAAACAATTTCCAAATAAAACTTGTGAGAAATATATTTTTCCTGACTTTGATTGCACTTTTTTGCCTACTTTGTCTGTCTGGAGTGAGGTTTAAACATAGATTTGCAACAAAGACATCAGGAGTTTTAAATGTACACAAGGGTAGTATTAACTTTGCCTGCCTGCAGTCTTGCCGTTTACCAGTATGTTGTTCAATTCCTTTGAAGGCTAAAATGTTAAGCGAGTAAACCCAGCACGTGATGTGTATGGAGTTTATTTTACTGTTAACCTAGGGGCAGTACAATTCTGTCTGTTTGTGAGATAACAATAATGATAAACAGCAATATGCGCAAGAACAGAAAAACAGGAGTGGGCAAATCAGCCCTTTGAGCCGATTCTGCTTCTCAATGAGTTTAGAGTTAATCCACAACTGAACATTATATCTTTGCCTTTGTTCAATATACTTTCTGTCACAGTTAATGAGAAAAAAAACCCTCCAACTTGAAATGAATGATTGATCAAGCACCATTTCTAAAAAAAAAACTTCATTCTGTCAAGGTATATAAGCGTCAATAGCAAGGCCAGCAATTGAGTTTTCATTTGAAAGTATCTAGAGCTAGGGATCTCTGTTTAAAAATCAGGGGTCATCATTTAAAACAGAAATGAGGCAAAATGTTTTCTCTCAGATAGTCATGAGGCTTTGAACTCTTTTCCTGAAACGATGGTGGGTACAAAGTCTTTGAGAATTTTTAAGACAGACGGGGAGTAAGGACCAAGCCTTTTTCGTTCTGTGTCTTTCAAAAATGTGGATTACAAGGAGAAAGAATTGTTTTTATAAACAGGGATTTACTAAGATGGCTGCTTAATTCACAGCAAGCAATTTTATACCTGTCGTGAACTCTGCTTTTTTTGTGGCAATGTGCAGATGGTCAGGAACCGAGGAATTGTTTACAAGTGAAGCTGATTGGCTCTCTGCTGAGTAGGTTGGAAGTGGAAACAAACTATAGAAACAAAGACACACAGAGAGCAAAATACACAGTCGTATGTACTGTTGTTCTTCTCAGTAGAAGCTACCTGTTTTCTGAAGTTAAAAAAAACTTAAACTTGAAGAGTAGCACTTACCTTCCCTGCATCAGTTGCTGCCAGATGTGACTTTTGAATTGTTAAATCAGAGGCATTTCCAGTCACTCTGTACCTCTTACAAACCATTGGAAGCTTTCAGAGAAAGACAATTGCACACCAAGGGTTGGCCAACTGCAGTAGGATCATCTCAACTTCAGAATCTGGAAGTAGAAACCAATGAATCTATTCTCCCTATTTGTTTATGTTTATATGTGTGTGTAAATGAGAGATTATAAGGGGATTGGAGTTTGAGTTAAAAGTGTTATAATTTGATGGTTTACATTGGTTTTCATATAGCGACAGTCTAATTACTTATAATAATACTAATTTTATGGGGTGCTGAAACCTGGTTCATGCTTTCTATCATCTCTATCTGAAAGTCAGGCAGTTGGAATACTGTGTGTACCTTCAATGTTTAACATTTGGTACAACTCCAAGAATAGCTAATTCAATTTATGGCTTACTACCCCAGTGGATCGTAACAGGGGATAGATTCTTGGTAAGCAAGGGGTCTAATTAAATAGTGGAACCGTCTTGAAGTGGCCAGATGACTTACCCCTGCTTCATGTTCTCATGTTTGTCTGTTGTCAATCCTTAAATGCCTTTGAGCTGTGTCTTTCTGGCCATTCATAAGGCAGTTAATAGTCAAGCATATTGCTGTGGATCTCGAGTGAAGTGCACGTCAGACCAGGTAAGGACAGCAAACTTCCTTCCAAAAGCAAACAAGATGAGTTCTTACAACACTGTGATACAATAATGGTGACCAGTACTGAGATGAGCGGTACTCAATTCTAGGTTTTTTAAAAATGGAATTTAAATTCATTTAAAATTCAAAATACCAGTACAATCCCATCTCCCTACTTGTGGAAGAAAATTACAAACTTCTGCTACGCCTGTGTTTAAAAATGTTTCCTAATTTCACTCCTGAAAAATGTGGCTCTAATCTTTTGAATGATCAGGCCTGGATTTCTGAATGATCAGAAATGTTTTCTTCCCAGATACCCTATCGATTCTACTTAAGCCATGAAGTGGAGATGCCGGTGTTGGACTAGAGTGGACATCACCTGACCAAGGAGCTTGTGATTTCAAACCTTGTGATTTCAAATAAACCTGTTAAACTATAAATTGGTGTTGTGTGGATTCTGACTTAGTCCTATTCAACACCTTGAAAATTTCAATCAACTTGTCTTTTAAACATATCAATTCCAGGAAATAATTTGGGGATTAGATAGCAGCCTTTGTCAGCAGGTTTGGGAGTTGACCTAGTACGTTGTCTAATTGATGTCAAAATGGGTAACATCTCAAACCAGAAAATGAAGCGCTATTCTATTCCATGAAGCAAGCAGTAACGAATAGAATCAGTTCCTCACCTTTATACAGTGCTTAAGCACTTACTTAGAGATATACATTGTACATGCTCTCTCAACCACCACCTTTCCACTGTGGTCCTAGATATAGAAATACAAATGTATCCACAGTTCCTTCTTTCAACAATTAAAATACACAGAAAGCACACAAATATTTGATGCATTTTTATAGCACTTCTGATATCATGAAAGACTGATGCTATAAAACAACATTTGCCACCAAGACAAAAAGGAGATATTAGAATGAAGAATCAACAGCTGGTCAACAAGACAAATTCCTTGAAAGTCCTTAAACATTTAGCTATTCCAATACAGTTGCTCAGTAGCAGCAGTGTGTAGAATTTGCAAGATGCACTGCAGAACATTCTAGTTCAAAGGACAAGGCCAATAGATGGGAACAACACTACCTGCAAGTTGCCCCACAAGTTAATGACTATCCTGACTTGAAATATATTTCTGTTCCTTCAATTCATTGAATCAAAATCCTGGAATTCTCTCCCAAATGATTTTCTACATCTATCTACACCACATGGACTACAGCAGTTCAAGAAGGTAGCTCACCACCACTTTCTCAAGGGCAATTAGAGTCAGTTACATAAATACTGGCCCAGCCAGTGATACCCATATCAAAAAGATAAGGTTCACGAGGCGGAGAAAGATATAGAGGGATTGGCATAGCTTTGTGTCCAGGCGGCTGAAGGCATGACCACCATTGGTAGAGTGGTTGAAATCAGGGATATGCAAGAGTCAGGAATGAAAGGTCTTGGAGACGTTTAGGGGTAAGAAAGTTCTCAAAGATAGGGAGGGATTTGCAAACAAGGCTGAAGGGTGCAGTGTGTAAACCATTAAAAGGAAGGAGCGAAAGCAATAAGAAATTACAGTCAAACTGGAAACCAACTTAGTATCATGTCACCAACATTATGTTATGGACGAGGCCAAACCTCTTCAAAATATATCAAGAAGACAACTTATATCCCAAGGGTAGTGATTGCAACAAAGTCAGTCAGACGGACATCGTAGAATATGAGTTCCCTGATTGAGGCTATTAATGTGGTCCAATCAGGAAGCCTGGCTAACAGATAAGAACAGGAATGTCAGACACTCAGAGCTGGCTTGAAGGGAGCTAGATAAGTGTCAAGAACATTCTAAATGTAAATAAAGGGTGACTTGATGATGGGATACTGGCCTCTGTGTCGTTATTTCACCGTTTTGTTATTTTTAAAGGAAAGTGTAAGGCATTGAGTTTCAGATGCAATTTGATTGGTCAATCGTCCAGGCTTGAAGCAAGACACACTTTGCTCTCACACTATCGTTAAAATATTTTAAAAAATAATTGAAATAACTCTATTGGAAAGCTTCACAGAATAATAGATTATTTAACTACTAAAAGACAACTGTTTCATTTCCTGATGAAGGGCTTTTGCTCAAAACGTTGATTTTCCTGCTCCTCGGATGCTGCCTGAACTGCTGTGCTTTTCCAGCACCACTCTGTTCTAAAAACACACCCTTGGCAAAGGCAAATTCAGTAAAACAGATTGTCTCACAATTCTAGAAGAAAGAACATGAAAAGAAAAATCTGAGAGAGAGAGAGAAAACTCAAGTGTTCTGCTGTATCAGGGAAAGATATATAGCAGTTTCTAAATCTTAACAGCTATTGAAAGTTAAACTAAAACCCTCATTCTGTGGGAGCTTGACCCCACCCTTTCATGCTACTTCGATCATTCCAATTTTGAAAAACAGCCCCAAAGCCTCACAAGCTGCTTACTTTATTGGTTTGGAACAGACTGCATGTTACCTCCGTCTCAACCTCTCTTCATTAAAAAAAGGTCAAAATACACCTCTTAAAGCCATAATATCGTCACAATTACAAGTGTATAATAGCTCCTTGGATTGAGAAACAAGCAGGACTGTTCCAAGCAGAAAATTAATGACAAAGAATTGACACCATATCTAAACTTTAAACTTTCCTTTGGTTTGAACTTTGTTATTTTAGTGAAATGTTGGATGTTTTTCAAAATGCATCCTGACTATCTGTAGGAAACTATAGTGATATGAACTCAATACCTCTTCATAAACCCTCCAGCTCCAAGTACATCACTTGACTGCTCCCATATAAAAGAGAATTGTCTCACAGCCAAAATAAACATGTAAATCAACTGGAAATTTTAAGCCAGTGGAACATAGTACACAAACCTGCCCAAAAAGGGTTTTATTCTCCAGCCACAGCAAATTAAATAAAGCACAAATTCACCAAAGCATCTTGCTTCACAATTACTGAATTAAAAATCTAGAGCTTTCAATACACTAATCTTCGGCATCAATTTTTGCCATTAATTCTGAGGCTATGTGGTCCTAGATAAAGTTTATTAATTTGTTGGATGCCAAGATTCTTATTAACCTTGCTGCAAAAAATTGGATTGAAACAATCACTAACAAAAGCTGATATAAACAAGCTTACAAACCTGTTCATAAAGAAACAACAAAAAAGTCCATATGTTCTTGTCCATAACTCTGCCTCTTTTCAAAGAACAAAACATTCTAAGTGCTCATTTTATGCTTCACAGTAAAATAATACCAGGCTGTTACCAGGACCAAGTGTAATTTTTTTCATATTTGAATACAGTTTAATTGCTGCATCATAATGGACTCAACTATTTTGAAATTCACCAAAACCTAGCAAATCCGATTTGTGCCATTCTTAAATAAAATAATCAGTGCAGTCAGAATAAACATTTCAAAACGATAAGTGTGCAATTTTTTAATGTGTCGGGTCTTGCAGGTCTCTGACAGAAATAACTGTTCGACTTCCAAACTTGAGAAAAAATATGGTTTCCACACAGCACATGCTTTTGACTGATGGAGGGGAAGAAAGAAAGAAAGTTATCTGTCAATGCTAAGCTTCAACAAGCTTAACTGAGTCATCTTGGCACAAGCAGATTTGTTAAAGCAATTATCTGATTTTATACCTCTGCAAGTCATTTGTTGTTCAGTGGAAAATTTGAAATTTATGACTGAGGCAAATTTGCAGTGGCTCAACACATGATAACTGATGTTAAGATGTCGGGGAGTGGAAATGAAAGCACAAATGACGTTCCTGATGTTAAAAATGTGAGGTTGTATTTAGGCACTACTTCAAAAGAAAGAAATGTAGTGTCCGAGCACCTCCTAGCTGTTGGATCATGATCAACATCACAATAAGATCGGAGTGGTTTGTCATCACACATGAAATGAGATGGTATGCAATGCATCAAGGTTTCAAAAAATAAAAAAGTTTCAAAAAAAACGGTTGTCAGTCAAAACTGTAAATCGCATCTTTATAGATTTAATTTAGTACTCATTTACACAAGTAATAATTGATATTTTACAACATACATATTCAAACAAATTTATTTGCTCCTAACTATTTTTCTTCTCAAATGTCTTCAATAATAATTCAGATGTATTAAAAGTAATGAACATATTGTCGAGATTTGGAAATAATATTTAGTTGGTCCTTACAATATGAAATACTTAATTGTCTTTTGTGTGTATTTTTAAGAGTGCCTCGGAGTTCAATGTTTTTTATTTTTCTCAGAATCTATGCTGAATTTACTTTTGTTAGGTCAGCGGAGTTAAGGCAAGCATCTAAATCTAATACAACATATCCTGCTCTGTTCTCTTTAAAGATTCATATAACTTTCCTTGCTTGCAAATTAAGGATCTGCAACCCACTTGTATGTTCTTAATCATCCATTCGGGTTTCTCATTGATTCAACAAAAGTAAGATTAAAAGATGAATTTATGGACTGAATAATAGTCATTTGGGGGAACAACACACATGTTTCTCATCTTGGAGATGTATTCATTCATCTGAGGGGGAAGTCAACTGGTCCTTTGAGTTTGAATTATATAAGAATTACAACAGCAAGGTGGATTGTTCTTTTATAGTTATGAATTCACAGTGCAAGAGCTGCCAATAATTCAACAAGTCCTGTCTAAGGGCACAGCCTTCTTGATTTGAAGCAAATAGGCTTGAAAGCAGAATTAGGAGGACATGTGGATATGAAGGAAATCTGTCTGATGGCTGATGATCTACCTGTCTCGCAATGGCAGGTAGTGAACTTGAAGAATTAAATCTATTTTTGTGAACAATTGGAGAATGTCGCGATGTAACTGCTACTGAATTCAAAGTTTGGTAGGTTGCAGCAGGCAGCTTGCTGAAAGTTGGTTGAGGTATCCTGAAGGGTTCCTGAGCCAGTTTCTAGCCTCAAGCCGTCACCAGCGCCTCTCCTCCAACCTTACCCCATCACCACAAATCTTCACTGGAGCAGCATGGATCAGAGGGTGACAGCTGGGGACAAACCATCCACGGCTATTTTTTGCAAGATTTCAAATGTATTTCAGAAGGATGCCTCTAGATGGAGGTACTGAGACTCCCAGACAGCCCTTCTGTTTGGGCTTGCGGCCTTAGGAATTAGCTTGCTACGTCGAATTGGACAGTGGTTTAATTTAATTGACTACTTTTGGAAAGATTTTGGAGTCTGGAGGCACTGATAGCAACTTCATTTTTTTGCCCCCAAACCTTTCACTCTTTTCTGGATCAAAACTTTGACTCGTGAATATGAACGAGTAACAATACTTGGAGAAGAAATTATTCTGTCTTTTTTGGAAGATTCCTTATTTTTAAATTGTGTCCATTGGAGCTGGAATTTCCCCACAAGGAAGATTGTTCTCTCACCAGTTACCCTGTTGAGCCCCCCCTTCAGAATTCTATATTTCAATAAGCTCGTAGAACATAGAACAACACAGCGCAGAACAGGCCCTTTGGCTCTCGAAGTTGCACCAACATGTGAACTAATCTAGTTCACAGGTCCCCCTACACTGATCCCCCTACACTATCCTCTCATTTTCACCTCTCATTTTTCTCAACTTCAGGTGAGTATAGGTATAATCTGTTTCACTTTTCCTCATAAGCAATTCTTTCATCTCAAGAATCTTGAAAGTATCCTCTGGATGTCCTCCAAAGCAAGGATCCTTCTTAAATAAGGAAGCTCAAACTGCATGATGATATACTGGGTATGGTCTTAGTCATTTCCCAGACATGAAGGGTTTTGAAATTAATCCCTAAAAAATGATCCTGACACATGACAATGTTAAAATGCTGAATATTCCACCTAAACTTAAATGATTTTAAAGATGACCAGGATGAGTAATGAAATTGTAATCAACTGGAAATAGAAAGTAGAAGATGTTGTGAAACTTGAAAGGGTTCAGAAAAGATTTAGAAGGATGTTGCCAGGGTTGGAGGATTTGAGCTATAGGGAGAGGCTGAACAGGCTGGGGCTGTTTTCCCTGGAGAGTCGGAGGCTCAGGCATGACCTCATAGAGGTTTATACAATCATGACAGGCATAGATAGGATAAGCAGACAAAGTCTTTTCCCTGGGATGCGGAGTCCAGAACTGGAGGACATAGGTTCAGGGTAGGAGGGGAAAGACACAAAAGGGACTTAAGAAGCAACTTTTTCAGACAAAGGGTGGTGCATGTATGGAATGAGCTGCCAGAGGAAGTGGTGGAGGCTGGTACAGTTGCAACATTTAAAAGGCATCTGGATGGGTATGTGAATAAGAAGGGTTTAGAGGGATATGGATTAAGTGCTGGCAAATGGGACTAGGTTGGGTTAAGGTATCTGGTCGGCATGGATGAGTTGGACCGAAGGGTCTGTTTCCGTGCTGTACATCTCTATGATACTAACAATTATATAAATATACGTGAATTCTCTCATTGGACATCAATTATTCTAAATGGGTGCACACTGCAGTGTGATATGCTTTCTCTTCACAAGTTTTTCATTCTGCACCACATAACTCTCAAAGTTTGCACAACAGTTCAGTGGTTCACACTGCTGTCTCACACTACTAGGGACCTAGGGTTTAATTCCAGCGTTGGGTGACGAGTGTATGGGTGGAGTTTGCACGTTCTCCCTGTGTCAGGGTGTTCTGGTTTCCTCCTACAATCCAAAGATGTGCAGGTTCGGTAGACTGGCCATGCTAAATTGTCTGTGGTATCCAGGAATGTGCAGGCTCGATGGGTTGACCATGGTAAATGTGCAGTTAGGGGGTAAGGTAGATAGTTGGGTCTGGGTTGGGATGCTGTTCCAAGGGTCAGTGTAAACCTGATGGGCTGAATGGCCTCTTTGCATTCTACAAGATTTCTGTGATTCCTGTAGCGAAACTCCCTCTTTCTCTCACGCAATTATCAAAAATGCAACTCCACATGCAGAGTGTGCAAAAACAATGGGCATCTATATAACATATTTAACATAAGACTATAGTCAATAGGATACATTCAGAGGGGTGACTAAAAGCTGGGTCAAAGAAGTCAGTTCTAAGGAGGATTTTAAAGGTGGTTAAGGAGGTAGAGAGACCAAGGTAGAGGAAGGGCATTCCAGAGTTTTGTGCTCTAGACCAGTGAAGGTATGGCTACTAGTAGTTAATGAAACTATTATGGGATACAAAGTTAATTTCAGGAGAACACAATTCTTGTCAGGTCCAAGACATGGTGAAAATGATAAGGAAAGGAAGGATGAAGACCATGAACAGGTTTGAATTTTAGGTTGAGATGTGGAAGTAGGCAAAGTTTGTGTAAGATTTGTTATTGTTAAAATGTTGGAATCCATTATTAAGTAAGTAGTAATAGGTCATTTTGAAAATTACAATCAAGTAAAGTCAATATGAATAAGCAGGATGGATAAAGTAGAACAAGTAGCTACAGGGCACGCTGAATTCATAAAGACATTTGATAAGACACAAAGGTTACAACATTAAAAAAAAGTACATGACATTTTTAGTAGATATTAGAATGGGAAATTAATAGGAAACAGAGAATCATGATAAACAGATTGTTTGACAATGATAATCTTTAACTAGTGGTGTGGCAGAGCACTCAGTGCTGAGGCCTCAACTATTTACTTTGTGTGTTACTGATTTTGCTGAAAACATTTACTGTACAACATCCATATGGTGACAGGACAAAGATAGGTAAGAAAACTCATTGTGAGGAGGCATAACAGGTCGGTAAATGGATATAGGCAGGTTAGATGGATGGGCAAAATCTTAACAGATGGAGAACGACATGTGAAAATGAAGTCTTGTCCACTCTGTCAGAAATAATAAACAGTTCTACAGTATTGAGCAACTTGGGTGTCTTTGTACATTTTTATTTATTATTCCGTCATGGGATGTGAGTATCATAGGCAATAAATAGTAGCATTGCCAATCTTTAATTATCCCTGATAAAGTATTAATCAACTACCTTCTTGACTTGCTGCAATCCTTGAAGTTTAAGAACACCTGCCGTGTTGTTACGAAGGAAGTTTCAGGATTGTGACTCAATGACAGTGAAGGAACAGCAATGTATCTCCAGGTCAGGATAATGTGTGGCTTGAACAGGAATTTCCAGGGGTGATGTTCCCAGTCTTTGCTGTCCTTGTTCTTTAAGGTAGTCAAGTTCATGGGTTTGGAAGGTGCTCTTGAAGTAGTCTGGGTGACTTGCTGCAGTGCATTTGCAGATGATACTGTGCAATGTCAAAGTCACCAATTGTTGCCAATCAAATGAGTGCCTTTTTCCTGGATGCTGTCAAGCTTTTTGATTGTTTTTGGAGCTGCACTCATCCAGGCTAATGGAAAATATTTCATCACACGCCTGGACTTGTGGACAGGTTATGAGGAATCAGGATGTGAATTATTCACCTCAGAATTCCAAGCCTTTACCTGCTTTTGCAGCTGCATGATTGATGTGGCTGGTTCAATTCAATTTCTTGTCAATGATAATCCCCAGGATGTTGATAGTGGGGGCTCTATGGTGGTAGTGCCATTGAGTATCAAAGGGTGAAAGTTAAATTCTTAGAATCTATGAGATGATCAATGCCTGGCACTTGAGTGCTGTGATTGTCACTTGCTAATATCAGCTCAAGCCTAGATATTGTCCTGTTGTATATCAACACCACTTCAGTATCTCAGAATTCGCGAATGTGGCTGAACATTGTGCAATCATCAGTGAACACCCCCACTTCTAAACTCATGATGGAAGGTCATTGATTAAATAGCTGTGCCTAGGATATTGCTTTGAGGAATTGATGCAGTGTGTACTGGGGTTGAAATGATTGACCTCCAATAACAACAATTATCCTCATCTGTTCCAGGTATGACTCTAAACAATGGAAAGTCTCACCCCCACCGATTCTAACTGACTGCAATTTTGATGGGGTTCTTTGGTGTTGTGCTCTGACAATTTGATGTCAAAGGCAGTCACCTCCCCATATCTCTTTTGTCTAGATTTGGACCAAGAGGGTTATAATGAGGTCAGGAGCTGAGTGGCCTTGGTGGGACCCAAACAAAATGCCAGTGAGTAGGTTATTGCTGAGAAGCTGCTGCTTGATAGCACTGACAGCAACCTCTTCAATCACTTTGATGATGATTGAGAGATGACTGATAGGGCTGCATCTGGCTGCGTTGGAGTTTTCATTTTTTTGTGAATAGGATGTAAAATGGGCAATTATCCACATTGTTAGATAGACACTCATGTTGTTGCTAATCTGGAATAGCTTGGCGAGCGATGCGGCTAGTTCTGGAGCGCAAGTCGTCAGTATGATTGCCAGAATGTTGTCAAGGTACATCATCTTTGCAGTATCCAATGCTTTAAGCCATTTATTGATGTCATACAAAGTAAAGCAAATATATCGAAGACTGTGATGCTGGGACTCCAGGAAGAGGCCAAAGATGAATCATCCACTCAGCACTACAGATTGAAAATGAATGCAAGTACCTCACCTTTCACTTTGGTGCAGATGTGTTGAGCTCCCCATTCTTAATGACAAGGATATTTGTGTAGCCTAACCTCTTGTCAGATGTTTCATTGTCCCTATTTGATTGGCCTATGAATTACGAAAAATTACCATGCAGGTTCAGCAAGTAATTAAGAAGGCAAATGGAATGTTAGACTTCATTGAATGGCTGAGGGATTATAAAAGTAATGATATTTTGTTATGCAGTGAAAGGCATTGCAGAGGCCATACCTAGAGTTTTGCACAGAAGAGGAGAGGAAGGAGAGGGAATAGGAAGATGAGGAATGGAGAAAGGGAGATGTGAAGAGGAGACAGAACCTGAAAGAGATGAGGGGTGGTGATGAGGGCTTGCTGGGGAGAGAAGGGGAGGGATAAAGGGAATGTGATGCAGGGACAGGGCCCAAAAATGTAGAAGACCTGACAAAGGGTGAAGGGGGAATAGGGGAAAAAAGATAGGGATGGGGAAAAAGGGAAGGCAATAGCCTAGTGGTATTATCACTACACTATTAATGCAGAAACTCAGAGAATATTCTGGGTGTAGTGATTTGTAATGAGGTCAGCCAGGTGGACCTCATAGAATATGATTTCCCTGAGTGGGGCTGTTAATCTGGCCCAACCAGGGAGCCCTTGCTGACAGATATGAACAGGATTGTCAGAGGCTCTGTTCACACTGTGAGCTGGCTCTGAGGAAGGAGGATCAATGTCAAGGTGTTTCAATGTTTAATAAAGGGTGACTTGGTGACGGAATACTAGCCTCTGTGGAGTTATTTTACTGGGGACCTGAGTTCAAATCCTGCCATGGCAGATGGTAGAATTTCAATTCAATACACAAAATCTGGAATGAAGAATCTGATGACTGTGAAACCATTTCAACCTTTCAAATTTAGGGGTTTCCTATTTAAGAAGGAAATGAGGAGAAATTCGTTCTCACAGAAAGTTAATAATCTTTGGACTTATTTGTTTCTGTTGAAGATATCACAATGCTGAGAAAAGCAGATTGTTGATCAACAAGGAGTGAAATGTTTTACAGACAGGCAAGAAAGTAGAGTTAAGGTCACAACTAGATCAGCCAATATTGTGTTAAATGACAAATCAGTCACTTGGGGGGAAATGCCCAATTTCTGCTCCCAGTTTTTATCTTATGTTCTTCAATGTTGGTGAACCAGTCACCAATATTATCAGGGAGCGCAGAAGTCAAGGGTAAGCACGAGCCAGTAAATGCAGCAAAGTTCCGCAGCAGTTGAAAGGTGAGAGATATAATGAGGACAATATGAGATCAGGTGGTCAATGTGGTGGAGAGGACAGTTTTAGGGCAAAAAGGAAATGTCTAATTCAATTAATGATATTAGCGTGGCTGACAGATGGAATGACTGGCACAGGTAAGGATTTGTGGCAGAAGCCTAACATCCTGGCTTCAACCTGCAATACTTAATGAGAACAAATTGTAGCTAGTAATATAGCACTGGCTAGGAAGTCAACAAAAACTATACTTAGCTTACTGGATATGGCTCTTCTTTAATCTCTGAGCTTTCAACTTTTGCTGTAAAAGGCTATATTGGAGAAAAGGGAGTAAGTGTGGCAAGACCAGACATCAGTTTGACTTTTAACTCATGGACTCCTTGTGAGAACAAAGAATGGTACAGCACAGTACAGGCCCTTCAGCCCACGATGTTGTGCCAAGCATTTATCTTAATCTAAGATCAACCTAACTTGTACAACCCCTCAATTTACTGCTGTCCATGTGCTTGTCCAGCAGTTGCTTAAATGTCCCTAATGTCTCTGATTCTACAAACACCACAGGCAATGCATTCTATGCACTCGCCACTCTGTGTAAACAGTCAAGTTAGAGTGGTGCTGGAAAAGCACAGCAGGTCAGGCAGCATCCGAGGAGTAGGAAAATTGATGTATCGGGCTAAAGCCCTTCATCAGGATCCACTCAGATGCTGCGTGACCTGCTGTGCTTTTCCAGCACCACTCTAACTTTGACTCTGATCTCCAGCATCTGCAGTCCTCACTTTTGCCACTCTGCAAAAGGAACCTACCTCTGACATCTCCCCTATACCTTCCTACAAATCTTCAAATTATGACCCCTTGTGACAGTCATTTCTGTCCTGGGGAAAGGTCTCTGGCTATCTACGCCTCACATTACCTTGTACACCTCTATCAAATCACCTCTACTCCTTCTTCTCTCCTGTGTGAAAAGCCCAAGCTCACTCAACCTCTCTTCACAAGACAAGTCCTCCAATTAAGGCAGATTCCTGGTAAATCTCCTCTGCACCCTTTCTAAAACATCAACATCCTTCCTATAATGAAGCAGCCAGAATTGGACACAATATTCCAAGTGTTGTCTAACCAGGGTTTTATTCAGCTGCAAGAGAAAGTGAGGACTGCAGATGCTGGAGATCAGAGTAGAGAGAGTGTGGTGCTCGAAAAGGACAGCATGTCAAACAGCATCCGGGGAGCAGGAAAATTGACGTATCAAGCATAGGCCCTTCATCAGGTGTCCTGATAAAGAGCCTATGCTCAAAACATTGATTCTCCTGCTCCTCAGATGCTGCATGACCTGCTGTGCTTTTCCAGCACCACACTCTTGACTTTTATAGAGCTGCAGCAAAACCTTGCGGCTCTTAAACTCAATCCCCCCCGTAATGAAAGCCAAAACACTATAAGCCTTCGTAATAACCTTCGCGACTTGGGTGGCAACTTTGAGGAATCTATGTACATGGACCCAAGATCCTGATGTTCCTCCAAATTATCAAGAATTCTGTCTGTAACCCTGTATTCAGCATTCAAATTTGACCTTGCAAAATGAATCACTTCGCATTTGTCCACGTTGGTTCAGAGGAACAAAAGCACAACTATGTTAATTGTATTCAATGCTAGAGATTGGCATCTATTCTGTTATTCTAATGCATGATGACATTTTTTAAAAATTCATTTTGTGGGATGTAGGCATCACTAACTGGCCAGCAATTATTGCCTGTCGCTATATGCTCTTGAGAAGGTGGTGGTGAGTTACTTTCTTGAACTGCTGCAGTCCATCTGCTATGACTTGACCCACAATGCCAGTAGGGAGGGTATTCCAAAATTTTGACCCAGCAATAGTGAAGGAATGATGATATATTTTCAAGTCAGTATGGTGAGTGACTTGGTGGGGAACTTGAAGGTGGCGGTGTTCCCATGTATCTGCTGCCCTCGTCCTTCGACATGGAAGTGGTTGTATGTTTGGAAAATGCTGTCTGAGGATCTTTGATGAATTTCTGCAGTGCAAGTAACACACATTGCTGTTACTGAGCATCAGTGGTGGAATGAGTGGATGCTTCTGGATGTAGTGTCAATCAAGTGAGCTGCTTTGTCCTAGAATATGTCAAGTTTCTTGAGTGTTGTTGGAGATAAGCAGAGAGTATTCTATCATAGGCCTGACTTATAGATGGTGGACAGGCTTGGGGGGGGGAGTGGGGGTGGTCAGGAGGTGAGCAGGTTGTCACAGAAGTCCTTGCCTCTGACCTGCTGCTCTAGTAGCTACTGTGCTTATGTGGTGAGTCCACTTGAGTTTCTGATATTGGTAACTAAGGATGTTGATAGTGGTGGAACTCAGTGATGGTAACACCATTGAATGTCAAAAGGCAGTGATTACATTGTCTCTTACTGATGATGTCATAGTTTGACATATGTGTGGCATGAGTGTTACTTGTCACTGTCAGTTCAAGCCTGGATATTTTCCAGACTTGTTGCATTTAAACATAGACTGTTTTGGTATCTGAGGAATCATGAATAGTGCTGAACATTGCCAATGATTGCACAATCATCCCCACCTCTGATCATATGATCGAGGGAAGATCATTGGTAAAGCAACTGAAGATAGTTGGGTGTAGGTAACCACCCTGAGGAACTCCTGCAGAGATGTCCTGGAGCCCAGAAGACTGACCTCCAACAACCATGACCATCTTCCTATGAGCCAGATATGACTCTAACCACTGGAGAGTTTTCCCCTGATACCTATTGATTCCAGTTTTGCTAGGGCTCCTTGATGCTATACTCAGTCAAATGCAACCTTAATGCCAAGGACTGTCACTCTCACCTCAACTCTGGAATTCAGCTCCTATGTCCACGTCTGAACCAAAACTATAACGAGCTGAGTGGCCTTGGCCAAACCCAAACTGGCATCACTGGTGCTGCTTGATAGCACTGCTGATTAAACTTTCCATCACTTCACTGATGATTGACAGTATATTGATGAGGTAAAAATTGGTTGATATCAACTCGAAAAAACAATGACTGCAGATGCTGAAAATCAAATACTGGATTAGTGGTGCTGGAAGAGCACAGCAGTTCAGGCAGCATCCAACGAGCAGCGAAATCAATGTTTCGGGCAAAAGCCCTTCATCAGGAATTCCTGATGAAGGGCTTTTGCCCGAAACATTGATTTCGCTGCTCGTTGGATGCTGCCTGAACTGCTGTGCTCTTCCAGCACCACTAATCCAGTGTAAAAATTGGTTGAGTTGGATTTAGAGTCAGAGATTTACATACCATTTGGTCCAACCCATCCATGCCGACCAGATATCCTAATCTAATCTGGTCCCATTTTCCAGTGCTTGGCCCATTTCCCTCCTATTCATATACCAAAGGGGAAAGATATAAAATATACCTAAGGGGCAACTTTTTCACGCAGAGAGTGGTACGTGTATGGAATGAGCTGCCAGATGAAGTGGTGGAGGCTGGTACAATTGCAACATTTAAGAGGCATTTGGATGGGTATATGAATAGGAAGGGTTTGGAGGGATATGGGCTGGGTGCTGGCAGGTGGGACTAGATTGGGTTGGGATATCTGGTCGGCATGGACAGGTTGGACTGAAGGGTCTGTTTCCATGCTGTACATCTCTTTGACTCTATGACTGTAAGTGACCTCACCAATCCTGTACAGCTGCAACATGATCTCCCAACTCCTATTTGTCCTGTTTTTACATATAGGACAGATGCCAGTGATGTAATTGTAATGGAAGAGCTTGGCTTGGGGAGTGACAAGTTCTGGAGCACAGGTCTTCAGTACTATTGCCAGAACATTGTCAGGGCCCATAGCCTTTGCAGTGTCCAGAATCTCCAACTGTTTCTTGATGTCACATGGAGTGACTCAATTTGGCTGAAGACTGGCATCTGTGATAGAGTCAGAGAGTCATAGAGATGTACAGCACGGAAACAGACCCTTCAGTCCAACCTGTCCATGCTGACCAGATATCCCAACCCAATCTAGTTCCACCTGCCAGCATCCAGTCCATATCCCTCCAAACCCTTCCTATTCATATGCCCATCCAAATGCCTCTTAAATGTTGTAATTGCACCAGCCTCCGCTACTTCCTCTGGCAGCTCATTCCATACACATGAAAAAGTTACCCCTTAGGTCTCTTTTATATCTTTCCCCTCTCACCCTAAACCTATGCTCTCTAGTTCTGGACTTCCCTACCCCAGGGAAAAAGACTTTGTCTATTTATCCTATCCATGCCCCTCATGATTTTATAAACCTTTATAAGGTCATCCCTCAGCCTCCGACGCTCCAGGGAAAACAGTCGCAGTCTGTTCAGCCTCTCCCTATAGCTTAAATCCTCCAATCCAGGCAACATCCTTGTAAATCTTTTCTGAACCCTTTCAGGTTTCAAAACACCCTTCTGATAGGAAGGAGACCAGAATTGCACATAATATTCCAAAAGTGGCCTAACCAATTTTCTGTACCACCGCAACATGACCTCTCAACTCTTGTGTTCAATACACTGACCAATAAAGGAAAGCAAACCCAAATGCCTTCTTCACTATCGTATCTACCCGTGACTCCACTTTCAAGGAGCTATGAACCTGCACTCCAAGGTCTCTTTGTTCAGCATGCTAGGGATCACTGGAGGAGACCAAGATGAATCATCCATTGGGCACTTCTAGGCATAAGTGAGGACTGCAGATGTTGGAAACCAGAGTTTAGATTAGAGTTGTGCTGGAAAAGCACAGCAGGTCAGGCAGCAATCGAGGAGCAGGAAAATCAATGTTTCGGGCAAAACCCCTTCATCAGGAATCGGGAATCAGGAATCAGGAATCGGGAATCGGGAATTTGGCACTTCTGGCTGATGAGCTGCGCTCTTCCATTATTGAGGAGGAGATATTTATGGAGCTTCCTCCTTATTAAGTTGTTTGATGATCCAGCACCTTTCATGACTGGATGTGGCAGGACTGTAGACCTTAAATCTAATTTGTTGGTTGAGGGATCATTAAGCTCTGTCAATTACTTGCACATGACCATATGATATACAGTATGGGGAGGTGACAGCCTAGTAACATTATACTAGATTATTAATCCAGAGACCCGGGTAATGTAGTGGTACCTGGATTCAAATCCCACCATGGCAGATTCAATAAAATTCCAGTTTTAAAGTATCTAATGATAAAGCTGTCATTGATTGTTGGGAGAAACCCCATCTAGTTCATTGATGTCTTGTCCAGACAGAAATCTGCCACGTCACCTGGTGTGACTGCAGATGCACAGCAATATGATTGACTCTTAACTACCCTCTGGTCAATTAGGCTTAGCAATAAATACTGGCCTAAACAGCAATACCCATCTCCCTTGGACGACAACAAAAAGAGACACTTGGTGAATTAGTTGCACATGACATTCTCAAACTTTAAAGGTGAAACAGAAGCAAGACGATCCCACTGTTCAATCAGGTTGATCAGATTTGCGAAATGGCATCAAAATCTTCTTTGGACAGGTTTCAGGACAAAGTAAGCAATCTATCTTCAGAGATCAGTCGTTTTGCGATAAAATGGTACTGTACGTGCATCGGAATGTCAAAGAACGCCTTGAACATTGAATGTGTACCCTTGGCTTGCAGAGAGGAAGCTAGCAGTTACACTTCGAGGTCCACGCACATCTTGTGACAGAAACAATATATATGAAGTTTTAAATTCAAACTATATCTGCTTCTCCATACGATATTTTTTGGAACAATTTCCGTTTCTTTAAAAATTTCCAGGACTAAAGCAAGAATGAGAAAATATCATCTGTGACATCTGTACGGAAAGAAAAATAAATAATTGGGGCAGTATTTGGACAAGTACTAAAAATGAATTACTTTCAGTCGAGCTGTCGTGAAAAGATTACAAATAAGCTTGTGTTCGACTAACCTAGATCTCCTCCTGCCATAAGCATGTCACTATCTTTCTGTTGCATATTCCCGATGTTAGAGTTAAAACATACACTCCATGCAACTCCCGAAAAACATCCAAAGCTTCAAGTGAATCCAAAATACTTCACGCACTGCTCGCGACGATGGGCTTGTCGTTCATCACAACCACCAAATCAACAAGTTTCACAATGCAAGTATTTGCCACTGTCGAATAAAACTCTCCGATGTGTTTTAGTAAAAGTCACGCGCCAACCTCCAAGTACACACACACGCACAAAGGAAAGAGAGGGGGAAACATGGATGCGAAGCAGGTCACTCCCCTCAACCTTATTCTATCTGAATAAACAAAAACATGGCGAAAGTGGCCTGAGCTTTGAATGCCAGTGTTTCCCAGCGCAGGTCCTCTATTGTTAGAGGACACAGTTTCATTGGTTTTTAACATCACATCCCACTACGAACTAACGGGGAAGCGGGATGGGGTGGTGGGGTAGGGGAGGGGAGGGGTCTTCGCAAACCACGAAATAATCAAACAAATATACAGAGCCCAACGCTTGATCGAATCCAATCCTGGTGTAATTACAGAAAAGCATACAGAAGGTTTCAGTAGAATGGGTAAGAACAAGCACAAACCTTACACGTTTTTGTATGGCGAAACCGAAAACCTTTTCACTGTGAGTACCGCAACAACCGACAAATGGATAAGTTCAGAGTGTTTTTTTTTGTAAACGAAGCGACCAATGTATCAATAACCTCCGCCCCAAACAAATCTTACCCCCCCCCGCTTGCTCTTTTTCACCGCGAATTACACTTGGATACAGAAACACGCAATGCCTTCCAAACATCCAGCGACATAACAGGTATTTCGGTCGTTTCAGCACCAATCGAACAACGACATATGATTTACTTACTCATTAACGAAGGACATTATTTCTGCCTTTCCGCAAACTGCGAAGAAATATCTTTGCTTTACATTGGCATTCACTCCAAACTCAGAGTATATCCCCCCCGCCCCCCCATCACGTTTTTTTTAAAAAGACACGCAACGCAATCAGAAATTTCAACTGAATATAAACGACGCGAAACAATTGTTACAGAACACCTACAATTTCCAGCATAATATCAATAAATACATTTTAACAGATGTCCTAAAGGTAACATGGTGAGGCGGACAGAACAATCATTTCCAGTTAAAAATGCGTTTCATCCAAACAGAACTGAAATAGATAGATTTGAGCTTTTATTATGCGAAACGTCTGGATCGATCCAGGGACACGCAACGCAGTGATTTTTTTTTCAAGTTTCAATGAATAACAAGAGCGACACTAACTTGTATTTTAACTGGAAACTCAGTCTTCTGACGACTTGAACCTAACATAACATGTGGATTAGATTCTTAAGGTACCACGACTGTTACAATTCCATGTGCACATCTCTTACGCTTTGTAATCTTGACGTTAATAGCGGAAAGGAATGGTAAGAAGGAGAAAGTGAGGACTGCAGATGCTGGAAATCAGAGCTTAAAAATGTGTTGCTGGAAAAGCGCAGCGGGTCAGGCAGCAGCAAAGGAGCAGGAGAATCGATGTTTCGGGTATAAGCCCTTTTTCAGTCCTGAAGAAGGGCTTTTGCCAAAACATCGATTCTCCTGCTCCTTTGATGCGGCCTGACCCGCTGCGCTTTTCCAGCAACACATTTTTAAGAAATGGTAAGAAGTTCAGTTTTATCTCTAAGGGGACCGAGTGGAAAAAAAAATCCCAAAAGTTGAATGCGTTCACGGAATTTACAACAAACCTGCATTTTTCTCCACTTTTAATCTGCAGCCACTTTTTAGCTGATTCCACACCAAACAGCTCTACTTTGCAATTCTTGTGACAGCACAGATGGTCTCAAACCTATTCATTGATCAGCGTTTTTTCTTTAATTTCGATTTTGTTTTATTTTAGACAATATTTATCCGTAACCCTTCGAACAACAAGCAAAAGTTACACCCTCACACCTCCTGGTATCTGGTGGAGCTCTGTCATACTTAAGATATACTGGAAATACATATTTATAAGAGCAGACTTCCCAAGAACACCTTGCAAGACAGAAAAGTGTGTGTTATCACTGTATTTAAACTTTGAGAAGAAACAATATGACAGCCAATACTGGATAGCAGACACTTCCTTCCATTTAAATTGTAAAGACTCAACCCATCATCTTCAGTGCATGCTTCAAAACTCATTGTGAAGGAACTGTCCCCCTTCCCTCTCACTTGCAAGGATGAAAATCTTAGTGTGACATTTGATCCGGAGATAAGTTTTCAACCTCATAACCTTACCAGTTGCAAGGGCACTTTTTTTGCATTTCTGCAATATGGCTCAACTTTGCCTCTGTCTCTACTTATCTCCTGAAATCTTCATCCCTGTAGATTTGACTATTCCAAGGAGAATGGTCTCCCATATTTTGCCCCAGGTAAACTTAAGATCATCCAATTCCCTGGTGCCCATGTCATAACACACAGCAAGTCTCAAAGCTTTATCACTTCTGAGCTTGCTGACCACCAACAGCTCCCAGGAAGTTTAATTTAGATAAATGTGAGGTGCTGCATTTTGGAAAAGCAAATCACAACTGGACTTAGACACTAAATGATAAGATCGGACGGGTGTTGCTGAACAAGGAGACCTTGGAGTGCAGGTTCATAGATCCCTGAAAGTGGAGTCACAGGTAGATAGGATTATGAAGAAGGCATTTGATATGCTTTCCTTTATTGGTCAGAGTGTTGAGTACAGGAGTTGGGAGGTCATGTTGCAGCTGTACAGGACATTGGTTAGGCCACTGTTGGAATATTGTGTGCAATTCTGGTCTCCTTCCTATCAAAACTTGAAAGGGTTCAGAAAAGATTTACAAGGATTTTGCCAGAGTTGGAGGATTTAACCTATAGGGAGAGGCTGAATAGGCTGGGGCTGTTTTCCCTGGCACGTCAGAGGCCGAGGGATGGTCTTATAGAGGTTTATAAAACCACGAGGAGCATGATAGGGTAAAGAGACAAAGTCCTGGGGTGGGGGAGTCCAAAATTAGAGCATATAGGTTTACGGTGAGAGAGGAAAGATATAAAAGAGACCTAAGGGGTAATTATTTCATACAGAGGGTGGTGCATGTATGGAATGAGCTGCCAGAGGAAGTGATGGAGGCTGATACAATTACAGCATTTAAAAGGCATCTGGATGGGTATATGAACAGGAAGGGTTTAGTGGGATTTGGGCCAAGTGCTGGCAAACGGGACTAGATTAGGTTGGGATATCTGGTAGGCATGGACAAGTTGGACCTAAGGGTCTGTTTTCATGCTGTATATCTCTATGACTCTAAGTAATCCCTGATTTTAAAATTCTCATGCTTTTTCCAAATCTTTCAGGGCCTTTACTACTCCCTATCTTTGTGATCTTATCCAACTCAACAATCCTGTTGAAAGTTGACAATTGTATAATTCTAGCCTCTTGGGAATTCAAAATCATGAGTGTGGAAAAGGGTGAGGTGATTCACTTTGGAAGGAGTAACAGGAATAAAGAATACTCGGCTAATGCTAAGATTCTTAGTAATGCAGAAGAGCAGAGAGATCTCTGTGTCCATGTACATAGATCCCTGAAAGTTGCCACCCAGGTAGATAGGAGCTGAAAATGTGTTGCTGGAAAAGCGCAGCAGGTCAGGCAGCATCCAAGGAGCAGCAGAATCGACGTTTTGGGCATGAGCCCTTCTTCAGTTCCTGAAGAAGGGCTCATGCCCGAAACGTCAATTCTCCTGTTCCTTGGATGCTGTCTGACCTGCTGCGCTTTTCCAGCAACACATTTTCAGCTCTGATCTCCAGCATCTGAGTCCTCACTTTCACCCAGGTAGATAGGGTTGTTAAGAAGGCATACGGTACATTAGCTTTTATTGGTGGATGGATTGAGTTTCAGAGCCACGAGGTCATGTTGGCACTATACAAAACTCTGGTCTGGCTGCACTTGGGGTATTGCGTCCAGTTCTGCTCACTGCATTATAGAAAGGATGTGGAAGCTTTGGAATGGGTTCAAAGACAATTTACTAGGATCTGCCTGGTATGGAGGGAAGGCCTTATGAGGAAAGGCTGAGGCACTTGAGGCTGTTTTTGTTAGAGAGAAGAAGGTTGAGAGGTAACTTAAGTGAGACATATAAGATAATCAGAGGGTTAGATAGAGTGGACAGTGAGATGGCAATGGCTAGCAAGAGGTGATAGGTATAGGATAGAGTAGTAGAGACATGGAACGCCCTGCCTGCAACAGTAGTAGACTCGCCAACTTTCAGGGCATTTAGATGGTCATTGGAGAAACATATGGATGAAAATGGAGTAGTGTAGGATAGATATGCTTCAGATTGGTGCCACAGGTCGGCAGAACATTGAGGGCCAAAGGCCTGTGCTGCACCATAATGTTCTATGTTCTATAACTGCTCCACCATTGGTGGCCATTCTTTCAGTTGCCTCAGGCCCTGGTCTGAAATTCTGTCTGTGTTTTAATTCACAAATGCATTTTATTAAGACAAAATTCAAAATTGAGCATTTTTGAATTTGTCGGGAGTAATCTATCTCAACAGGGGAAGCTCCTATTCCTGGATTACAAGAAAAGCCTGAGCTGAAATGGTACGGGAAAGCACACACCTTTTAAGATATTTAATGTTTATGCTGAATAAATAATTGTTAACATGAGACATTGTCATCAGTTGTGCCTCAATTTGAGGATGACAACAACTCAGGATCACAAGCTTCTGCCATGGGGCTTCATGTGACCGAACAGGCTGACTCTCAACCGGCAAACCTTTGGTCACATAGGCAGGACATCCCATGAGATGATGGAATCCATTGTGTTGGATTTACTTCCTTTCTGCTATTGCTCTGAATCATCTTTTGGATTTTGATTCAAAATGGGATGCAGTTTGATGGACATCAAGTTGGTGTCATTCTGTGGAATTGTTAGCAAGACCCTGTCTCTCATTAATGTCAATGTTGTCTGTTTCAAGGAGAGCTTAGAGTCATGGAGTCATAGAGATGTACAGCATGGAAACAGACCCTTCGGTCCAACCCGTCCGTGCCGACCAGATATCCCAACCCAATCTAGCTCCATCTGCCAGCACCCGGCCCATATCCCTCCAAACCGTCCTATTCATATACCATCCAAATGCCTCTTAAATGTTGCAATTGTACCAGCCTCCACCACTTCCTCTGGCAGCTCATTCCATACCTGTACCACCCTCTGTATGAAAAAGTTGTCCCTTATGTCTCTTTTATATCTTTCCCCTCTCACCCTAAACCTATGCCCTCTAGTTCTGGACTCCCTGACCCCAGGGAAAAGACTTTGCCTCTTTCATGCCCCTCATAATTTTGTAAACCTCTATAAGGTCACCCTCAGCCTCCGGTGCTCAAGGGAAAACAGCCCCAGCCTCTCCCTATAGCTCAAATCCTCCAACCCTGGCAACATCCTTGTAAATCTTTTCTGAACCCTTTCAAGTTTCACAACATCTTTCCGATAGGAAGGAGACCAGAATTGCACACAATATTCCAACAGTGGCCAAACCAATGTCCTGTACAGCCGCAATTTGACCTCCCAACCCCTGTACTCAATACTCTGACCAATAAAAGAAAACATACCAAATGCCTTCTTCACTATCCTATCTACCTGCGTCTCCACTTTCAAGGAGCTATGAACCTGCACTCCAAGGTCTCTTTGTTCAGCAACACTCCCTAGGACCTTACCATTAGGTGTATAAGTCCTGCTAACATTTGCTTTCCTAAAACGTAGCACCTCACATTTATCTGAATTAAACCCCATCTCCCACTTTTCAGCCCATTGGCCCATCTGGTCAAGATCCTGTTGTAATCTGAGGTAAGCCACTTCGCAGTCCACTACACCTCCAATTTTGGTGTAATCTGCAAACTTACTAACTGTACCACTTATGCTCGCATCCAAATTATTTATGTAAATGACAAAAAGTAGCAAACTCAGCATTGATCCTTGTGACACTCCACTGGTCACAGGCCTCCAGTCTGAAAAACAACCTTCCACCACCACCCTCTGTCTTCTACGTTTGAGCCAGTTCTGTATCCAAATGGCTAGTTCTCCCTGTATTCCATGAGATCTAACCTTGCTAATCAGTAACCTTGTCTTACTGAAGTCCAAATAGATCACATCTACCGCTCTGCCCTCATCAATTCTCTTTGTTACTTCTTCAAAAAACTCAATCAAGTTCAAAGTTTGTCAGAAGATTTGTAGCTTGGGTGCTCGTTGTTGTGGTTCTGTTCACCGAGCTGGGAATTTGTGTTGCAGACGTTTTGTCCCCTGTCTAGGTGATATCCTCAGTGCTTGGGAGCCTCCTGTGAAGCGCTTCTGTGATGTTTCCTCCGGCATTTATAATGGTTTGTCTTTGCCGCTTCCGGTTGTCAGTTCCAGCTGTCCGTTGCAGTGGTTAGTATATTGGGTCCAGGTCGATCTGTTTGTTAATGGACCCAATATACCGGTCACTGCAGCGGACAGCTGGAACTGACAACCGGAAGCGGCAGAGACAAACCATGATAAATGTCGGAGGAAACATCACAGAAGCGCTTCACAGGAGGCTCCCAAGCACTGAGGATGTCACCTAGACAGGGGCCGAAACGTCTGCAACACAAATCCCCAGCTCGGCGAATAGAACTACAACAACTCAATCAAGTTTGTGAAACATGATTTCCCACGCGTTTTCCTTTTCCTGCTTTGGAATGCTGGCAATTTGATAGCTAAGAAAACAAGGCTGTTTTCTCGGAAGGCTAAGGAAATTTGGCATGTCCACAAAGACTCCTACTATTTTTTTATCGATGCACCATAGAAAGCATCCCATCCAGATGCATCACAGCTTGGTATGGAGACTGCTCTGCCCAAGACTGCAAGAAATTAAAGAGTTGTGAATGTAGCCCAGTTCATTACACAAACCAACCTTTCTTCCATTGACTTCGTCTATATTTCCTGCTGCCTCAGGAAAGCAGACAACGTAACAACCCCTCCCACCCGGCTATACTCTTTTCCATTGGGCAGAGGATACAAAAGTTTGAAAAAGATACCAACAGATTCAAGAACAGCTTCTTCCCTCCTGTTGTCAGACTTATGAATGGACCGCTCATAAATATGAGTTGATCTTTCCCTTTATCTTCTCAATAGCTGTAACACTATATTCTGCATTCTGTTCTATTACCATAATGTACTGATGTAAGGTATGATTTGTTGGATAGAATGAAAACAATACCTTTCACTGTTTCTTGGTACAAGTCAGAAACATGAATCAAATAAAATCAAATCAAGACCCATAGCCTTGAATGATCATGGAATCCCTACAGTGTGGAAACAGGCCATTTGGCCCAACACGTCCACACTGACCTTCTGAAGAGTAACCCACCCAGATTCATTCCCCTACCCTATTACTTTACATTTACCCCTAACTAATGCACCTAACCTACAAATCCCTGAACAGTATGGGCAATTTAGCATTGCCAGTTCATCTAACCTGCACATCTTTGGACTGTGGGAGGAAACCAGAGCACCCGGAGGAAATCCACACAGACACAGGGAGAATGTGCAAACTCCACACAGACAGTTGCCTGAGGTGAGAATTGAACTCCAGTCCCTGGTGCTGTGAGGCAGCAGTGCTAACCACTGAGGCACCATGCTGCCCTATTCAAGTGCTCATCCAGGTACTTTTCAAAATTTGTTATGTTTCTTACCCACCCAAGCAAAGCATTCCAGATCCCTACTACCTTCTGGGTGAAAGGATCATCAAATTCCTCCTAAAACTCCTATCTTTCATCATAAAACTTTTTCCCATTGTTATTGACCCTTCAAGGAGAATGTGAACAGCTGCTTTCTATTCACCCTGTCCAAACCCTTCATAACCCTAAGCACCTATATTAGATCTCCTCTCAACCTTCTCTACTCAAAGAAACAACCCAGCTTCTCTACACTTTAGCTCCATCCCAGGCAACACCCAGGTGACTCTACTCTGACCCCTAATGTAGTCACACCCTTCCAAGAGTGCGGAAATCAGAACTGCAAATAATACTCCAGCTGTTGCTAACCATAATCCTATACAGCTCCAACATAACCTACCTGCTTTTATTGTAATCGATGCATCAACTCGTACTTTCTTAACTACCCTAATAACCTGCCCTGTCACTTTCAGGGATTTGTGGACAAATACTGTAAGATCTCTCCATTCCTCTGACCTTTACAGTGTCCTGCCATTCATGGAATATTGTCTCGTGTTGTGTCCCATCAAACCTCTCTTAACCACTGATCTGCCCATCTTACCAATCCGTTTATATCTTCCTATAACCTAAGATCTTCTTCATCACTGTCAACCACCCGACTATCTTTGTGTCATCTGCACACTTACTTACCATCTGTCCAACACTATCATCTGCACAAAAAAACAATAAGAGATTCAGCACCAATCCCTGTGGTACACTGCTGGACATTTTCCTCTAGTCACACAAACAGCCTTCTATGACTATTCTTTGTCTCCTACCACTAAACCAATTTTAGATTCAACTCTCCAAATTACCCTGAATCCCATTTGCTTTTATCTTCTTTAATGGGCCTCCCATGTGGAACCATGTCAAAGAGTCATAGAGATGTACAGTATGGAAACAAACCCTTCAGTCCAACCCATCCATGCCAACCAGTTATCCCAACCCAATCTAGTCCCACCTGCCAGCACCTGGCCCATATCCCTCCAAACCCTTCTTATTGACATACCCATCCAAATGCCTCTTAAATGTTGCAATTGTACCAGCTTCCAACACGTCCTCTGGCAGCTCAGTCCACACACATACCACCCTGTGTGTGTCTTAGGTCTCTTTTATATCTTTCCCCTCTCACCCAAACCTATGCCCTCTAGTTCTGGACTCTCTGACCCCAGGGAAAAGACTTTGCCTATTTACCCTATCCATGCCCCTTATAATTTTGTAAACCTCAAATCCACATAAATAATGTGGACGGCATGGTGGCACAGTGGTTAGCACTGCTGCCTCACAGCACCAGAGACCCGGGTTCAATTCCCGCCTCAGGCGACTGACTGTGTGGAGTTTGCACGTTCTCCCCGTGTCTGCGTGGGTTTCCTCCGGGTGCTCCGGTTTCCTCCCACAGTTCAAAGATGTGCAGGTCAGGTGAATTGGCCATGCTAAATTACCCGTCGTGTGATGTAGGGGTATGGGTGGGTTGCGCTTCGGCGGGGCGGTGTGGACTTGTTGGGCCGAAGGGCCTGTTTCCACACTGTAAGTGATCTAATCTAATCTAAAAAAAAAAGGCACTTGTTCACCTCTCTTGAAAAAAATTGAACTCGGTTCGTTTGGCACAAGCCCCCTCCCACCCCCAACCTCCACCAAAGCCACTTTGTTCTGGATGGATGGTCACTCTTCAGTTAATTATGTGTTCTCAAGGCCTTAGTTGCAAAATTGAAAAAAATTTATTGTTTGACCACAGCCATGAGGAAGTGTATTAACCTATTTTTGGTCACTTTTTCTGGAGCCAACCTGATTGACAGTGAAAAGAGGGTATTCTGAAGAGTACAGTTCAGTGACCCTTGTTGCTGTACAAAGGCATTTCTGTCCCAACACTGGTCATAGAGATGTACAGCACGAAAACAGACTCATCGGTTAAACTCGTCCACACTGACCAGATATACCAACTCAATCTAGTCCCACCTGCCAGCACCCAGCCCCTACCCCTCCAAACCCTTTCCATTCATATACCTATCCAGATGCCTTTTAAATGTTGCAATTGTACTAGCCTTTACCACTTCCTCTGGCAGCTCATTCTATACACGTACCACCCTCGGTGTGAAAATGTTGCCCCTTAGGTTTCTTTTGTATCTTTCACCTCTCACCCTAAACCTATGCCCTCTAGTTCTGGACTCCCCACCCCAGGGAAAAGACTTTGTCTATTGATCCTATCCATGCCTCTTTTGATTTTATAAACCTCTATAAGGTCACCCCTCAGCCTCCGACGGTCCAGGGAAAACAGCCCTAGCCTAGTCAACCTCTCCCTATAGCTCAAATCCTCCAACCCTGGCAACATCTTTTTCAGCATATGTCAGGTAAGAACAGGATAGATCGAGTGAATCCTTAGAAGAGTATGAAGACAGTAGGAGTATACTTGAGAGAAATCAGGAGGGCAAAAAGGGGACATGAGATAGCTTTGGCAAATACAGTTAAGGAGAATCCAAAGGATTGTACAAATACAATAAGGACAAAAGAGTAACTAGGGAGAAAATAAAGCCCCTCAAATATCAGCAAGGGCGGCCTTTGTGAGGAGCCGCAGGAGATGGGGAAGATACTAAATGATCATTTTGCATCAGTATTTACTGTGGAAAAAGGACATGGAAGATTTGGTGTCTAATTATGTTTTGTAATTCTGTCACCAATGTGCAGATTCTTGACTGGGGACACCAGGTCTAGTTCTGAAGAAAAATCACGGGACTTGAAACAATAACTCTGTTTTCTCTCCACAGACCTGCTGAGTTTTTCCAGTAATTTTGGTTTTTGTTCACACTCACAGAATTTGGCAAATGGATCCTAGCAGAAGCATGTTTGAGACTGTGTTCAACATGGACACTTTGGAGCAGTGTCAATTCCACATGATCCTGAAGGGATTTGATTGGATTCTGACAATGTATCAAATCACAATGATTGGTACAACTTTGCCTTGGCAAGGTGAGACATGCCATCTTCTTTCACCTGCTCGACAAGGTTTGGCTCTCACTTGACTGGACCTCCCCTGAAACCCACCGATCTTGCCCCCATGAGTAACCCTACCAAGATTCGGAACTCCTGATGGCAACAATCAAGGGATTGTCAAAACACACAGACTTCTCCACCAAGTTAGCAATCCAAGAACAATGATTGTCTGACAAAAACATGAATGCACGAAACATAATCTTTAGTTACTGGGTAGGGGTGTTAGAGAAGGAGGGAAGGGATTAGGATGGGAGCGGAGGCCGTTGAAGGTTTTGGAGGAGGACACTTGAGAAGGGATTGGGGAGGAGGTTTGTGAGGCAGAAGAGCATTTAGGGAAGGGGCTCCAGATCTGAGTGAATTGGGAGTATTTTACAAACAAGTCATGACAAGTTGAATAGGTGAGAATCTGAAGGGTTTTTTGGTGGGTGGGTATCAGCCTATATTTGTAGGTATAGGTAGAAGGGATGGTTTACGGGAAGAGAGTGAATCCTGCAGTCTGCAAGGATGGGTGGGGAAGAGGTAGAATGGGACAGACAGTTGGAAAAGGCTGAGGGCAGTAGTGGAGTAAAGGTTTGGAAATGGAGGGACAGAATGAGAAAGTGATGGGGAGACAGTGAGGGGAAGAAATTAAATAGACAAGGACAAAGTGGGGAATGATGAAGGCAGTAGGAGAGACTAGGGAAATGATTAGGGTGGTATTGAGTGGAGAGTGGGCAAATAATGATAGCAGTGGAGAGACGGCAGTGGGGGTAGCAGTGGAGAGAAGTCAGTGGGGGACTAATGAGGCAATGCTGAGTGGAAAATGGGAAATGATTAGGATAGTAATGGGGAGTGTGGGGACAGATGAGGGCAGTAGTCGGTGAGAGTGGGGGGACGATGAGGGCAGTAGAAGAGGGACAGTGGGTGATTGATGAAGCATGTGAGTAAATGATGAGGGAGTGGTGGCGGGAGGGGTGTCAGTGAAGGAATGGGGAGAATTGGGGAATGATGGGGCAACTGGGCAATGCATGGGGGAATGTGAAGAGTAGAATTGGTTGGGAAGAGTGTGGGGAATAATAGGGGCAACTTGGTGGGGAGAAAATTGGGGAATGATGAGTATCACTGGTCGGGAAAGTGTGTGGATTAATGGTGACAGGTTGGTGGGGAGTGATGAGGGCAGTCGGTGGTTGGGAGAGAGTGGGGATCAAGGTTCGCGAGACCCGCCTGGTACTTTTTTTCAATGTAACGGTCAGCGCGGGCACTGACGCAAAGGGGCAGCTGCAGGAAGGGGCGGGGCCATGCTCTGGGCGGAGATACGATCAGAGGCCGAGGCGGGGGCAGTTGGGCGGGGCCTAAGTGGTAGGGGCGGGGCCTGGGCTGCCGTTATCGCGTTCGTTCCATCGCCGAAGATTTAAATGCTGCCGGGTTTCTCCCCTTCCTCCAGCCACTGAAAACGAGGCAGGGTGATCACATATAATAAACAAACAGACCGAACGACAGACTTTTTTTTTTTGCCTCCCTTTTAATGAAATGTTCGGTCACTTTCTGAAGTTTTTATTTTTCATTTGTTTGGTTGCGGCCTTTACCCATGTTGCACCACAGTATTGATAGTTGAGTTAAGATGGCGGTGCAGGAGTCAGCTGCTCAACTCTCGATGGCATTAAAGGTCCAGGAATATCCGACTTTAAAGGTATGCCTCGCAACTGGTGAATATAAGTCAGTCCTTTCATGATTCTCAAAAAGGGTGGCACTGGAAAAGCACAGCCGGTCAGGCGGCATCCGAGGATCAGGAGAGTCGACGTTTCGAGCATAAGCTCTTCATCAGGAATGGCTCTGTCTTATCAATGTTTCGTGCTGCTCTGTATAGATTCCGATCTTCAAGTCCTCGGAAAGAAGCTAGCCAGAGACCCCAGTATTTCCGTGGATGCTGATCTTGCCAGTCAATGGTTAAAATCAGCTATTTGAGTTTTTTATTTTGTTTTGTTAGTTTCGAGTTTGGAATAAAGAAACGCTACACTTGAATACTGCTCCACCCTGACATCAACGTATTTCTTAAGATCAACTCCTGTTTGTACATATTTTGGTCTCTGAATGAAGTAAATGGTACTAACGAGCTGCATTGGTCGATGACATTCATATTTCAAATCACTGCTGTTGAGCGTCGTTAATGCAATAAGGAGGCTCAAGAGCTTCACAGGAACATTAATCAAACAACATTTGAGGATACGGTCCAAAAGGATGTGTCAGATGACGAAACACTTGATCGAAGGGCAACGTATTAAAATTGGAATTGTGAGACAGGTCGAAATTCCAGAATTCGAGCCATGTCACTTGCTGGTTTGGTTGCTATTGTTGGAGCAATTAAAATCAAGCATGGTTGAAAGACCAGAATAGCGGAGTGCAGATTTTGAGTTGGTTAAGGTTGTTGTAGGGAAGCTGATTTAGGATTATAAAACTGGAGAGGGGTGAGGCCACAGAAAGGTTTGAAGTTTTTTTTTCAAATTTATTCATGAAATGTGGGTGTTGTTTCACTCTGCATTTATGTCCATCTCTAATTGCCCATGGTGGATGGCTTTTGGGGTAGTCAGGACATGAAGTACCTTGCTGTCATAGAATTCCTAACCTCTGACTTGCTGTTGAAGCCTCATTTTTATATAACAGGATTCTGATCTGTGGTGATCCTGTCCGCCATCTTGTTCATGTTGAATGTCATGTTGATGTGGGTTTGTTTGTCCTTGTGCAGTATGAATGTTGCCTGTCATTTTAAGCCCAGATCTAAATATTGTCTTGCTTCATGGAGCATGAACTGCTTTATCTTGGGTTGTGAATGGAAGTGAGCGTGATGCAGTGGGCAGCAAATTCCCAAAGTTTAGATTTGATGGAGGGAGAATCATTGAGCAAGTGGCTGAAAAATTTTGTACTGGGGCCCGGTCCTCAGGAACTCCTGCAACATTATGCTGGTTTGAGGGAATCTGAAGTGAGTTTTGTGAATGAAATGAGCTCTGAAAAAGAGTGAGGGGAGAGACAGATGTAAATATAGTGATGGAGCAGGCGGGGTGACAGTATGACTTGTCTGATGGAAGTAACTGAAACAGCTGAACAGATGGCCTTGATCTAATTTTAAAAGAAGAATCATCCATGAGGTTTTGCTGTTATTATTCCTGAAGGTTGAAGAAAGCTGGGAGCCTAGTTTGTGGAGGAGGAGAGTAGCACGATTTTATGTATCTTTTCCTGGATGATCATGTGTAGTTTTAATAGAAAACTCACAATCGAGCCTATAAGAAATTGAATGATATTTTTTCCTCTGGACTCAAGGAATGTTGAGCGTAAATTGAAGATAAGGATAAAGTAGGCTAATTGTCAAATTAGAATTGGCACAACTGTTTGTTCTGTTATCTGAATATGTATCTAGAACAAAATGGGAAAATTCTGTTAACTTTGCATTTGAGAGTCACAGTGCTTGATAGTATCTTAGAATTGAGAATTTTGTTTTAGTGGCCAGTAAGTAGTTTTGTTAACCCATTGAAACAAAAGCAAAATTCCAAATTCTAGAAATTTCGAATGAAAACCAAGTTCTGAAAATACTCAGGTCAGGGAGCATTTATGAAAGGATGACTTTGTCTCCAGATTAGTTCACAATCTATTTCCTGTTGTAATGAGATGAAGATTTGTGAAGTATCATGCTCTGGTAGTTTCATTGAATATTAATAATTGAATTTGCTTTTTATTGCTATTACTGGAGTTCTACAAGCATTTATCCTTGGTCAATTCCTTTCTTCACTGATGTACTCATAACATTGAAGACAGAATCAGCTTACCACAGATGAAATGAGCACTCAGTATTTGGGCTAATGGTTAGAACTGTTACAGATACTGGAAATCTGAAATGGAATTAGAGAATGTTATCTTAAAAATGCACTTCAAGGAGTTTGATTAGAGGAAGTCAGTGTGGTTTGAAAATAGGATATCCTGTTTGCAAAATTTATTAGTTTTGTATTTGGGATGTAACTCGGTGATTGTCAACAATTTCCCACTGACCTCATTTTTAAGCCTAAAAATTGTCATGACCGAGGTGCAGGGAGGAAGGAAACTTGTCTGCTAGTGCAGGATATTGTTGATAATTCAGTCAAGTCTGTACGATGGCCATTGGTACACTTTTTGGTCTGATCCCATTTGGGATCCTCATCCCCACTTTGGGCACTCCTGATGTAACTTGTCCCTGGGATGAGAGAATTGTCCTAATGATGAGAGTTTGAATAAATTGGGTTTTATTCTCTGGTGTTTGGAACTATGAGAGATGATTTAGTGAAACGGGCACAGTTTTGAAGGGGCTTGGTAGAATAGACCCTGACTTTGTTTTTACATGTTTGGGAAATCTAAAACGGTGGGGTGGCGGGGGAGCACTGTAACTGATAATTTGGGACCGAGATGAGAAAATGTTGTACCTAATTGTGAATATTTGGCATTTTCTAGCCCAGTGGTTGTGGTTGAGTTGAATTAAATTTATTGTCACGTGTACCAAGGCACAGTGAAAAACTCTGTCTTGCGAGCAATGCAGGCAGATCACGTAGTTAAGTAGTATTGATAAGTAAATAATAGGTAAACAACGCCAAAAACAAAAACACAGGTACAGGAGAATGATAAGATTTAGTGAGTCCATTCAGTATTCTAACAACAGTAGGCTAGAAACTGTTCCAAAACCAACTAGTGTGTGTGTGTGTTCAGGCTTCTGTACCTTCTCCCCAGTGGTAGAGGTTGTGGAAAAACATGGCTAGGTTGGGATGGATTTTTGAGAATACTAGTGGCCTTTCTTTAACAAGCGGGCCTGTTAGATGGATTCTAGAAATGGGAAGTTGGCCTTTGTGATTGTCCAGGCTGAGTTCACCACTCTCTGTAACCATCTCCAATCTTGAATGGTACAGTTGCCATGTAATGGTAATGGTTACTCCATTAATGACTGTACTTAAGGTTGGGATAGAGAGATTTGGGTCTTGAGTCTCAGGAATATGAGGAGCAGGTAGGAAAATGGAGTTGAAGCTTAAGGTTAGTTGTGTTATTATTGAATGGCAGAGTTGGGCTCCTCTTATTTCTTGGGTTCCTGTGTACTGAAAATACTCAGGAGTTCTGATAGCATACATTGGAAGAAACCAAGTCCATGTTTCAGATCAATGACATGCAAGGACTGTACAATTAATATGATGTTAAGGTACTACTTAGTCAACCTATTGAGTTGAAATTTTAGAAAATCGTGTATCTTGGGAATCAACTCTCGCTGTTCAAGAACAATATTAACTCAAGGTGCGATTATTAAAAAATATTCATTGTTAAGTTGCTGTTGTAATTAGAAGGATTATACCCTGGGTTCATGGTATAATATGTATAAGATGACTGGGACAATTTTTCTTCTTATTGTCTCAAAGATGATAATAAACCAGATTATTGCCAGTGTTTGTCTGAATTTCATACTTGTAGAATAATCAATATTTGTCATGTTTACCTGTAGGTACCTTATGAAACCTTGAATAAACGATTCCGAGCAGCCCAGAAAAATATTGACCGAGAAACTAGTCATGTAACCATGGTAGTTGCAGAACTGGAGAAAACATTGAGCAACTGCCCAGCAGTGGACTCTGTGGTGACTTTGCTGGATGGTGTTGTTGAGAAACTCAGCGCTTTAAAAAGAAAGGTACAATAAATATTTTATATTGGTGACAAAGGCTTCTGCTGTTGACATCACAATATGTTGTTTGGTTTGCTACAACTGGGATGAGAGGAATATGCTGCTAACCAAGCCCCATTATAGTCCTCGAGTCACCCCATTTGTAGAACCAGTTTGATTCAATTATCAGATTGCCAGTTGTTCCATTTTGGTATTTCTATTGATAATGAAGAAACATGCACAGGATTTTAAAAAATAAACTGAAGAATAAGTAAAACTCCTTTCTAAAAAAATAAAGTGGTAATGCTGATTAACAATTACACTCTAGTTTCAAATAAGAATGATGTCCCTTTTTCATCTGAAAGCAAACTCCCAGAGAAGATAAGGGTGAAAGAAGAATACCTTCTGGCCACTGGTCTGTTAAAACTTGAATTTGATGAATTCTCAGTTTCTTGTTCATGAAATTGAACTGCTGACAGCCCATAGACTGAAGGAAAATGTTCCGAGCAAGCTTAGGCTTGGATGAAAATTGGGTTAGTTGTAAGTTTTGGGTGAGGTGGTGGCAGTGGTAATGTCACTGGATTAGTAATCGTCAACCCCAAACTAGGTGGTGAGGGTGTGGGTTCAAATTCCATCACGGCAGGTAATTAAATTTGAAATCAATAAAAATCAGATAGTTGATATAAAGCTGGCCTAATTGTGGTCATGGAAGCACTGTCAATCGATTCTTTTTTAAAAAATATATATTTTAAAAGAAACAGATACACTAATGTTCTTGAGGAGGAAATCTTTCATCCTTAGCAGGATTAGCCTACTGACTCCAGACAGACAGCAATATGGTTGACTCTTAACTGCCCTCTGGGCAATCAGAGAAGGTCAATGAATGTTGGCCCAACCAGTGGTACCATCAGCCATAAATAAGCAATTTTTAAAAAAAGACTTACTGGGACTACGTAGCAATATTTGTAAACCATAGATACTTGAAAATGCTAGAAAATTTGCAAGTGTTCAGAAATTTTGAGGTTAAACAGGATTTATCAAAGAATGAGTTCAATTGTTGATATTGGGCTGTAAGCCATTTGCTGTTTACAGAAAGTCAAATGACTTTTTAAAAAAAGCTGTGATGGTAAATTCAATAAAAGGCATGTTAATTGGCTCCATGTCTGGTTCATTAATACAGTCAGATCTAAAGAAGAGTCATATAAAATTGTGAAAAACAAACAGCAAGCCTGAGGACTCTGAGCAGTTTAGAATTCAGCAAAGGGGGAACAAGAGGTTGATGACAAAGTATAAAAAAGGAACAAAGTATATTTCCAAGGAATATAAATGTGGGCTCTTGAGAGTTTAAGTATTTAAAAAGAAAAAAAGGTTAGTCAAGACAAATGTGGGCCACTTATGTATGAAATGAGAGTAATGATAATGGAGATCAAGGAAATAGGGTAATTAAGCAGCTTTTATTCCCACTTTCCCTGGTTAGTCTGGTTTACTCTGGATACCAATAACAATATAACATAGCCAGTGTTCTTCATTAAAGCAAAGTGATCTGCAAGAAATAGTGCAAAACTCTTGTGCAAACAATGCTGACAATCTGAAGTGAACCCATTTATGTGAACTTGTCTAAAGATCAGACCAGAACAGGTGGCCAGTCTGCTCCATGCCAGCCTCAATCTGGTGATCAGACAAACCCCTTCTGAACTATCTAGTATGCTGTGCAGTAAGCTTTCTTGAAAGTCTTTTTGCATACAGACAAGCTGTACATTGAAATTTTACACTTTCTAGTCTCCAGCAAATAATCAGTTTGGCCAATGTCACAAATGTGATCTACCGTGGTTAGTTTGATTAATTGCTCACTAAGACTTGTTTAGGTATCCCCTGGATTGAGGCGCATCTCTTGCTTTTAACACACTTTGATCTCAACTTTTGCTTGCTCACGCTGTTGCTACCTTTATCATTCGTTTGACCAAATAATGTTACACAGCACAATCTATGACAATTGTATTGTTGACTGACAAGAGCCCATGTTACTAGATCTGATGTTCTGTTTAAAACAGAGTACCTCAGCTTTTCCAGAGTTACTCTGATATTCAGTTCATGGTTGCTGAGCTTATGGCATTTCAAATAAATGCTTGCACGTTGCTTTAGTAAAACATACAAAAACATGAAAATCTGTTTTGATCATTAGATCATCACCAGGCTTCATAACTCTTTTCCTTAATTTTATTCAATTCGATTTGACTTTCTTCCATTTAACCCAAAAAATTTTAAGTTAACATTGACAAACCTTTACAGAAGAAGACACAAATCATTTCCCAGAAATAATGGGAAAGCAAAGCCTTTTGGAAGAAGGGATTGAAGGATATTAATATTAGTTTAGAAACATGTGTTGAAGAAATTAATGAGAATGAAGGATGATAGTCTACACCCCAGGATATGAAAAGAGGTGGTTATGGAAAGAGTGGATGCATTGGTTGTTATCTTCCAAAATGTTGTAGATTCTGGAACAGTCCAGGCAGGGTGGCAGATGTAGCCTCGTTTTTTAAAAATGAACTGAGGGTGGGAGAAAGCTGTGAATGACTCATTGATTTTATCATTTGGAAAAATGTTGGTATATATTATAAGGGATGTGATAACAGGACAATCTTTTTCAACAAAGTCACCACAGACTTGTGAAAACAAAATGATGTTTGACAAGGATACTGGAGTTTTTTTTAGGGGTATAATTAGAATAGATGATGGAAAAGCAGTTTGTCATCAATTTGAATTTTTAGCTAGCTTTTGAAGTCCCATGTAAGGGGTTATTTGTGCAAAATCAAAGCACATTGGACTGCATCAAAAGCTTCCTGAAAATTCACATACACCAATACAGTGATTTTTTTTTCCATGGAACTCCATCTGCCAAATCTGCCTCCATTCACCTAACCTGTCATACCATTTGTAAATTTCTTATTTCATAAATGCAACTTTCTCGCCTATTGTGCAGTCATCTGCAAATTTGGTAAAAACATTTTCTATTCTGCATCCAAGTCATGATTATAGATTGTAAGTAGTTAGGTCATGAGGAAAAAAAACCCTGTGACACCTTGTGAGTTGCATTTTGCCAATGAGATTAAGACCTATTTATCCCAACTCTCTGCTTTCTGTTGGTTAACCAATCTTCTATCGAGGCTAATTAATTACCCCATACCCCACGTGATCTTAGCTTGTGTATAACATTTTGTGTGGCACGTTATCAAATGCCTTTTGGAAGTCCAGGTATGCTACATCTACATGTTGCATGAAATGTTTTGTGTGTTGTATATTCATGACAGATAACTTCTTTAGCCTGCTCCTCACAGTAGCAAAGTTGTTTTTTTGTAGTTGCATGCCTTTTGGGGTCGTGAGGCAGAATTTTGCCATTATACTATTGATATGTGGAAGTGATCAGCTGGTGTCAGATAAGAGTACCATTTCATCAGTGTGAATTTGCATTGGGGATTTGGCATTGAATAACCCATTATTGTTGTTCTTCCAAATAATGATTCAATAAATAGTTTAGACATGTGGAATTGCAAGTATATTATTTAAATGAAACCAACTTTGCAAACTCAGATGTTATCTTGAATTTATATTTGGGGTTGGAGCAAGTCTAGAATCATAGAATGGAAATCCCTACAGTGTGGAAGCAGGCCATTCATCCCATCTGGTCCACAGAGTCCAACCCTTCGAGGAGCGTCCTACACAGACCCACTCCCCGACCATATCCCTATAACCCTGCATTTCCTATGGCTAACCCACCTAGCCTGTATATTCCTGTAAACTATAGGCAATTTAGCATGGCCAATCCATCTAATCTTTCGACCGAGAGAGGAAACCCTTGCAAACACTGGGAGAACGTCCAAACTCCACATAGACCAAGGGTGGAATTGAAGCAGAGTCCTGGCACTGTGAGGCAGCAGTGCTAACCACGGAGCTGCTGTGCCACCCTGGTTAACCCTTGATTGGCTTTTGCTTTTGAAATGAGCATTTAATGATCCACATCTACAACCCAAATAGGCATTGTATCCTTTCCAGAGCACGTTTACAAAATTATCACAATTTCTGGAATTTAGACTTTCCCACTACTGTAAATGCAATTGTACTTTTTTTAACTTTCAGCTATAGGTTGAAAACTAACATTTTGCAACTGAAATTCAACTGGTCTGAATTTTGAACTAACTTATTACCTGTTGTGTGTTAGCTAGACTGATTTCTAAAGCTGAGAGTTGTAGAAGCTAAGTACATGAGCAAGCACTGATGTAATATTAATCTGGTGATTGATTAAAAATGTAAGTGCATGATGTTCTAGGAAGGGAAATTTTGGTTTGCTTTATTCTACTATCTCAGTTTCAGCTCTGAGGTATTTCATTTGCACTGTTATAATTGTTCCTCTTATAGGATGTGGCATGAAGTTATATTTTGGCCAATAATGAAGCACGGGTTCAATTGACGTTTGTGCTCCAAAGTTTAAACCTAATTCATGTTCTTTGACTTTTCATTATTTTCCTTTCAGGATTTTTGGTTCTTTAATATATATGTTTAAAAGAAGGTTCATAGCTCCTTGAAAGTAGAGTCACAGGTTGATAGGATAGTGAAAAGGTGTTTGGTATGCTTTCTTTGATTGGTCAGAGTATTGAGTACAGGAGTTGGGAGGTCATTTTGCGGCTATACAGGACATTGGTCAGGCCACTGTTGGAATATTGCATGCAATTCTGGTCTCCTTGCTATCGGAAAGATGTTGTGAAACTTGAAAGGGTTCAGAAAAGATTTCCAAGGATGTTGCCAGGGTTGGAGGATCTGAGCTATAGGGAGAAGCTGAACAGGCTGGGGCTGTTTTCCCTGGAGCATCGGAGGCCGAGGGGTGACCTTATAGATGTTTACAAAATTGAGGGGCATGGATAGGATAAATAGACAAAGTCTTTGCCCTGGGGTCGGGGAGTCTAGAACTAGAGGGCATAGGTTTAGGGTGAGAGGGGAAAGATGATATAAAAGAGACCTAAGGGGTAACTTTTTCACGCAGAGGGTGGTACGTGCATGGAATGAGCTGCCAGAGGATGTGGTGGAGGCTGGTATAATTGCAACATTTAAGAGGCACTTGGATGGGGATATGAATAGGAAGGGTTTGGAGGGATATGGGCTGGGTGCTGGCAGGTGGGACGAGATTGGGTTGAGATATCTGGTTGGCATGGACCGGTTGGACCGAAGGGTCTTATTTCATGCTGTGCATTTCTATGACTCTATGACTACTGAATATACTTTTGGAATAAAATCACGAAAAATGAAAAGCAAAAGGGAATAATTATGTATAGCCATTCCTTTCTTGCCCTGTTAGGTGATCTTTCTGATTCTCTTGTTCTGTTTTTGTTCATAAATATTCTGGTTCTATATTCTTAAATAGTATTGTTCTGTCTGTTGAGGACCCTGTTTGAAATTTAAGTTCCCAACACAAATTCATGCCTGATTTTTCTGTGCCACAGAGGTTTCATTTGTTTGTATTGGAGATTTGATGTATGTTTGGAACAAAAAAATCCAGTTCTAATCAGCTGAAGGTATTTCTGTAAGGCAAAAAGATCCAGTCTATGTGTAATCAATTTTACAGCAATAAATGTAGTAATATTGACATGTGGCAAATACTGACTTCACTTAATTGAGCACAAATGACAGTGTTTCCATGGCACTTGGTGGCTTAAAATGTCATAATTCAGCTAATCGAAATTGTCTTTGTAGTTCTAGGTGGCAGAAGTCATGCTTTTGCAAGACTTGGGTAGGACATTTCAGAGCTTCTGGAAAAAGCTACTAGAAGCATGGCCACCATTGTTAAAACACAAGTGAACATATATTTTAAGGGATGTATATTGATTGGCTAAAGACAATTTCATTTCTTATCCTGTGTATTTGTTTTGTCAGAAGTTCAGTGTGGCAATATTAAAGATTGAGGAGGGAAGTTTATCTATATTTCAGCTTCTTGTGCTCTCTGTCAAATCATCATTAAACTAGTTACTTGTTTAGTACATTGACGAACATTGTATCTCATGATATGAAGATATAAAGGTGGTTAGGAAAAGCGTCTGTGACAAGCTAAATTGCTGTTTCTTTGAAAAGCCTATCGAACATGATCTCTACCAGATCCTTCTAAAAGTTTTTAGAATTTTGATTTTTAAATAGTGTCAATGCTACCCATTCATTTGATTTTTTTTTGGTAAAAAGAAATCCATGATATAACCATCTTTCCAATCATCAAAAAATAAATGAAAGTTGCCATAGGCAGCTCCCACATTAGCTTTGCATAAGTTTAGTCTGAGGGTCACCACAATTCAGGCAAGGGAGAAGATTGAGAAGGACATTCTTTCATGTTAATCTCAGCTGGTGCAGGAATGGAACCCATGCTGTTGGCATCACTCTGCGTCCAGCCAATTGAGTTAAATGACTCCCAGTGCCAATCAACTTTAAGCCATTTTTGATGTATTGTCACAAAACAGATAGTATCCCTGCACAACAGACGGCAACATAATTATGTGCACTAATAAAAATTGCTGGAGAAAATTAGCAGGTCTGGCAACGTCTGTGGAGAGAAAACAGAGTTACATTTCAAGTCCAGTGACCCTTTTTCAGGGCTGGATTCCATGTTACATCTGTTTTCTTTCCTCCGATGCTACCAGACTTGTTATTGTGTGTTTCAGATCTCCGATTTGCTTCAGATATTTCAAATCAACCCGTTCAGTGAGTCTTGGTATCAATTTTCTTGTATGATGTATCCAGGGACCTCAACAATATTACAAGAATGTATTTTAAATTCCCTGAAGTTCCAACCTATTTAAAATACTTCAAACAAAGAAAAAGAAATATTTTGTACAAATAGTGAAATTACCATGAGGTAAATGATTATCTAATATTGCTGCCAGCAAACATTCCAAAATGTGATCATTTTTGAAAGAAAAAACAGTCTTTGCATTCAGTCTCGTTGCCCTCTCAGTATTCACTGAATACTGTATTCTGTTTAAGTATTTTTGGGTGTGCCATTGTTATCGTTCCAGAACATTTCAAGTACATAATCAGCCATTTCATAAAACTTATTAATTAAAATTATCTTTGTAGCAACCCCAAAAAAGGAAAAAGGTAGCTACGATTGGCTTGTTTGGAAATTTGACTTTACAGGAAAGAACATTGCAGCATGCTTTGGAGAAAGACAGAAGAGCCACATTAATTGAGTTTCCAGCGTAACCTTATTGTTTCACTTAGAGTCATAGAGTTCTACAGCATGGAAACAGACCCTTTGGTCCAACTCATCCATGCCAACCAGATATCTGAAAATACTTGAGTCCCACTTGCTAGCATTTGGCTCATATCTGTCTCAACCCATCCAGATGCCTTTTTTAAATGTTGTAATTGTACCAGCCTCCACCACTTCCTCTGGCAACTCCTTGTATACAGACACCAACATCTGTGTTAAAAAGTTGCCCCTTTGGTGCCTTGTTTATCTTTCCCCTCACCCCCTAAACCTATGCCCTCGAGTTTTGGATTCCCCACTATGGGGGAAAAAGACTATTCACCCCATTCTTGCCCTTCATAATTTTATTAAACTCTATAACATCACAGCTCAGCCTCTGACTCTCCAGGCAAAATAGCCACAGCCTATTCAGCCTCTTGCTCAACCTCAAACCCTCCAAATTTGCCAACATTCTTCTATCTATCCTGAACCCTTTCAAGTTTCACAACATCTTTCCAAAGCAGGAAGACCAGAATTGAATGCAGTATTCTAAAATTGGCCTCACCAATGTCCTGTACAGCTGCAACATGACCTCCCAACTCATTGACTCAATGCTCTGACCAATAAAGGCAAGCGTACCACATGCTGTCTTCACTACCCTGTTTGTCTGTGATTCTCCTCCCAAGGTCTTGTTGTTCAGCAACACTCGACAGGACCTTAGTAGTAAGTGTGTAAGTCCTGCTCTGTTTGCCTTTGCAAAATGCAGCTCCTAACGTTTATCTAAATTCAACTCCATCTGCCAGTTCTTGGCCCAGTGGCCCATCTGATCAAGATCCCATTGGACTGAGGTAGCCTTCTTTGCTGTCGACTACACCTCCGATTTTGCTGTCCTCTGCAAACTTACTGACCATATCTCCGAAGTTAACATCCAAATCATTTATATAAATGATGAAAAGCAGTGGACCCAGCACTGATCCTTGTGGCAAACCACTGGTCACAGGCCTCCAGTCTGTAAAGCAACTGTCCACAATCATCCTTTTTCTTCCACCTGTGAGCCAGTTCTGTATCCACCTGGCTAATTCTCCCTGTATTCCATGAGATCTAACCTTGCTAACCTGTCCCCCATGAAGGACGTTGTCAAACGTCTTACTGAAGTCCATATAGATCACACTCACCACTCTGCTCTCATCGGTCCTCTTTGTTTCTTCTTCAAAAAACTCAATTCAGTTAGTCAGACATGATTTCCCATGCACAAAACTGTGTTGACTATCCTGAATCGATCCTTGCTTTTCTAAGTACATGTAAATCCTGTCCCTCCGGATTCCCTCCAACAACGTAACCACCACTGGTTTCAGGCTCAAAGTGTGGCGCTGGAAAATCACAACAGGTCAGGCAGCATCTGAGGAGTGGGAGTGTTGGCATTTTGGGCATAAGTTCTTCATCAGGAATGATGGAAATCACTCATTTCCATTCCTACATACAAAGAAGGGCACCACTTTGACTGGGACAACATACACGTCCTAGGACAGGTGAAACAAAGATGCCTGACAACTCTTAGAGGCGTGGCATTCTAAACCGACCTCCATCAATAAACACCAATTTAGATCTCATCTATCTTGCCTTGAAAGAAAACCGGAAATGACATTGCCCACCTTAAGAAACCAAGACCTATAAATAGAGCGGTGGACATATAACCAGCACTTCACTGGAGGCTCTCACTGATAATGTTACTGTGTCATGGTGACAAAACATCTGAAAACAAACCTTTTAGCTCAGCGAGCTAACTTATATGCTCATCCCTTTCCTATTTCTCAGTTCCACCCAATTAACTTCCCTGGACGTATTCCCAGGAATATCCTCCCTAAAGTACAGCTGTAATGTTATCCCTTATCAAAAACGCCACTACCCCACTCCTCACTTGCCCACTCCTCACTTGCCCACTTTTCTTCCTGTAGCATTGATACCTTACAGCATGAAGCTGCCAGTCCTGTCCATCCTGAGTCTCATCTCTGTAATTGCTGTGATATCTCAGTCCCATGTTCCCAACTATGCCCTGAATTCTTGAGAAATAAGAGAATGATCACCGAGAGGGTAGGGCTGATCAGGGATATTGGAGGGAACTTGTGCCTGGAATCCAAAGAGGTAGGGGAAGCCCTAAATGTGTTTGTTGCTTCAGTATTCACTAGAGAGTGGGACCTTTTTGATAGTGAGAACACAATGGACCAGGTTAATAGGCTTGAAAGATTGATATTAAGGAGGTGGATCTGCTGGAAATTCTGGTAAGCATCAAGATAGATAAGTCCCCAGAGCTGGATCTGATGTATCCAAGATTACTACGGGAAGCAAGGAATGAGATTGCTGCACCTCTGGCGATGATCTTTGCATCCTCACTCTCCATGGGAGTACTATCAGATGATTGGAGGGAGGTGAATGTTGGCCTTCTGTTCAAAAAAGGGGATAGGGAAGTCACTGGGAATTACAGGCCATTCAGTCTTAGATCTGTGATAAACAAGGTACTGAAAGTGTTTTTGAGAGTTAGGATTTATGATTATTTGGAAAAGCATAGTTTGATTAAAAGATAGTCAGCATGGCTTTGTGAGGAGCAGGTCTTGCCTCCCAAGCCTGATTGAGTTCTTTGAGGATGTGACCAGACAAGTTGACGAAGATGGAGCAGTGAATGTGGTATATATGGTTTTGAGTATAGCACTTGATAAGGTTCCCCATGGTAGGCTCACTCAAAGTTTGGAGTTATGGGATAGGGGGAAATTTGGCTGTCCAGATACAGAATTGTTTGGCCATTAGGAGATAGCGGATGGTAAGTATTCTGCCTGGAGGTGGTGACAAGTGGTGTCCAGCAGAGGTCTGTTCTTAGGCCTCTGCTCTTTGTAGTTTTTAATAAATGACTTGGATGAAGTGGAAGGGTGGGTTAGTAAGTTTTCCGATGACACGAAAGTCGCTGGTGTTGTAGAAAGTGTCGAGGGCTGTTGTAGGCTACAACAAGACATTGACAGGATGCAGAGCTGGGCTGAGAAGTGGCGGATGGAGTTCAACCTAGGTAAATGTGAAGCGATTCATTTTGGAAAGTCGAATTTGACTGCTGAATACAGGGTTAAAGACAGGATTCTTGGCAGTGTGGAGGAACAGCAGGATCTTGGGTCCATGTACATAGATCACTCAAAGTTGCCACCCAAGTTGATAGGATTGTTAAGAAGATGTATGGTGTTTTAGTTTTCATTAACGGATGAGCGTGTAAGTTAGCTTGCTGAGCTAAAAGGTTTGTTTTCAGATGTGTTGTCATCATGACACAGTAACATTATCAGTGAGAGCCTCCAGTGAAGTGCTGGTTATATGTCCACTGCTCTAGTAAAGGTCTTGGTTTCTTAAGGTGGGCAATGTCATTTCTGGTTTTCTTTCAAGGGAAGATAGATGATATCTAAATTGGTGTTTAATGATGGAGATCTGTTTAGAATGCCACGCCTCTAAGAGTTGAGTTTAAGAGCCATGAGGTTTTGCTGCAGCTCTAAATCCATGAATAGACCACACTTGGAATATTGTGACCAGTTTTGGTCTCCTCATGAAATGAAGGATGTAGATGCTTTAGGGAGGGTTCAGAGGAGATTTACCAGGCTGCTGTCTGGATTGGAGGGCTTGTCTTTTGAAGAGAGGTTGTGTGAGCTCAGACTTTTCGTACTGGAGAGGTGTACAAGGTAATGAGAGGCATAGGTAGAGCAGATAGCCAGAGACTTTTCTCAGGGCAGAAATGGCTGTCACAAGGGGTCATAATTTTAAGGTGATTGGAGGACGGTATAGTGGAGACATCAGAGGTAGGGTCTTTATGCAGAGTCGTGGGTGTGTGGAATGCAGTGCCAGCAGTAGTAGTAGAGTCAGAGACACTGGGGGCATTTAAGCAACTGCTGTACAAGTACATGAAAGGCACTAAATTGAAAGGTTTGTAGATTAGGTTCATCTTAAATGCTCGGCACAACATTGTGGGCCCAAGGGCCTTTACTGTGTTATACTGTTCTATGTTCTTCTGCGTTCCCTCTTGCATTGAAGTAAATGCAGTTTAATTTACTAGTCCCACCTTGTTCATTGCTTTGTTCTTGACCTGCCCTGACTCTTTTGACTTGCTCCTTTGCCCAACTGTTCCTGTCTCAGACTGATCTCTTCCCTCATATCACCAGTTCTTCCTCCTGCCTTGTCTCCCCTCGCACCCCCCCCCCCCCCCACCTCAGTTTAAATGCTCCTGAGTAGCTCTAGTAAATTTCCCCACCTGTATATTTGTCCCCCCTCAATTTGGGTGTAATCCATCCATCTTAAACAGGGCGCTTCTACCCGAGAAGAGATTCCAGTAATCTAAAAAAGTTAATCCTTCTCCTTTGCACCAGCTCCTCGGCCATTTATTGATCAGTTCTGCCCTCCTATTCCTATCCTCACTAGCTTGTGGCACCAAGAGTAATCCAGACATTTCGGGTGGCCCGGTAGCTCAGTACTCGGATCCCAGGTTCGATTCCAGCCTCTGGTGACTGTGCCAAACTCGACAGACATTGTTACCGTGTCTGCGTGGGTTTCCTCCCACAGTCTGAAGATGTGCAGGTCAGGTGAAGTGGCCGTGCTAAATTGCCCATAGTGTTAGCTGCACTAGTCAGAAGGAAATGGGTCTGGGTGGGTTACTCTTCAGAGGGTCGGTGTGGACTGGTTGGGCCGAAGGGCCTGTTTCTACACTACCCAATCTAATCTAAAGGGCCGGCATGGTGGCTCAGTGGTTAGCACTGCTGCCTCACAGCAACAGGAACCCAGGTTCGATTCCAGCCTTGGGTGACTGTCTGTGTGGAGTTTGCACATTCTCCCCGTGTTTGCGTGGGTTTCCTCCCACAGTTCAAAAATGTGCAGGTTAGGTGAACTGGCCGTGCTAAATTGCCCGTAGTGTTAGGTGTTAGTCAGGGGTGAACGTAGGGGAATGGGTCTGGGTGGGTTGCTCCTCGGAGGGTCGGTGTGCACTTGTTGGTCCGATGGGCCTGTTTCTACACTGTAGGGAATCGAATCTAATCTAATCTAATCTACCCTCTAGGTCCTCCTCCTTAAATTCTTGCCAAATTCCTATATTCTCTCCTCAGAATCTTGTCTCTTTCTCGTCCTGTGTCATGAGTTTCGATGTGTATGATGATCTCCTGGCCCCTCTTCCCCTTTGAGAATATTCTTAACCCTCTTTGAGACATCCTTGATCCTGGCACCGGAGTGGCAGCACACCACACTAATGACTTGCTGTTGGCCGCAGAAGCTATGTGCTTCTGACAATGGATTGCTTGGATCCTGGCATACCCCACATTACATTAGCGCCAGTATTGGTACCAGAAACCAGGCTGTCAGTGCTACATTCCTCTGAGTGTCCATCACCGCCTACATTTTCCAAAACACATTTAAGTAGTTCTCGTATAACACTGTAGTTGTATTCCAGCAAAACTTTGCTGAATGGAAAACTGCTTAATAGAAATAATGGGGCCTATGGAAAAAGTGGGGTTAGCTTTTGCTGGTCTGCCCGTGTCACTCCATATTGCTCAAAAATCATGTAAATGTCTAACACAAAGTATATGTCAGCCTGAATGAAGGTTTGAATCATAGTTCATAACAAAACAATTATTTTGAACACTTTACATTGTTCCTGCTTTAACAATATTTTTTCAGAGGTGGTCATCATCACCACCTTCAAGTGCAGTTGTGGTTGCAGAAGTGGATTGCTGTGGTTGGTTATCTTCTGATTGTTTGTTTGTTTGTTTGTTTGTTTGTTGGGGGTTGGTTTTACAAAAAGACACCCAGTTTTTGCTGCTTTGCCCTTTTTTTTTCTGTCTTGAAGCTGCTCCTCGGGGACCAGATGATATCTTACTGTATGAACAGCTACCCTGCTGCATTCTGCATTGTAATCGTTGCCCTCCAAGAGCTGCAACTGCTTTCCAATTTCCCTTAGGATGAAGACAAAAGAAAAGTGGGAAGCTGTCTTGGTGCTGCATCACATTGATGTGCAGGGAAGATGTGTTGGGTAGGCTAGAGGTTATTAAGGTAGACAAATCCACAGGACCGAATGGGATCGATCCAAGTTTGCTCAGGGAGGCGAGAGAGGAAATAGCTGGGGCCCTGACAGATATCTTTGTGGCATTCTTAAACACGGGTGAGATGCCAGAGGACTAGAGGGTTGCTCATCTTGTCCTCCTGTACAAGAAGGGTAGTAGGGATATTCCGGGTAACTACAGACCAGTGAGTCTGATTTCAGTGGTGGGAAAGTTGCTGGAGGAGGTATTGAGGGATAAAATCTATTTATATTTAGAAAAGAATGGGCTTATCAGTGATAGGCAACATGGTTTTGTGTGGAGGAGATCGTGCCTTACCAACTTAATAGAGTTGTTTTGAGGAAATGACCAAGTTGATAGATGAAGGAAGGGCTGAAGTAATTGTCACGTGTATCCCCTTAAACTTTCCACCTCTCACCTTGAAAGAGTGACCTCTCGTGATTGAATCCTTCACCCTGGGGACTTCAGAAAGGCATTTGATAAGGTTCCCCATGGTAAACTAATCGAGAAAGTGAAGTCACATGGTGTACAGGGTGTTCTAGCTAGGTGGATAAAGAATTGGTTGAGCAACAGGAGACAGAGTGGCGGTTGAAGGGAGTTTCTCGAAATGGAGAAAGGTGACCAGTGGTATTCCACAGGGGTCAGTGCTGGGGCCACTGTTGTTTGTGATATACATAAATGATCTGGAAGAGGGCACTGTTGGTATGTTCAGCAAGTTTGCAGATGACATGAAGATTGGTGGAGTAGTAGAAAGCATAAGGGACTGTCAAAGAATACAGGAGAATATAGATAGACTGGAGAGTTGGGCGAAGAAGTGGCAGATGGAGTTCAATCCAGGCAAATGTGAGGTGATGCATTTTAAGAAGCCTAATTCTAGAGCGAAGTGGATGCTTGAGAGGGTGCAGAGAAGGTTTACAAGGATGTTGCCTGGTATAGAAGGTGCCAGCTCTGAAGAGAGGTTGAATAGGTTAGGATTGTTTTCATTAGCAAAAAGGAGATGGGGGGGGGTGGGGGGTGATCCTGATTGACGTCTACAAAATCATGAAGGATATAGACAGGGTGGATAGAGATAAGCTTTTTCCCCAGGGTGAAGGATTCAATCATGAGAGGTCACTCTATCAAGGTGAGAGGTGGAAAGTTTAAGGGGATACACGGGACAAGTACTTTTACAGCGGGTGGTAGGTGCCTGGAACGCATTGCCAGCAGAAGTAGTAAAGACAGGCATAGTAGATTAATTTAAGATGCGTCTGGACAGATGTATGAGTAGGTGGGGAGCAGAGGGATACAGATGCTTAGGAATTGAGCAATAGGTTGAGACAGTGGATTTTGATTGGCTCAGGCGTGGAGGGCTGAAGGGCCTGTTCGTGGGTTGTAAATTTTTTTTGTTCTTTGAATCCTGAACTTCATCTTTTTCATCTCTAACTTCCACTTCCCCCTCAGTGACAAGCTATTATACATAAACTGTACAGGGGTCTTCACGGTGGGACTCGAGCAGCTCTTCACTATCCTCACTTTCTACTTCTTCAGAGCCAACCTGCTTTGCAAGGGCAACATAATGCTCTTGAATTTTTGGGAGCTCCTCTGACTGTTCACATCCTTTAAAATATTAAAAACACTCTGGGACAAAGGTAAATGGTACGTGGAAGAGTAATGCTGTCCCGCCAGAATTATGTAGGGCTTGTACAGGAATTACATGAATATTCTTGTGTCAGAGGGAGAGTAATGAACATTAATTAGTTTAATTTTTGAGATGAAGCTGTTCAGTGTATAGTACCGTACTTTTGTCATGCTCTGACATCTGCGCATATGCAGAACGGCTGGAGACTTCGTGCTGACATTGGCGCATGTGCAAAACAAAGTATGCAAAATGATTGCTGTGGGAATTGTGTTATTGCGAACAGAGGTAAGCGTCCAAGAAAATACTGTTCCAAATTGTTCAGCGAAGTTACAGCCAAATCACTCTGCTGAAACACACTTTGTACACGAACTACCTGTATTTGTTGGAGATGAGGATAGCCACAGGAAACTCCTGCACTACCTGCTTCCCTCTCCTCCTTGCCTGGAGGTAACCCATCTATCTGGTTGTCCCTCTCTTCCTGCAGTCCATCACACCCCCTATAAGTTCCGCATTGCCTCTCACTGCTGCTCCAACCAATCCAGGCGATCTGCTAGGACTCGCAACCAAACACACTTCCTGCAGACATAATTGTCAGTGCCATGGAAACTCTCCCTAATCTTCTTCATCTGACTGGAGGAGCACATCACTCTGCTAAAGGCCATTTTTGCACTTTAACAATCGACAGACCCAGAAAATAGAACCATCTTACTGTTCTAAAAGTACTGCTCCAGGCTAACTTCGTACCTGTGTTTGTATATTTTTAATGCTTAATCAGGAGACCGATCTCAATAAAAATGTTTAATCAAAAAAGAACCATTTCTGCTTCCTGTTGTAGATTTAAAAAACAAAAAACTAGCCACTTAGCTGCTCCCCTGCTGTGAACTCTTCCACACTGGTTTCTCCAAGGTCCGTTATTAATTTTGCTGTTTGTTAATTTTTCTTGCACAAACTCCAATGTCCAGAAATAGTTGAAACCAACCAGCATTGGCAGTCAGCTGTGCAGGTTATTGCTGGGTCAGATAGCAGTGCAGATGTATTACTCAGTTTTATTCCCTTCCCATGTGATCACTGCTTTTGTGTCTTTTCCAACTTTTTGAAGTGTGGTTGTTTTGATTTTTTTTCCTCCAAAACAATGCAATAGCTTAAATCAGTAATTACTGCTCCCAGAATTGCTGCTCCAACACTGAAAATACCTCAAAAAAGAATAGCTCCTGTAGCAACAGTTTTTTTTCTTGTCCTCCATCTTGGATTACCAAGAATCCTTTATTTGTATTAACAAAGTCTGGAATATGTTTTTATTTGTAGTAATGATCTTATTGATCTGACTGATATTTTGTGGAAATTATAGATAAAGCCAAACATAATAAAACTGCAAGGTGCAAGATAATACACTTGTGGCATGCCAGGTTGTGTAATGGTAATATGTTGTGTGGGTACAGAAAGTAAAGTATTTCTGAAATGGTATTTCTCTGAATGGAAGGATTTAGAGTCGTGATGCATAGCATTTGTGGCGGAACTGTTCCTTACTATTTATATTTTTGGGATGTGGTATTTGAACTTTTTAAAATTGTTCATGAGTTACCAGCATCATTGGCTCAATCAGCCTATTCATAATTGGAGGTCATAGATTTGTTTGCCAAGCTGGTGTGGTTTTCGCAGACGTTTCATTGCCTTGCTGGGTGATATCGTCAGTGTGCCTTTGATGCAGTAATGATGGTCTGTCCTACCTGGTATTTGTGTCCCTGTTTTTTGGTACTTGGGGTTCTGTATCTGAGTGGTTTGTAGATTAGTTCAATGTGTTTATTGATTGAGTTCAGGTTGGAGTATGAGAATTTGAGGAATTCTCTCACGTGTCTCTGTTTAGCCTGTGCTAAGATGGTTACATTGTCCCAATTAAATTCATGTCCTTCGTTGTCTGTGTGGTTAGAAATGAAAGGGTACTGGTAATGTCTGGCGGTGGCGAGCTGATGTTCGTGCACTCTTATGGTCAATTTTCTTCTTGTTTGTCCCATGTAGAGTTTTTAATAGTTTTGTCAGGATATCTTCTAAATAATGTTCATCCTGTTTGATGTGGGTGTCAGGTCTTTAACCTTTTGTGAGGAGTTGGTGAAAGGTGTTGACTGGTTTGTGGGCCACTAAGATTTTTAGGAGTCTGAGTAGTTGGGGAGTCAGTTCGGATATTTCTTTATATGGTATGATCACTATTGTGTCTCGTCGTGTAGTGTTTTATTCTTTAGGTTTGTTGCTTAAGTATCAGAGGACAGTGCTGTTGGAGTACCCATTTCATGCAAATCCCTTGAGTAGTTGATCCTGTTCTGTCTGCTGGAGTTCTGCGTTCCTGCAGTGTGTCCACCAACACTATCGAAAACCGACTGATGATGTCCCCTAGTGAAGCGACAAAAGATCTACAGAAAAACCTACTAGCTCGGCGACTGAATCTGTGGCCTCATCCACAACCTGAGCTACAAATCTTTGCAAAAACTCTACCCCTCATTTGCCTAGAGAGTCATTTGCAGTTGAGTTACTGTGGGTCTGCAGTCGCATGTAGACCAAATCAAGTGAGGATGATGGATTTCCTTCCCTAAAGGACATTAGTGACCAGATTTCTTTTTCAGAAGTAGACAGTCTTTACATGATGGCCATTAAACTAGTTTTTCTTTAGATTCCAAATGAAAATCTTTTGAAAAATGATCTCAATGTGTTCAGAAATGACATGACAAATCTGATCAGTGCTAACAATGCACAGGTCAATGTAGTTAATCTGTAAGACGAGAAAATGTAAGTTAATATATTCACGGAAATCAGAACAAGAAAGTTAATGCAACATTATAGGTGTTATAATCCTGACTGTTATTATTACTGGACATGCCAGATCCCAGACTCAATTCTTACTTGGTATCATGATATGATGTATCATGTTTTATTTTGTTTTGTCAAGGTAGTTTCTCACCAAAATGTAGTCATGCAATGTTACAAATTTTATTTTAACAATAACACAAGTTTATCAAACCAAAACAATTAAGAAAACAAAATAAGCCACACGACTTGCACACCACCAGTCGAAAGATTTTGAAACACACAATGGAAAAATATTTCCAAAAGTTTGCAGATCGCAAAAAGCATCTCTACAGTTCACCACTAACTCTTCTATACTAATTTCACCAGAAGTGAAGAATCTAATGTTTTTTGAGAAACACCTTGATAGGCTTAACTCTGACTTTAATTTCCAGTCAGGAAAATCTGATAGCCAATTCATGGAGATTTAATACATCTGAATTTAATCCTAGTCCGCTTCAAATGACTTCAGGTTTTGATTCAAATACTTCCTTGTCCTGGATGAGTATTGAACTCCTTATAGAATTATAAAATCCCTCTTGTGCAAAAAGAGGCCTTCAGACCATTGAGTTAACACTAACCCTCTGAAGAGCATCCCACCGAGGTTTATTGTAGTCAAATGTGCCTCTGTACAGTGAGAAGCTTTGTTTGGCAGATCATAGCAAACAAGGGCATACAGATCAAAAGGTGCTTAAACAGAGGCATACAGGTTACACTCTCAGGAAGCATGCAAAGCAAGATCAACCTTGGCAAACTCAACATCATTTGAAGTTAGAGAGTCTATTCTTCAGTCTAAGAACGGCAGGGAAGAAGCTGTTCACCCAGCTCCCACACGTGACCACTCCTGTAACCCCATATTTATCATGACCAATCCACCTAACTTGGACATCTTTGGACTACTGCAAGAAACTGGAATGACTAGCAGAGACCCACGCAGTCACTGGGAGAGCATGCAAACTGCTTGCAGGCAGTTATCCAAGGCTGCAATTGAACCTGGGTCCCTCGTGCGGTGAAGCAGCAGTGCAAGCTAACAAGCCACTGTGCTCTCCCATAGCTCTAAGCTATTTTCTGTATTTTTCCTTGTCAGAAGCAGTGATGGAGTGGGCTTTGCTCCCCCTCCAAGATTATTGGCATCCTGCCTCTGGTCTTAACAATAAAATGAGAAGGGTGGGAAATTGAAGTGCCTATTTTGCCAAAAGAAGGATGGCCAATGAAAGGGACCAGGCATAAAACCAGCATTTTGATCCTTGAAGCTGCAACAACCATAGCAATCGAATGACAGGCACCAGATTGATCCTTGGTAATATGTGATCGTCTCCACAGGAAAGGGTGCTGTTTGTCAGTTACCACAAACGACCTCCAACTCATTAGTTTCTCATACCCTCAAATATTGAGACAATTCCTTAAACTTTATTGCAAGTAGCAACCAAAGGAAAACCTCTCAAGTAATCAAAGTAAGCCTCTCAATTAGTTGAATTAATTGGGTAATAGCTACAATTCCAACTGCATGTTTGTCTCTGGATGTCTGGGACTTGATCTTTGAGCAGTTCTGCTACTTATAAGAATTCAACTTAAGGATTCTTAAGACTTTCCATCATGTGATGTTTCTGATACATTATTGATGGTCCTTTAGATCCATTCATCCACAGCATTGATTACATTTCTGGAGTCATCAAGTTTGTAGCTTGCCGCCTTGTCAGGAGTAACTTCCCTGTTCCTTGTTTTAACGCTAACTGCCTCCTCCCTCCCATGAAACAGGTTGCTTATGTTGCTTTTCCTCCTTCCCAAGAATGGTTCATTAGTATGTGGCTTTTAATTCCTTGATCAGTTTCTCCTTGTCCCTTCCATCTCAGGAAATTTCCAGTCTGACAAGGGGATCTTATCCCAGGAAGCTGCAGATCATGGTGGCAATCTATTGTGAGAACTTGAGTACTGGATCATCGATCGAATGGTCTGAAAACTTTGTGTTTTGGGAGGGTATAGGTGACATGGTTCTCTTCTTCCTGCTGGATTTCTGACTGTCTTCGTTTTCTAACATTGAGAGGTTGCTGGGAAAGGTAGTGTTAATTCTGCTGTGCTCATTTAATAGATGAAAGGTAAATTTGTGCAAACACCTGCTGCTGTGCCATGCAATGATAGAGGCTGGTACCAAGAAATTGCAGCTGAAAGTGAATGATATATTAGACTTCGGCAACTTCTTCAATCACATGTAATACCATGAAATCACCCTGAGAAGTGAACAGCAGTCTCACCTTAATATAGCAGCGGCTCTTCAATCTCACGAATCAAAGCCTTCCCAACTTCTCTCTGTTTTGCTGCTACAGCTAGTTTCTGACATCTTGGAAAATTGTGTTGGCTGCTAAATCCAGAATTGAGTATTGTAAACTGTTGTTAATTTGCTTTTTACTTTCCTTAATAGCTAACTTGACATATACTGTGTGCCGTTCTAGTTGCCCTGTTATAGGAAGGAAATTATTAAACTGGAGAGGGTTTAGAAACTATTTAGCATGATGTTACTGGGAATAAAGGGTTTGAGTTCTAAAAATAGGGTGGAGTGTTTTTTTTCTGGAGCAAAGGAAGTTGAGGGGAGACCTTTACAGAGGTTTAAAAAATCATGAGTTAAGATAAGGTGAATGGCATGTCTTTTCTCTGGAATGGGTGAGTTCAAAGCTAGGGGGCATATATTTAAGCTGAGAGGAGAAAGATTTAAAAGGACACAAGGGTAACTTTTTTTTTTAACAGTGATTACTGTGGAATGAACTGCTAAAGGAAGTGGTGGATGCAAGTCCAGTTGAAATATTTAAAACACTTTTGGATAAATACATAAATAGGAAGGAATATGGGCTAAATGCAGGCAGATGGAGCTAGTTTAGCGGGGGAACATGGTTAGCATGGACGAGTTGGGCAGAAGTGTCTGATTCCATGCTGTATTACTCGAAGAAATCTGAGCAGGAGTAACTGTTTGCTGCTTGAGCCTGCTTTGTTATTCAAGAAGATGATGGTTGATGTGATATGGCCTAAACATCACTTGCCTGCTTGATTCCTATCTTCCTGTGAACAAAAATCCCTCCAACTTGGCCTTGAATATATTCAATGGTCCAGGCTTGTATTCTCTCTGAAAGAAAATTCCAAGGAGAAATGACCCTCTGAAAAGAAGTCTTTGTTTTAAATCGGCAAACTCTTATTTTAAAACCCATTATCTTTAGTTACCTCATGAGAGGAAGGGTATCTCATTATATCCTCATTAAATCTTGTATCTTAAATATGATCACCTTGCACTTTTCTAAACATCAATGAGTATAGGGTTATTATTTTGATTTAACAGAACCAAGTTGACTTTGCCTTTGTATGTGTTTATGTATTATGATTTTCTAATGGTTTTTTAATATCTTTTAATCATGCTTTTGCTTTCTCTATCACAGATGCTAGGCTGTCTTACCTACGGTATTGAGATTTTATTTCCCTCCTTTGTTGAACAGCATTGTTAGGTTGGTGGTTTTCAAATCCACTGGAATCTTTGCAGAATCAAGGGAATTTTGGAAGATTACAACCAATAAATCAACTTCTTTTTGGATCCTAATATGCACAGAAGTATTTCCTTTTATCTTTAGTTTGTTTTAAGTATGTAAGACCTTGGAGAAGGAGTAGACTGATCCATAACTGAATAAGGTCATGGTTGATCTGATTGTGGTCTCAACTTCACTTTCCTTTCTATATCCCATAACCCTGGATTTTCTTGTCAATCAAAAAATCTATTGACCTCAGCCATGAATACATTTATAACCCCAGCCTCCTAGATTCCAGGGTAGAGAAGACACACATTGACTATTTGAGAGAAAACAAAATTCTCCTTGCCCCTGCGTAAAAGGGAGACTCTTATTCTGAAATTGTTTCCTAGTTTCAGTTCCAGTTGTGAAAACTTTGTTTGGACATCCACCTTATCCAGTCCCTGTCGTATGTTACAATACGATCATCTGCCATTCTCCTAAACTCCAGTGGGCATCAACCTCTACTATTCAACTTTTCAGAAGATAACTCTTTCATATGTAGAATGAGTCGTGTGAACTTATCTGAGAACATTTTTTCAAGTTAAACCAAAACTTTATTTATTGCATATGTTGTCACAACAACACCCTGTTCAATTGCGGTGAAGCTTTCTACTACCTATTACCTTTGAATGCACAATACTGTTTCATTTGCCTTCCTAATCAGTATATCGCGTGGTTGCTTTCTGTGACTTTTTTATGTCCAGAAACCCACATCCTTTTCTTTCATTTCTTCCTACCAAAGTGGACAGGTTCAAGCTTACATTTCTAACTACACAAATTTTTGTTCATAGTCATAGAGATGTACAGCATGGAAAAAGACCCTTTGGTCCAACCCGTCCATGCCGACCAGATATCTCAACCCAATCTAGTCCCACCTGCCAGCACCCGGTCCGTATCCTTCCAAACCCTTCCTATTCATATGCCCATCCAAATGCCTCTTAAATGTTGCAATTGTACCAGCCTCCACCACATCCTCTGGCAGCTCATTCCATGCACATACCACCCTCTGCGTGAAAAAGTTGCCCCTTAGGTCTCTTTTATATCTTTCCCCTCTCACCCTAAACCTATGCCCTCTAGCTCTGGACTCCCCGATCCCAGGGCAAAGACTTTGTCTATTTATCCTATCCATGCCTCTCATAATTTTGTAAACCTCTATAAGGTCACCCCTAAGCCTCTGACGCTCCAGGGAAAACAGCCCCAGCCAGTTCAGTGCCTCTCTATAGCTCAAATCTTCCAACCCTGGCAACATGCTTGTAAATCTTTTCTGAGCCCTTTCAAGTTTCACAACATCTTCCTGATAGGAAGGAGACCAGAAATGCACACACTATTCCAACAGTTGTCTAACCAATGTCCTGTACAGCCGCAACATGACTCCCAACCCCTGTAACTCAATACTCTGACCAATAAAGGAAAGCATACCAAACGCCTTCTTCACTAACCTATCTACCTGTGACTCCACTTTCAAGGAGCTATGAACCTGCACTCCAAGGTCTCTTTGTTCAGCAACACTCCCTAGGACCTTACCATTAAGTGTATAGGTTCTGCTAAGATTTGCTTTCCCAAAATGCAGCACCTTGCATTTATCTGAATTAAACTCCATCTGCCACTTCTCAGCCCATTGGCCCATCTGGTCCAGGTCCTGTTGTAATCTGAGGTAACCCTCTTCGCAGTCTACTATACCTCCAATTTTGGTGTCATCTTGGCATTAAAAGGCATCTGGATGGGTAATGGTGTAACTGTACCAGCCTCCACCACTTCCTCTGGCCCAATTCCATAACATAGCCTGTCTATATCCCTTTGCAAATTTGAGATAGTGAGGACTGCATGAGCTGGAAAAAGCACAGCAGATCAAGCAGCATTCGAGGAGCAGGCAAGTCGACGTTTCAGGTTGGAACCTTTTGATCAGGAGTGGGGGAAAGGAGCGGAAGGGGACTGAGGCATAAATACAGGTGGTGCTGGGGAAAATGTGGGTGGAATGACGATAGGTAGATGCAGGCAGGAGGTGTTTATTTTGTTAATTTGTTTTCAAAAAGGTGACTGATATTGTTTTGTTGGTTGTCCTGCTGTTTAAGTTGCATGGCCTATTGCAGGGGTCTCTTGCCACTTGCCATCTTGCAACCTCCACATTAAGTGGGCATACTATATAATTGGAAAAAATTAACACTGATGGTATTTTTGTGACAGTAGGAGAAATCAATGCAGACCAACAGGACTGAAATGATTACTCTTAATTTGGCACATTTAGTTGAAAATGAATGAAAGAGATAAGAATTAACTAGTGTTTTTCTCCATGTTGGGGCCAGATGCTTTTCAGGTGGTGTCTAACAAGTGTAGTCTGCAATACCCCAGTGTTATGGACTGTTCTGCAATGTATGCGATTCTGGACTCTTAGTAAAATGCAGCTGAGAAGTACGTAGATTCCAGCAATGTTCTGACCAAAGGAATAGTTGCCAGGTGAGACTGTTGTCCATAATGTCCTCGAATTACAGAAACTCTCTTGTCAAAAGTCATGTTGCACACTTCCTGTTTGCAAGGTTCACTTTGAAGAAGCCTCCAGAATAGCAGTATCCTGGTGAAACTTGTGAGCAAGGACAATTAGCTACAGAAATCCTCCCTGGTAGATTACAAATCACAAATTTGCCAGTCTGCAGCAAAAAATAAGTAACCAGAAAAATCAACATCTGTAGTGTAAAAACGTGAGTTTAAACCTCTTCGTAAACAAGTTCTGTACTCAGGAGTTTCATAATTTGTGTACGTTCTCAGGAATGGAACACTTGTGGAAACGGAGGAATAACTGCAGGCCCCTCACAAATTACAATGGAGGCACAGTTATAAAATGACTAAGTGAATGATGCTCATTACAATAGCATCCCTTTTTATAGAACATGGAACAATGTAGAATACCTATAGTCGCTGTGGCCCACCAAATCCATGCCACCATGATGAGATTTTAAACTAAGCTAATCTCTCTACACATGGTCTGTATCCCTGTATTCGCTGGCGGTTCATATGTCTCTTAAACATTGCTATAATATCTGCTTCTACCACATTCCTTGGCAGTACATTTCAAGCACTTGGCACCCTCTTTGCCGAAAACAAACTTGCCTTGCACGTAGAATCCCTACAGTGTGGAAGCAGGCCATTCAGCCCATTGAGATCACATGGACCCTTTTGAAGAGCACCCGACCCAGACCCACCCTATCCCTAAACCCTGCATTTCCCATGCTAATTCGCTTAGCCTGCACATCCCCTGACACTGCAATTTAGCATGGCCAATCCCCCTAACCTACACATCTTTGGACTGTTCGAGGAAACCAGAGCACCCAGAGGAAACCCATGCTGATAAAGGAAGAACATGTAAGCTCCTTGCAAACAGCTGCCTAAGGGTGAAATCAAACCCGAATCTCTGGCGCTGAGCCACTGTGGTGCCTGATCCCCTTTAAATTTTCCCCCTCTCACCTTAAATCTATGCCCCCTAGTAAATGACGTTTTAACTCTAAGGAAAACAATTCTAGCTATCCACCTTAACCGTGCTTCTCATAATTTTATATACTTTTATCAGGTTGCATTCATGAGGTCCTGATTCAGAGTTGTATAACATAGAAAAAGGTCCTTTGGCCCACCCTGTCTGAGCAAAGCAACAAACGCCCAACTACACTAATCTCATACACCTGCAGGTGGTCCATAACCTGCTATGCCCTGGCATCTTAATTTAGATGCTGCTTAGATGTTGCAAGAGTACCTACCTCTTCCACACTATCAAGTAGCACATTACATATTTCTTCCACTCTCTGGGCAAATTGTTTCTTTCTCTGATCTCCTGTCAACCACATGTTCCTCACCTTTTTAACCTATGCTTTCTGGTTTTAGACATGTCTGCCATGGGGAAGACTCTTTCCTCACTCTTGTGTCTGTGCCTGTCATAATTTTGTAGACCTCAATCAGGGGTGTTCTCTCTCCCTCCCTCCCCCCACCCACCTCTCAGCCTGTTATACTCAAAGCAAAGCAAACCCGGCCTTTCAGTCTCTGGTCATAACTGAAGAAAGCAGGGAGGTCTTCTCAATTTCACACCGATCCAAGCCATCGCATCTGGGTCTCATAGTTTGAGTAAGAAATGTAGATACAACTGTTGCCAGGATAGACGTCAAGCGTTTAAATGTCCCTGTTTCAAGTTAGTGCTATGCCTGTGGAAAAGTTACTCCTATCTTGCGTACCTTCTTGATAGATGAAATTTGATTGCTCCCGGTCACAGCCATGAGATCGTGGTAGATCTAAAATTAGTTTCAGTTCTCAAATAAGTCCATGAAAGATATGGAAGCGCAAGTTGATGCGATTGAACAGAAAGATTTGGAGTTGTGTGTAGTCAGAGACTGGACCTGATGGGATGTAATTTTGGATATTAAAGGAAGTCTCAACAGAGGGAGTGGATGTATCTTGGAGCAGTCCTTGGAGTCTGGAAAAATACCAGAGAATTGGAAAACTGCCAATGTAACGCTTTATTCGGGAATGGAAGGAGACAAGAAAAAGTAACTACATGAAAGTTAGCTTTGTCTATTCTTGGGAAATATTCAAACTTACTATAAAGGATGTAATAGCAAAGCATTTAGAAATGCATAATATGATCAAGAAGGATTGGCTTGGTTTCATGAAGGAGATATCATGCTTGACAAATTTATGAAATTTCTTAAATAAACGATTTGGATGTGAGCATAAGAGGTACAATTAGTAAGTTTGCAGATGGATTTATAACCATCTAGAAAAGAATAATCTGATCAGGGACAGTCAGCACGGTTTTGAGAAAGGTAGGTCGTGCCTAATGAATCTTCGTGACTTTTTTGACAAAGTGACCAAACAGGTAGGTGAGAGTAAACTGGTTGATGTGGTGCACATGGATTTCAGCAAGGCGTTCGATAAGGTTCCCCATAGTAGGCTATTATACAAAATGTGGAGGAATGGGATTGTGGGAGACATAGCAGTTTGCGTCAGTAATTGGCTTGCTGAAAGAAAACAGAGGGTTGCAGTTGATGGAACATGTTTATCTTGGTGTCCAGTTACTAGCGGCGTACTGCAAGGGTCGGTGTTGGGTCCACTGCTGTTCGTCATTTTTATAAATGAGTTGGATGAGGGCTTAGAAGGGTGGGTTAGTAAATTTGCAGACTACACTAAGGTCGGTGGAATTGTGGATAGTGACGAAGGATGAAGTAGGCTGCAGAGCGACATAGATAGGATGCAGAGCCGGGCTGAGAAGTGGCAAATGGAGTTTAATGTGGACAAGTGGACGGAGTAATTGGAATGCAAAGTACTGGGCTAATGGTAAGATTCTTGGGAGTGTAGATGAGCAGGGAGATCTGTGTCCATGTACACAGATCCCGAAAAGTTACCACCCAGATTGACAGGGTTGTTAAGAAGGCATACAGTGTTTTGGGCTTTATTAATAGAGGGATTGAGTTCCAGAACCAAGAGGTTATGCTGCAGCTGTACAAAGCTCTGGTACGGCCACACTTGGAGTATTGTGTACAGTTCTGGTCACCGCATTCTAAGAAGGATGTGGAAGCTTTGGAAAGGGTGCAGAGGAGATTTACTAGGATGTTGCCTGGTATGGAAGGAATGTCTTACGAGGAAAGGCTGAGGGCCTTAAGGCTGTTCTCGTTAGAGAGGAGGAGGTTGGGAGATGACTTAGTCGAGACATACAAGATAGTCAGAGGGTTAGATAGGATGGACAGTGAGAGCCTTTTTCCAAGTATGGGAACAGCAAACAGGAGAGGACACAACTTTAAAGTGAGGGGAGATAAGTAAAAGACAGATGTCAGAGGTCCTTTCTTTACTCAGAGTAGTAAGGGTATGGAATGCTTTGCCTGCATTGGTAGTTGATTTGCCAAGTTTAAGTGCATTTAAGTCATTATTGGACAGGCAAATGAACGTACATGGAATAGTGTAGGTGGGATGGACTTCAGATTAGTATGACAGGGCGACGCAACATCGAGGGCCAAAGGGCCTGTACTGCGCTGTAATGTTCTATGACACCAAAATTGGATGTGCAATAGACAGCGAAGAAGGTTACCTCTGATTACAACAGAATCTTGATCAGATGGGCCAATGGGTTGAGAGGTGGCAGATGGAGTTTACTTCAGATAAATGTGATGTGTTGCATTTTGGGAAAGCAAATCTTTGCAGGACTTATACACTTAATGGTAAGGTCCTAGGAAGTGTTGCTGAACAAAGAGACCTTGGAGTGCAGGTTCATAGTTCCTTGAAACTGGTAGATAGGATAGTGAAGGACGTGTTTGCTATGCTTTCCTTTATTGGTCAGAGTATTGAGTACAGGAGTTGGGAGGTCATGTTGCGGCTGTACAGGAGATTGGTTAGGCCACTATTGCATGCAAGTTTGGTCTCCTTCCTGTCAGAAAGATGTTGTGAAACTTGAAAGGGTTCAGAAAAGATTTACAAGGATGTTGCCAGGGTTGGAGGATTTGAGCTACAGGGAGAGGCTGAATAGGCTGGGACTGTTTTCCCTGGAGCATCAGAGGCTGAGGGGTGACCTTATAGAGGTTTACGAAATTATGAGGGGCATGGATAGGATAAATAGGGTAAGGTCTTTTCCCTGGGGTGGGGGTGTCCAGAACTAGAGGGCATAGGTTGAGGGTGAGAGGGAAAAGATATAAAAGAGACCGAAGGGGCAACTTTTTCACACAGAGGGTGGTACGTGTACGGAATGAGCTGCCAGAGGATGTGGTGGAGGCTGGTACAATTGCAACATTTAAAAGGCATCTGGATGGGTATATGAATAGGAAGGGTTTGGAGGGATATGGGCTGGGTGCTGGCAGGTGGGACAAGATCGGGTGAGATATCTGGTCAGCATGGATGGGTTGGACCGAAGGGTCTGTTTCCACGTTGTACATCTCTATGACTATGACTGTAATATGCAGTGTATGTAATATGTTTAGATTTTAAAGCATTTGGTAAGGTACCACATTATGTAGTAAGGTACCACACATAAGAATATAACGTAAACAGAGGATTGGATAATAGATAGAAGACACAGTTCGGAATAAAGGGGCATTTTTAGGATGGCAAATGGTACATGTCGTTCTTATATAACACAATGGGTACGTTCTTGTGCAACCTTGCACTATATGAAAATTGCGTAATGTGGGTGGCACTGTGGCTCAGTGGTTAGCATTGCTGCCTCAGCGCCAGAGACCTGGGTTCGCTTCCAACATCAGGCTAAGATCTGTGGAGTATGCACATTCTCCCTGTGTCTGCATGGGCTTCCTTCGGGTGTTTCAGTTTCCTCCCATAATCCAAAGCTGCACAGATGAGGTGAATTGGCCATACAAAATTGCCCACAATGTTCAGGGATGTGTCGGTTTGGTGCAGGGAGTATGGAGTTAAATGGAAAGATAAGCAGTAGGATAGCATGTGTGTAGGCAGATTTAAACTTGAGGCAGACTGGGAATGCAGCAAAAAGGAAGGATAGCTTAGGACATCTTATGACTTCCAATATCTCTAATGATAAGAAGGTTAGCATTAAGGCACTTTACCTGAATGCTCGTAACATTCGTAACAAAGTTGATGAACTAATGGCACAGATCATCGTGAATGATTGTGGTAGGCATCACAGAGATGTGTGGTTGCGGGTGGGGGGGGGGTGCTGGTCAGGACTGGCAGTTAAACATCCAAGGATTTTCAACTTATCGAAAAGACAGGGAGGTCGGCAGAGGGGGTGGGGTTGCCTTGTTAGTTAAGAACAAAATTAAACCTATGGCACTGAATGACATAGCGTCAGATGATGTGGAGTCTGTGTGGGTGGAATTGAGGAACCACAAAGGCAAAAAAACCATAATGGGAGTTATGTACAGACCTAACAGTGGTCAGGTCCAGGGGCGCAACATATACCGGGAAATAGAGAAGGCATGTCAGAAAGGCAAGGTCACGGTGATCATGGGAGACTTTTCAGTATGCAGGTGGACTGGGTAAATAATGTTGCCAGTGGATCCAAAAAAAGGAAATTCTTGGAATGCTTACAGGATGGCTTTTTGGAACAGCTTGTCATGGAGCCCACAAGGGAGCAGGCTATTTTGGACCGAGTGCTATGCAATGAACAAGACTTTATAAAAAATCTTAAAGTAAGGGAACACTTGGGAAGCAGCGATCATAATATGGTAGAATTCAGTCTGCAGTTTGAAAGAGAGAAGGCAAAATCAGATGTAATGGTGTTACAGTTAAATAAAGGTAATTATGAGGGCATGAGAGAGGAACTGACGAAAATAGACTGGAAGCAGAGCCTAGCGGGGAAGACAGTAGAACAAAAATGGCAGGAGCTTGTGGGTATAATTGAGGACACTGTACAGAGGTTCATCCCCAAGAAAAAAAAATTATTCGGGGAGGGATTAGGCAGCCATTGCTGATAAAGGAAGTCAGGAAATGTATTAAAGAAAAAGAGAGGTCCTATAAAGTGGCCAAGAGCACTGGGAAATCTGAAGATTGGGAAGGCTACAAAAACAAACAGAGGATAACAAAGAGAAATAAGGAATGAGAGGATCAAATATGAAGGTAGGCTAGCCAGTAATATTAGAAATGATAGTAAAAGTTTCTTTCAAGACATAAGAAACAACAGGCAAAAGTAGACATTAGGCCAGTTCAAACTGATGCTGGAAGGCTAGTGATGGGAGATAAGGGAATAGCTGGAGAACTTAATAAGTACTTTGCATCAGTCTTCACAGTGGAAGACATTAGTAATATCCCAACAATTAAAGGGAGTCAGGGGGCTGAGTTGAGTATGGTTGCCTTTACAAAAGAGATAGTGCTAGAAAAGCTACAAGGTCTTAAAATTGATAAATCTCCTGGCCTTGATGGGCTACATCTGAGAGTTCTGAGGGAGGTGGCTGAGGAAATAGCAGAGGCGTTGGTTGAGATCTTTCAAAAATCACTGGAGTCAGGGAAAGTCCCAGATGATTGGAAGATTGCTGTTGTAACCCCCTTGTTCAAGAAAGGACCAAGACAAAAGTTGGAAAATTATAGGCCAATTAGCCTAACCTCGGTTGTTGGTAAAATTCTAGAATCCATCATTAAGGATGAGGTTTCTAAATTCTTGGAAGAGCAGGGTCGGATTAGAACAAGTCAACATGGATTTAGTAAGGGGAGGTCATGCCTGACAAACCTGTTGGTATTCTTTGAAGAGGTGACAAGCAGGTTAGACCAGGGAAACCCAGTGGATGTGGTCTATCTAGACTTCCAAAAGGCCTTTGATAAGGTGCCACACGGGAGGCTGCTGAGCAAGGTGAGGGCCTATGGTGTTCGGGGTGAGATACTGGTATGGATTGAGGATTGGCTGTCTGACAGAAGGCAGAGAGTTGGGCTAAAAGGTTCTTTTTCGGCATGGCAGCCGGAGACGAGCGGTGTTCCGCAGGGTTCAGTGTTGGGGCCGCAGCTGTTCACGTTATATCTTAATGATCTGGATGAAGGGACTTGGGGGCATTCTAGCGAAGTTTGCCGATGATATGAAGTTAGGTGGACAGGCAGGTAGTACTGAGGAAGTGGGGAGGCTTCAGAAGGATCTCGACAGTTTGGGAGACTGGTCCAGGAAATGGTTGATGGAATTCCATGTGAGCAAATGGAAAGTCTTGCACTTTGGAAAAAAGAATACAAGCATGGACTACTTTGTAAATGGTGAGAAAATTTGTAAAGCCAAAGTACAAATGGATCTGGGAGTGCTAGTCGAAGATTCTCGAAAGGTAAACATTCAGGTTGAGTCCGTGATTAAGAAAGCGAATGCAATGTTGTCAATTATCTCAAGAGGGTTGGAATATAAAAGCACCATTGTGCTACTGAGACTTTATAAAGCTCTAGTTAGGCCCCATTTGGAGTACTGTGTCCAGTTTTGGTCCCCACACCTCAGGAAGGACATACTGGCACTGGAATGTGTCCAGCGGAGATTCACACGGATGATCCCTGGAATGGTAGGTCTAACATACGAGGAACGGCTGAGGATCCTGGGATTGTATTCATTGGAGCTTAGAAGATTAAGGGGAGATCTAATAGAAACTTACAAGATAATACATGACCTGGAAAGGGTGGACGCTAGGAAATTGTTTCCGTTAGGCGAGGAGACTAGGACCTGTGGACACAGCCTTAGAATTAGAGGGGGTAAATTCAGAACAGAAATGCGGAGACATTTCTTCAGCCAGAGAGTGGTGGGCCTGTGGAATTCGTTGCCGCAGAGTGCAGTGGAGGCCGGGACGCTAAATGTCTTCAGGGCTGAGATGGATAAATTCTTGATGTCACAAGGAGTTAAGGGCTACGGGGAGAATGCGGGTAAGTGGAGTTGAAATGCCCATCAGCCATGATTGAAAGGCAGAGTGGACTCGATGGGCTGAATCGTCTTTCTTCCACTCCTATGTCTTATGGTCTTATTAGTCAGGGGTAAATGTAGCTTAGGGAAATGGGTTTTGGTTGGATACTGTTTGGAGGGTGATTGTGGACTTGTAGAGCCATAGGGCCTGTTTTCACACTATGGATATGAAATAGCACTTAAGGCTTTGGTGATCCAGTTGTTATTGCCAACATGTTTTTAAAGTTGCACTTTAGAACCAGCATTCTCTATTATTGGTTAATCTTGTTAGTTGACACAAATTGACTAACATGTACGATATAGCACAATAGCACATAGTATGCCACAGGGATCCGTACTGGGATTTCTTTCACTGAAACAGAGGAGGTTAAGGGGTGACTTCAGAGGTTTTAAAATCATGAGAGGTCTAGGTAAGGAGTAACGGTATCTCCTAGGTTGGGGAGTTCAAAACTAGAGGGTATTTCCAGGGGGATTCTCTCTCTCACCACTGTGTTGCCACTCCTGCTGGATTTGCCCTGTGAGTGGGAAGGAAATGGTGATAGTGCTGTCTGCCACTGTGTATGGAAGGCATGATTCTGGGAGCATGATGACTTTAGACTGATGCTCGATCAGTCCAATTTTATCAGAAACCTCTGTTAGTTAGAGAGTCTTTATAAAATAGACAATGATTTGTGAGAAATTCTCATTATTAGTGACTTGGTTGATGCCAGTTGGTCTGACTTTGATTCCAGACTCTGTGAAGCTTCATAGTAGAAGGGCAAGCATGTTTCCTGCTTCTTACTGGCCACTCCCTCGTCCAGACCCCAAGCTTGACTGATGAATTGGTTCTCCACTACATTGACCATTATTAGAATGATGCACAGAAGATGGCACGGACAATGAATGTACTGTGGATGAGAGATTTCAATGGCTGTCATGAAGGGTGGCTCGGCTGCATCTTTTCTGGATGAGCTTGCAGAGTTTGAGGAAAGAGCTACTAGGCTGAGGCAGCAGCATGTCTTGACAGATTGGCAATACTGGGGGGTGGGGATTGGGAGAGGAGTGTTTGACCTTGCCCATGTCTACTTGCAGCACATGCATCTGTCCATGATAGCCACATATCTGTTGTAACGATGCAGTCCAGTTTTGGTTGTTGAGGGCACCCTTTTTTTTAATGGTACTGTCACAATACTAAACAGGATAAATTTCAAACAGATCTAGCAAATTGAAACTGGGCATCCATGAAGCACTGGGCAGAATTACATGGATCCACAATGTGTGAGCTCAATTCCCGACATATTCCCCATTCTACCACAAAGCTAAGGGGTAAATTCCAGTTCAATTAAAAGTGCAGGCAGCTAGGTCAGGAGTAACAGGAGGAACGTTGAAAATGAGTCCACCAATTTGTTGAACAAGACAGGACTACTTGCGAGCCAAACAATGTGATGGGCAGTCCTACAGTCAGATATGCTTCAGATGCAAGCTTTGCAGTCATGGCACATCCTATTAGGAATGTTGGTGGACAATTTAACATTCATGCAGGAATCTCTACAAATATCCCTATCTGCAATGATAGGGGAAGCTGAGCTCAAAAGATAAAGCTGAAGCATTTGTATCCATCTTCAGCCAGAAGTGCGAAGTGGAAGATAGATCTCTGTCTCCTTCAGAATGCCCCAGTGTAACAGTTGCCAGTCTTCACCCAATTCAATTCACTTCTCATGTTAACAGGTAATGGTTGGGATACAGGATACAACAAGGATAATTAAGAGCAAATCAACTCTGAAGGCAAACTAGTGAGAAATAAAATCAACAAGAGCTTTTTGAAATATGTAAAAAGGAAGAGAGAGGTCAAAATTAAAATAAACCCCTTAGAAATGGGAGTGGTGGGGAGCAAGAAAACTGCAGAAAGTTTAAATCATGTTTACAGTGGAAGATACTTTAATCATCTTAGCAATTCTTAAGGATATTGGGGAGGAATTAAGTACCATCACTGAAGTAGTAGTATTAAATAAGCTAATTGGGCTAAAACCAGATAAATCCCTGAGCACTGATAGCTTGCATCCTCTGATCCTGTGAAGTAATCAATATTGTAAACTTGCAAAAGTTTCCTCTATTCTGAAAAATATGAAAATCTTCTGAAGAAGATGTGAAATTATTGAAATTGATAATTAATAAAGTGATAGCACCTTTTCGAAAATAATAGTCTAATCAAAGTCAGCATGGCTTCATGAAAGGGAAATAATGTCTGACTAATTTATTAGAGTTTTTCAAGCAGGTTTCAACCAGTGTGGATGGAGGGGAACCAGTGTTTGAACTTCCAGAAGGCATTTGACAAGGTATCTCACACAAGATTTGTGTCATAAGAACCCACAGTGTTAAATTCTTTCACTCTTAAGATTCTGGTACACTTGATGCACTGCAAACACCAACTTCCGTGAACAAGCAAAATTTGTTAAGCAGAGTACAGTACAAGCTTTGGAAAAACCTTTAACATACCTCACAGGACTTATGGGGTCGTGTCAAAAGCTCTTTTTGAACAAAGGAAACAGTTCTTCCTTTATACAAAAATCTTTACATCACAGTTAATGTCCTCCCCTCATTTTCACATGCCACTCAAGATACCATATAGTGACCACCTCCAGAAACTATGAAATGCAAATCATCTCTTCATGGCCAGCTCTGATGTGAATTGTACTTCTTTTAACGACAGGAAGTATTCAGAATCCCAACTATAATGTTCTTATTGTTTTCACACCCTGTTCACAAATCAATGTAAATCATCCCTGAATGGCAAGGGATGGGAATGTAAACTTCCCACATTCCACCTCTAAGACCAAGCCCCCCCCCCCCAGAGCATTCAATTTCCTTGCAGGTTAGTAGAGCAAATTAACTCTTCAGAACACGGTGGTGTTAGTGCTGATATTGGCATGATCAAAGAATTGGTTAATGGACAGAAAACAAGTGGGAATAAAGGGTTCTCTTTCAGATTGTGCCTTTGAACCAGCAGGATTCCACAGGGGTTGGTGCTGGGATTGAAACTCTTCATAATAATATATTCATTACTTGAAACAAGAAAGCAAACATACTTGAGCTAAATTTGCAGATGACACAAATAGACGGTAAGCAAGCTGCAAAAGGGATATGTAGAGTTTATAGAGGTATTGATAGTCTAAATAAGTGGGCAAAAAGTTAGCAAATGTAGCATGATATGGGAAAATGTAAAGTTGTTCACTTTGGAAGGAAGAACAAAAGAACCATATTATTTAAATGGAGAAAAAACTGTGGAAAGCTTCAAAATAAAGGGATGTAAGGGTACTTGTGAATGAAATACAAAGCCTACATACAGGTGTAGCAGGTAACTAAGAAGCTGAATGGAATTTTGGCTCTTATTTCAAGGGGCTGGAGAATAAGAATAGGGAAGTCTTGTTGCCACTGTGCAAGGTGCTGGTGAGACCATATCTGCAGTTCAATGAGCAGTTTTCATTCCCTTATTTAAGTCAGGATATTATTTTATTGTGTTCAGAGGGTTCACAAGGATGATCCCTGGTATGGACGGATTGGCTTATGAGTAAAGGTTAAATGGGTTGGGACTGCATTCAATCGTGTTTAGAAGAATGAGAAATCATTGTCATTGAAACATAGAGGATTCTTAAGGGACTTGAGAAGATAAATACTGAGATCAAGTCTCACCTATGGAAATGACTAGGATTAGAGGGAATAATCTCAGAACAAAGGGGTGCTAATTTCAGACTGAGATGAGGAGGAATTTCTTCTGCGGGTTGAGAGTCTTCAGAACCGTGGGGGCAGAGTCCTTCTGTATATTTCTGAGAGAGATTTTTGATCAATCAGGGAATCAAAGATTATGGGGAAAACACGGGCATGCAGACATAAGGAATATTGGATCAGTAATGATCATCTTGACTGGCAGAGCAGCCTTGAGGGGCTGAACAGCCTGTCCCTGTTCAAGACCACAAGAAATAGGATGTCTAATGGGCTGAAGTGACATTTTGAATGAGGACTGAAGACTTGTTCTCCAGAGCTATTTAGAGTCGTAAAGTCAGGTGTACAGCATGGAAACAATCCTTTCAGTCCAACTTGTCCATGCTGACCAAGCGTTTTAAGCTGAATTAGTCCCATTTGCCTTCGATTGGCCCATATCGCTCTAAACGTTTCCTGTCCATTTGTGTCAAAATGTCTTTTAAATATATTAATTAATTATATAGAGTTGGGCTCCAAACAAAAGAAGGAGAAAGTGAGCACTCTTGATGCTGGCGATCAGTTGAAGAGTGTGGTGCTGGAAAAGCACAGCCAGTCAGGCAGCATCCGAGGAGCAGGACAATTGATGTTTCGAGCGTCAATTCTCCTGCTCCTCGGATGCTGTCTGATTGGCTGTACTTTTCCAGCACCACTCTCTTTGACTCCAATCAAAGCAGCTCTATTTTTTGCGAAATGTTGGTTGGCATCGACCAGCAATGTGTAAAGTTGGCAAGGTTTGTCCTATGCACAAAAAAAGGATAATCAAACTCAGCCAATTAATGCATCAGTAGATTGTTCTGAAAGTATCAACAAAGTGCTGAAAGATATCATTGACATTGCTACTTAGTGGAACTTCGTTAACAATAATCTCAAATCATCAGCTGAGGTTCTACTCAAGCCACTCAACTGTGGAGTTTATTACATCTTGGTTTAAATGGGGACAAGGAGCTGAGCTGTTCAGGGGAAGTGAGGGGATTGCCTTTGACAGAAGTAAAAAGGGGGTACGGGACGGTGTTTGTACTATAGGGAGAGGCTAAGTTGGCTTGGGGCTATTTTTCCTGGAGCATTGGAAGCTGGGAGGTGACTTTAGAGGTTGATAAAATCATGAGGGACATGGCTGAGGTGAACAGTCAAGGTCTTTTCCCCAGGGTAGGGAAGTCCAGAGCTAGAAGGCACATGTTTAGGGTGAGAGGGGAAAAGTTTAAAAGGGACCTCAGGATTTTCACACAGAGGGTGGTGCATGTCTGGAATGAACTGCCAGAGGAAGTGGTAGAGGCTGGTACAATTGCAACATTTAACAGACATCTGGATGAGTGAATGAATAGGAAGGGTTGAGAGGGATGTGGGCCAAATGCTGGCAAATGGGACTGGGTTTATTTTGGCTGTTTAATCGGCCCGGAATAGTTGGCCCATGCTCTATGACTCAAGAAGGCCATATTTGATACAGTTACAACATGAATGACTTCAGTTTTGTTCGAATTCAATGAGAATCTGCAGGAATACTCTCCATTAGGTTTGAGTCATACTCGGTACAAAGGAAGGTATTGTAGTATTCAGCCATCTGAGCTCCATGAAGGCTTTGTAGAGGTCCTCAGGGTAGTGCCCTCGGCCCAGCCATCTTCAACCATTTCATTAACGACCTCCTCTCCATCGTGAGGGCAGAAGTGGGGATGTTCACTAATGAATGTAAAATGTTCAGTATCATTTGTGATGACACTGATACTGAAGCAGTCAATGTCAAAATACAGCTACGCATGGTCAATATCCAGCCATGGTTTGACATGACCAGTAACATTTGAGCAAGTCACTTTGGAGTACTGTGTATAGTGGTTATGAAGATGTGGGTGTACTGTACCTTTTTTTAAGAGAGTTAAAAGCTAGCAGAAAGACCTGACAGCACCAAGTGTTCTGAATAAGACATGTGGTTCAGTCGCTAGGGTAGACGAAATAGATTTGAATTAGGCCAATCTGTTTAAATTATACCCCAAAAAAAACCAAACTCCAATCAAGTTTGAATATAGTATATTAATCTTAAAAGCCAATGACGCAGTCTGAGGCTTTGGGAATATAAGACCGGGGGAAAATTGAACAGCTGACGGAGAACTGTCAAGCCACCAGCATCATCTGCAGACTGCCCAGAGAATAGCTCTCTTAGAAGTACCTTTATCGATCAGTGACGTGTGAAACAGAAATCCCTAAGAAGAAGTAAAGATGACTGAGGAAGAGAAGATTTGATATCTGGCTGGTTTTGAAAACTTTAACTTTTGGGTAAAACTTAATTGGGGTTTCTTTTGGACTGGAATGGCAAAAGAGGAAGTTAAAAGAAAGGTTAGAGGAAGGAGTTGTAAATAGTTTTTAGTTAATTATTCTCTGTTATACTTTAAGAAATAACGTTGTTAATTTTTACTTTAAATAGTTCTTGGCCTCTCGAATTTTCAGATTACTGCACAGGATAATCCTTTTCTGTGTTGCTGTTTTAAATTAAGCAGGAGGGTTTACCCCGTGTCATAACAATAGTTTTGGTTGCCCTGCAATTGGAAGGAGATTATTAAATTGGAGAGGGTTCAGAAAAGATTTACCAGCATATTTCTGGGACTGGAGGGTTTGAGTTTTCAGGAGAGCAATAGGCTGGAACTTTTTCTGTGGAGCATTGGAGGTTGAGGGGTTACCCTCATAAAGGTTCATAAAATCATGAGGGGCATATACTCATTGTAAAGGTAATTTATCTAGTATAGGGGAGTTCAAAACTAGTGGGCAGACTTTTAAGGTGAGAGGAGAAACACTGTGACCTGAGGGGTAATTCTCTCATGCAGAAGCTAGTTCATACGTGGAATGAACCGCAGGAGGAAGTGATAGATACAGTTAGTACATTGAAAAGTCATTTGGACAGGTGCATGATTAGGAAAGATTGACAGGCCATCTAGGCAAAGCCAGTGTGATTGCCATCCCATCTGCCACCTTCAATGTTTACCTGCATTTACAATCCGTGCATAGTGACAACAGTGAGTTCCACCTCTAAGATCCATATGATAAATTGACCAAGTCCTCTTTTGACATTACCTTCCAAATCTGCAAATTTTACCATCTTGAAGGACAAGAGCAGAAGATAGATGGGGACATGTTGTCTCCTACTGTGCCTTCAAGCCACGCACCACACTGACTTGAAATTATATCACTGTTCCTTCATTGTCATTAGAGCAAAACCCTGCAACTCCACTCTAACAGCACTTTGTGTCTGCACACTCCAAGATGACACTGATTTAAAATGTTAGCTCATCATGCCACTCTCCAAGGCTGTTACAGGTGGTTATTAAACACTGACTTAACTAGTGATGGTCACATTTCCAGGGTTTCCCCATAAATGGCAGCATCATCTCAGCAATTACTGTCAAGGACTTTGGGATCACATGTTTCAAGAAGATCAGCTTTTGTTTTTCTGAAGTCCATTTGAGCATTGATTCATAAGACTACCTGTTCAATCCAAGAATTAACCAAGTCTAATGTGGGGGTGACATAGTGGCTCAGTAGTTAGCACTGCCTCAGCGCCAGCGATCTGGGTTTGATTCCGCCCTTTGGCAAATGTCTGTGTTGTGTTTGCACATTCTCCCCGTATCTGCGTGGGTTTCCTCCCACAGTCCAAGGATGTACTGATTGGCCATGTTAAATTGCTCATGACGTCCAGGGATGTTCAAACGAGGTGGATTAGCCTTGTTTCATGCAAGGTTACAGAGGTAATGTGGCAGGGTGTATCTGGGTGGGATGCTTTTCGGAAGGGCAGTGTAGACTCAAAGGGCTGAATGGCCTGCTTCTACACAGTTGGGATTCGATGATCATCCGTGATTGGATGAAACACTTTTCTGATATGACTCTAATATAAAAATATCCCGACCCAATGGTATAGATTAAAGTAGTGTTTTGGATCTTAGCATTAAAATCCTTCCAATCAAGGCCATATTTCCATTTACTTTCCTGTCTATTCACTCTACCTGCAATTTGTGGATAAGGGGTACCAGATTTAAAACCAACGAGAAATTATTTCTCTCAAATGGTCATGAATCTTTGGAATTCTTCACCCCAGAGTGTAGCAGATGAGACACTGAATAGATTTGAGGAGAAGATAGTAATGGGTTGAAAGGTTAAGGATACCAGGCAGGAAATCTGAGTTTAGACAGAGATGCGATCAACCATGATTGCATAACATGGAGCAGGCGCAGGGTTGAGTTGCCTCCTAAGTTATCCCCCACTGACTGAACATTCGCTTAATGCCAATTCACAAAAGCCTACTTTTGTACCTGTTCTCGCTAACTGAAAGAGTATTTTTGCTTTTATGAACAACTGTGTACAGCGAGAGTGGCGCCAGCAAGCGTCTTTCCTGGGAACTACACTCAGCATCAAGCTGCAATAGCTTTGAATTGTGTGAGCATCTATGCGTTGTCTGGATTTATTTTGTGCATCAGTTAGCAAGGTGTGTCGTAAGGTATCAGAAAACGCCTAAGAGAGCTCTTAAGGCTGTTATGCTTAATGTTAAACTGGGTGTAATTAAGCATTTTGATCATGGTCAACAAAATAGACATTGTGTGTGGGTTGAACTTGCCTGCGTCCACCATTCGTACAATTTACATGTCGAGAGAAAGAATCTTGAAAGCTGCCGAAGTTACTATTGGTTCTGTTAGTAGCAGAGTGGTCTCCTTTAGTCGGCATCCTGTAATGGATAAAATGGAAAGTCTATTGCTTGACTGGATTGATGGGTGTGCAAAGCATGATGTTCAGTTACCTTGTACTTGAAGAATCAGTCTGTCTTTTGAATAAGCTGAAATAGAAAGCTCTGGATGATGAGAATTCAAGTGTTGCCGAAGTGGAATTTCAAGGTCCTCATGGGTGGTTTGATCGGTTTTTGAGGCGAGGGCAGTTTCATTGCTCAAAGGTTCCGGGTCAGAGTGCTTCAGCTGATAGTGAAGCTGCTGAAAAGTTCCCAGAAGAACTGAATAAAATAATTACACAAGATGGTTATTCGTATAATTTAACTCTAACAAAACTGGAATTTATTGGGAAAAATTGCCAAGCAAGACATTTGTTTTGATTGAAGAAAAGCCAGCTCAGGGACATGAGGCATCGAAGGACAGGTTTATCCTAATACCTATTATTAATGCCACTGGTGGTGCTGTCCTTAGGCTCTACTGGTGTACCATTCAGAAAGTCTGAGGGCACTTAAAGGTGTTGATAAGAATACACTTCCTGTTGCGTTTTGTTCACATCTAAGCAGTTGGAATACTCAAGTGATTTTTTTTGAGTTCATGAGTGGATACTTTAGTCCTTTTGTTGAAAAATACTATAGAGAAAATAACTTTGATAACAGGTGTCTTCTGATTGTTGATAACTGTGCTGCTCATCCACCTGGCATTGCTGGATATCGCAGTAACATTAGTGTTGTGTTCTTACTGCCAAACACAACATTGCTGCAACCGTGTGACCAAGGTTGAAAAGCCACAATTAAGGCTCACTATATGCAAAATGTGATCTGTTGTATTGTAAGTGTCATTGACTGACGGACAGGACAACTCCAAAGCATCTTTGCAAGAGATCTGGAAACAGTACAATATGAAATTGGCAATCACCCATCTTGGAGATGCTCTGGACAGGCTAACAGTCTTGCTGAGAAATGGCGTTTGGAGAAACCATGTCCTGAAACAGTGAACGATTCAAAAGGCTTAGAACCAGAAATAATAAATACGGCAATCATGACTTTGGCTAATGAGGCTGGGTTTGTGGAAGTTGGCGAAGGTAATGTTGAAGAGGTTTTGGCATCCCATGTCCAAGAACTAACTCACGAGGATTGAATTGAAACCAAATGCAATCGTGAACGGCCTGAAGGTGAAGCATTTGGCTGAGACTTTCGTTCCAATTGACAGTTCTGCAATGATTGCAGAAAAGTATGACTTTAATTTTGGAAGGACACGTAGGTTTAGGGCAGGTTTGCAGGATGTTTTGAGTGCCGACAAAGAACTGCGTGATAGAACAGTAACGTCTCGACATACGAGCGACCCCGTTCACTAACAAATCAGTTTGCCATCAGGATTGTACGTAAAAATTTGCCTCAATGTATGTAAAAAATTCAAGGTACGAATGCAAAAAGCCCACGTGCAACCGCGTGGTTTCATTATTCTGCTTTGCTAGCGCTTATTGAACGTAAAAGCTCCCGGGCCCCGCGTGATCTCATTCAGTTCGTCTTTGGCGCGTGCGCTGTGAACAGCCGTCCAAGCATTCTTACGCTATCCGAACAATGGGAAAAATTGATTTCAGTTTGCAAACCGGGTCCTGGAACGAATTAAGTTCATAAGTCGAGGCGCTACTGTATGTCTTTTTAAAACATTCCAGAGAAGACTGGGAGTGTACGTTGATGAATTTGGGAGTAATTGCATACACTTGTTTGTTTTTTGATAGTATGTATTCAAGGCCTTGGATGTAAAAACAAATTTTGACCACATTAGAAGGTCTTTGGCAGTGTTTTAACTAGTATGCAAATTTGAATTTTTTTGAGCCGTACTTGTCTATGTTTGGCAAAACCTGCACTTTGGTCCAGTGCATCAGTATTAATTGTAGTAAAGAATTACACAAGAATTACAATTTGTTGATTCATTTTCAAACTATGAAATATTCAAGTTAACTGTTTCTTTGGTGCCTTGTGATGTTCTATTAATTTGAGTTTGCTCATTGTCACTCTTATTGATCAGTGTTAATCAAGTGGAAATGTTTGTTCAACTAAATGTTTACTATGTATTGAAGAAACTATTTCAATCTGAAATTATGATTTAGTGCTACCTTTAGACCTAATTTGATCACTGAACATATTGGGCTGTGAAGAATGTTTATACTGAAAAATGCAGTGTGCAAGTTAAACAGTCAAGGAGACAATGGTGTTATTGTGTTAGGAAGAGACTTTATTAATAGTTTGAGGGTTAATATTGATGGTCAGTGGTGAATTTGGATACTTGAACCATTATTTAGTGGTTTCGTAAAAAGACTTTATACATTTTTGAAGACAATTCTTGTATTCCCAACGTTTCAGCTAACTACACAGCTAAGACTGTGAAGCTGCTGGATTGACTGAAAATAACCTGAATGAGGTTTATGGCATTGTTGTGAGTACTGTGAGGAGCACAGTTTGATGGAGCCTGCTGTGAGTGTGATAATGTGTATAGGGTATAAACAGGCAGGGAAAGAGTTAAGTTCTGAGTTTTGTGAAACAAGTGGTTCAGCTGAGCAGGACTCTGATCAGATAAAACTTGCAGGCAAGGGTAATAGGTTAACAACGTGGAAAAGCAGTCATTACGTAGAGCCACTTAACAATATTGGAGGCACTTAATATGCAAGGTGAGCGAACAAGTTGAAAAATATCCGTTGTATGAATCCAGTTAACAAGATTAAGAACATTCATTATATAACAACAGTAAAGGGCTTGGTCTCTGCTATTGATACTCATTGATTGTAATGGTTACACAATTAATATGTCTGTTGCCTTATCTGGATGCTCCTCCCTGTAAAATGACTACTTAGCTCATTGAGAAACTGCTATTCCAGAGAAGACTGGGAACCCATAATACCTGTGCACATGGGTGATCTTTCTCTCTCCTTTCAGGGCCTGGAATAAAGGAAGGTAAAACTACTGTGTCTCTTAGCGTTTTGCTTGGACTGAAGGGGGAAACGGGACAACAAGAAAAGCTATTCTGCTGATGTTCTGCTGTTTTGGAAAAAATGTCTTTGAGAGTTTAGTGAGAGACCTGAAAATATGATGGAGTGATTCTCCTCAAAACGTACTGAAGGAGCTATTCTCAATGTTTCTTAACATTGTTTCTCAACCTCACTTGATCAAACTGCATTTCAAGACTCCAGCAGCAGCTGCATGTGTTTAGTGACAAACACCTACCCATGCTCGGAAGACTCATCATCTCAGATGGTGAGAACACAGTGTTAAGAATGCCAAGGTGATGGGTTCAATCCTAACACTGACCAAACCTGCTGCTTTCCAACCAATGGGTGGTGGGGGGCAGCTGCTTGTTGCATAGTGGTAGTGACCCTACCCCTGGACCAGAACGCTTAGGTTCAAGCCTCACCTGCTCCAGAATTGTGTAATAACAATGTTTGAACAGGTTAATCAGAAAAATAGGTTAATAAGCATGTACACATGTTGATTCTCGACTGAAAACCGCCTTGACATTTTTTTTTCCTTTTTGAGAACTAACAATTATTGGCCTTTGCTGGAAAATGACCTATTTTGTTGGAGATTTTTGTTCTGGACTAATCCAGGCAATTCATAGAATACCATTGTAAGGAGAAATCCGACATTGCTGATTTGTTTGCAAGTGGATTCTGATAAAAGCGTTGTGTTGGAAAACTCACTGGCTAATGACCCACCGCTATCTGCCAAGCCTTCTGATTAAATTTTAAACCAGTTAGGATGACTCCATTTCATTTCTTGGCCTTGACCAATCAATGAATAGCTGTCAACTATTTGGTTGTTGAGTTGAAATTGTATTTTCATGTTTCTGCTGGCAATGAACTGTGCTCTAGACACTAATAATTCCTACTAATTTACAAATAGCTTTGTCAATATAAGACAACAGTAATGTTTATGCTACAGGTTATTAACAAAGCTCTTTGCTCAACCTGACAGGTGTGCATTCATAGTTCATACATAGGATTGTTACATTTGATGTTATGATTATGGTGTCCCGTTTTCGTCCCATTACTTTATGAAGGATTTTGCTATATTGGAGACAAATCAGAGCAGGTTTCTTAGATCAGTTCCAAAGATATGGGCCTTGTCTTATGAAGATTAAACAGGTTAGCCCAATGCTCACTGGAGTTTCAAAGAAAGATGAGATCTAATTGAGATATGCAAGATGTTAAAGGGGATTGACAAAGCAGGATATTACTACTTGTGGGGCAATCTAGAATGCAAAGTCATAGTTTCAGAATAAGGTCGCAGATGTAAAACTGAGATGAGAAATGATTCAGCTTTCAGAACAGGTGACAAGGCGGCCCAACCTGAGCCAGGCCATCAAAGAGCCAAAACGTGTATACGGACAGAAAACACAGCCACTTCTAGGTCAGTGGTGATAGCCTGGATGCCCTTCCACATGCTCAGTATATCACCATACACAACAGCATAGCCTGCTTGTGCTGATGATGCCTCCCTCCCCGATGAGTTGAACAACTTTTATGCACTGTTTGCGGCACAAAATGACATGTCAATGAAGAAGTCCACACCCCCTCTGAGTCAAGCTGCTGTGTCTTACCATGGCTGACGTGAGGAAAATCCTAAGCAGAGTTGACTCATGTACAGCTGCTGGACCAGAATTCATGTCTGGCAGAGTATCAAGAGGATGCTCTAATGTACTGGCAGATGTTTGCATGGATATCTTCTTCGAGATCTCACTGAGCTGCGCCATAGTTCCAACATGCTTCAAGGCTGCTACCATCGTCCCTGTGCCATTGGATTGGATTAGATTACTTACTGTGGAAACAGGCCCTTCGGCCCAACAAGTCCACACCAACCCGCCGAAGCGCAACCCACCCAGACCCATTCCCCTACATTTACCCTTTCACTTAACACTACAAGCAATTTAGCATGGCCAATTCACCTAACCTGCACATCTTTGTGACTGTGGGAGGAAACCGGAGCACCTGGAGGAAACCCACGCAGACACTGTGCAAACTCCACACAGTCGCCTGAGGCGGGAGTTGAACCCAGGTCTCTGGCGCTGTGAGGCAGCAGTGCTAACCACTGTGCCACCGTGCTGCCCATTCCATACAGCGTGGAAACAGGCCCTTCAGCCCAGCAAGTCTGCAGTGACCCTCCGAAGAGTAACCCACCCAGACCCATTTCCCTCTGATTAATGCAGCTAACACTATGGACAACTTAGCATGGCCAATTCACCTCACCTGCACATCTTTGGCTTGTGGGAGGAAACTGGAGCACCCGGAAGAAACCCACGCAGACACAGGGAGAATGTGTCAAGTCCACACAAGTTGCCCAAGGCTGGAATCGAACCTGGGGCCCTGTTGCTAAGAGGCAGCAGTGCTAACCATTGAGTTGCCATGTCGCCCCAGGAGTCTTAAGCATCCTGTCTCAATGGCTATCACGTTGTTACGCTTACACCGATCATAGTGAAGTGCTTCAAGAGCTTCTCACTGGACACCCTACAGTTCGTGTATCAACCCAACTGCTCAACAGATGATGCCATTTCCACCACCCTCCATCTGGCCCTCACCCACCTGGAGAAGAAGAATACCTATGTCAGATTACTGTTTGTAGACTTCAGTTCTGCATTTACCACCACCATTCCTCAGCACCTGATTGGAAAGCTGAGCCTGCTGGGCCTAAAATTTCTGTGTAACTTGATCCTGGACTTCCTGACTGAAAGATCTTAGTCAGTCTGGATCAGAACAGCATGTCCAACTCCATCACACGGACCATGCCATTTTATCCATTTTAGGCTGTGTATGATTGTGTAGTTTATGCTGTCAGTGTAGCACCTTCGATACTGTAGGAACGCTGTCTCTTTTTTTTTTTGCTGTATCCGTTGTATATGGTAGAAATGATAATTTCTTCCACTTGACTCTGGAAGAAATTACTTCTCTCAGGTTGTGAATCTGTAGAATTTGCTACTACGAGTGGATGCCAGGACATTAAGTAAAATTGAGAGAGATTTTTCTTAAGTCATGGGCTGAAGGATTGTGGAATGTGGGTATAAAAATGGAGTTGAGGCTGAGATGAGATCAGCCATGATTGTTTGAATGGCGAAACAGGCTTGATTGGCTGAATTGCCTGCTCCTGCTCCTAGTTCATAGAATCATAGAAACCTTAAGTGTGGAAACAGGCAATTGAGTCATCACTGACCTTCGTAAGAGCATTTGACGCAGACCTAATGTCCATACTCTGTTCTTGTCACCCTGAATTTCACATGGCGAATCGGTGCAACCTTCACATCTTTGGACTGTGGGAGGAAACTCATGCAGACATTCGGGGAACATACAAGTCACCCAAGAATTGAATTGTACTCTGGTCCCTGGCACTGAGAGACAGCAGTGCTAACCATAGTGCCACCATGCCATGCACGGTCTTATGTTATTAAATGCTGGACTTACTTAATATATGTAGAATTGTGAGGGTAATGTAGAGAGGTAGCCCCTTTGGTTGCTAGTGGCATTAGGTCAATAGAGTTCAAGGAATCAAGATATGGAAACACGTTGTGTGTAAATTAACTTAGCAAGAAGTCACTTAAGCAAGTGCTGTGCTGGGTCCCGAACAGTAACCACACAGTTGGGCAGGGTGAAAAAGAAGAAATAGTAGCTATCAGAATGGCACAATGGCAATCATGGGAGATATTAATCCACTTTTTGACTAGCAAAGGTCAGTTGGAAAAATGTAGCCCATGTGAGTTGATGGAATGTTTTCAAGAGTTCCTTTGACGCACATGTTCGGATCAACTCCAGAAATCCGGTTATGTGAAACCTGGATCATGCAACGAGAGAGGATTATAATTCAAGATCTTGTAGTGAAAACATTGCTCGGTTGTTGCAGCCATAATATGATTGAACAGGACAGGAAGAGGAAGTGGTCAACAAAGTATGCAGTGTTCTGAGCTTTAATCGTGCCATAAAGTACAAGAGCAAGGACAGCATGCTGACCTTGGAAAAGGTACTTGTTAGATCTCAGCCGCCACTATTTGGATGCCACTTTGAGAAGGTTGGATGCATGGGAGAGTGCACAGAAGAGGTTAATCAGGATCATTTCAGTGATGGAAAACATCACTTTGAGATTGTATTACTGATTTTGGGTTTTCACTCATAGGAGAGAACAAAGCTAGAAGGTGCTCTGGATGTTTTCAAAATTATGAAGGAGCTTTAAAAAGATTTATTCATGAGTTATGGGGCATGGTTGGCTGGATCAATGTTCCTTGTCCATCCCAAAGGGCAATTAAGTGTTTACTACATTACTGTGGGTCTGGGGCAGACCAGCAAGGGATGCCAGATTTTCTTCACTGCAGGATATGTGAGAACCAGCTAGGTTTTTACAGCAACCTTTTGTTTTCAAATGAATTCAAATATAACTGCACTACTAATCCTATGACATAGTCACCACTTCTTTTTTAGTAGAGAGGTAAAAACTGTTCCAGCTGATCAGACGATCAGGAATGAGAGGATGCAGATTTCAAGAGATTTGCAAAGTAAGCAAATATGATGTGAGGAATCAAATCTTTGGCACAAGTGTGTAGTTTTGGTCTGAAATTCTTTGTCTGAACGTGTGGTGGAGCAGATTAAATTGAGGCATCTAAGAGAATGTTGGATGATTATTTGGATTAAAATTTTGTGCATGAGTATAGCAAAAGGTAGGAGAACAATACTAAGTTATAATGCTGCTTTGGAGAACCACTGCAGTCGTGATGTGCTATAACAATTGTGATTTCATTTTATCATAAGCTGCTTAATAAATATGCAGTTTGCACTTAGGATTGTATTTACTGAGTGTATTTTCTCTCTCATGTAGGCAGTTGAATCAATCCAAGCTGAAGATGAGAGTGCAAAACTTTGCAAACGTAGAATTGAACACTTGAAAGAGCACAGCAGTGACCAAGCAGCAGCAGTTAATATGTGGAAGAAAAAGCGCATGGACCGTATGATGGTGGAACATTTGCTGCGATGTGGCTATTACAACACTGCTGTTAAACTGACCAAACAGAGTGGAATTGAGGTGAGTGGTGTTTGAAATGTCAGTGAAACTGTAAACGTTATTATGTTAAGATCAGCGTGGACAATGTCCTTGTTTGTGGTTTAATTGCACCTTTGTGTATTCTGTTGAATAAGAGTTTAGCTTATTTTGAACTGTAATTAAATCTAAAAACTTGCAATATAAATGAATATTAATTACTGTTATGTGTCTTGATCCAAAAAATTTAATCTAGGTCAGGGGCTGATTGAAGATGTTGAAAGAGGTTCTCTTGTTGGTGTAGACAAATTGTCTGGAATAATGAAACAATAATTTTGTATATGCCTTCACTGGAGCATAGAGCATTATCCATGTCGGTGCAACTTGAGAGAGAATTGATGTAAGAGAATATCATTCTTAAGGCAGAGATCACAGGTGATTGAGACTTGGTGTGCTTTAGGCCGCCCAGAGCAATGATCGCAATTGGGGAAATGGAGTGCAAACCTGAGAATTTGGTGAATGCAGATTTCCAGTGAGGTTGGGCAAAGGGGTGTTTTTTTTTTCCCCCCTGTAAATAAGATACAAAGCAGTAGAGCACAGGAACAGGCCTTTTGGTCCACAATGACTGCGCCAACTTTGATGTCTATCTAAACTAATCCCATCTGCTTGTGCATGTCCATATCCTTCTATTCGCTGCCTGATCATGTGTTTGTCTAAACGCCTCTTAAATGTTGCTTCTCCCACTTTCAACACTAGCCAGGCACTTAGCACGCTCTGTATACAACATCTCCTCCTTTTAAACTTGCCCCCTCTCTTACCCCCTAGTATTTGACATTTCCACTCTGACTATGTATGCTATCCATGCCTCTAATGATTTTATGCAGTTAAGTCATAGACATATACAGCATGAATACAGAACGTTTGATCCAACTTATCTGTGCCCCTCATGATTTTATGGATATCTAAGTTCTGTCAGCTCACCCCTCACTATATGATGTTTTAGGGGTCTGTGTGGCTTTGCAAGACACTAAAATGAGTTATTTGGTGAATTTCTGTAAGTAGTTCACTTCTGTTCAATTCTCAAGATTTATAATAGAATACCAAATTGGTGGCGAAGATAAATGAATATACATAAGTGAATAATTTTAACAATTAATTAAACTGACTCGTGTTATGGACAAGACCAGACATCCTCAATTTTTTTTTTACGGTAGCCTGACGCTAACGTTTTCTTATTTTCAAGTGCCATGTTTCAGATGCGATGTGGCTGGTCAAACTACTAGAGGTTAAGCAAAACACCATTTTTTATACACTAGTTAAAATATAAACAAAATTAGGAGGAATTTAAAACAACTAATGGGAAAACTTAATTGAATAATAGGTGCAGTGTCTATTACTAATTAACTGTTGTGGTATAGTAACATCCCATAAACACACACCTTGGCAAAAAAGCAAATTCAGACACAAATTCTAACATATCGTTCTCCAATCCAGAGGAAACAGAATCAACCCAAGGACTTTGAAATTGTTTAATCTCTTAGAGATGATTCAAAACCTCTGCTTTACATCCTCTATTAAAAAAAAAACAGGATAAGTAACCTCTTCAAGTCACAGCATCGTTGCATTAGAGTTGGCAATGCTATGGCTGTAAGATATCCCTGTGCTTCAGGGCAGGCATACCTGTTGGAAACACTTTGTGGCTGAAAGATCTTCGACTCAGAGTCTTGGAGCTGAAGGTTGGGCTGCAATTTCTGTGCAACCTAGATTCTTTGTACCAGAACACAGTCGCAGGACTTGGGAGAAGATCTTCTGATTTGATCAGGGACTGAGTGTGAGGCAGAACAGGGGCTGCAAGGACAGGAATATCTGGCTCTGCAGTTGTTCATTAGATTTAAGGTTCTCTTGCCTGGTTCAGATACAGTTGCAGAGTGATGGTGACATGATGGTAATAGAAGCAATTCAAGAACAAATGCAGTAGTTGAAGGGGATAGCGTACTGGAAGGATGTGACACCATCCCTTTGCAGTAAAGAGCAACAGTTAAGGCAGTGGTGTTGCCTGGCTGATGCAGCATTCGGGAGGTCTGCTCAAGCCTGGAAAGGAACTTGCATTTCTTGGTGTGGTCCAGGAAGGTACTAATGACATAGAACTAGGAAAGAGCAAGAAGACAGGAAATGCCAGAGAAATGCATCTGATCTGCTAGCATCTGTGGAGAGAAGCAGAGTTAATCTTTGAAGACTTCTATGACTATATATAACTCAAAGGAGTTGGAAAATTATGGTATTTCGGCTGTTGTTGGGATTTTGTGGGGCGGGGGGCAGAAACTAGTGGAACAGAATGTGAGCATGCCCAGAACAAAAGAACTAGAGAGTGTCAATGGTGATAAAGCAATAATAAAAATTCAAAATAGCAGTAAATGATAGGTGTAAAAAGGGAAAATGGATCTATTGTGTTGACAGCAAATTGAAAACATAGGTTGTCATAGGAGGAGAAGGTGGCAGGGAATGTGTCGGAGGTTGTGTTCTGAAGATGTGAATTTGAATAAGAAGTTGAAGTTGAGAAGTACCTCAGTTAAAAATGTGTTATTCCAACTCTTTATTGAGCTTTGTTGGAACAGACCCAAGACAAGAATGTGAACCTAGCAGCAAAATGGTTTATTAAAATATACGACTGGAAGTTGAGTGTCAATTTTGCAGACACAGCAGAAATGTTCCACAAAGCAGTCTTCAGCACTTCGGGTTTTCTTTCAGATTTCCAGTTTTTTGGTAACTGGGAAAGAGTTTCTGCACACAAGAATATGAGGAATTAAGCACACTCCTTTATTTCACTGTCTTGGGCCCCAACTTATCTTCCAAGTGAAGCAGCGTTTTTCTTGTATTTATAATCTTGTCTACTGTATTCGCTCACAATTCATTCTCCTTCAGTTTGGCATGGTTAAACACCCTGGAATGCACCAATAGTCAACATTGCATTTTTAATATTACAAAAAGACACCAATGAAAGCTCTGTATCTGGGTGCATGAGGCTTTCATAACTAAGTAAATGAGTTGATGATGTGAGGTAGGGCATGTGATATATATAAATGTAATATCATTTAGTTTGTCTATTCAAATTGGAACTAGCGGCCTATAGGTTGTTTGTGTCTGGGTTTAATGGTTAATATTTACATTATTTCTATATTCATGGTGATGTTGTTTATCAAACAGTCAGAGAGGGAGTGTATAGACCAATGGAAAAAGTAAATGTTGCAGTGTATTAAGGCTTCAGATCGAAGATTCTGAATTAGTTGTTCTGAGCCTGGGGAAAACACCCATAGCTTGGCAAGTTTTGAGAAGATTTGATAGCTTGATCAACACAGCAATTGGGCAATTCTGCTGATGTCTTAGCTAAAGCTGGATGTGTAAATTGGTTTCTCCTGACCAAGTGTGGTAGTTTAGGACTATGAAGCAAATGGTTACCTCACTGTAAGGAATTTAGTTTAAAAGTTAGTGTATTTGGTTAAAACCCTAAAGCGATTACATTAAGCCAGAGAAAATCTCTCTCTGAACTCGGTTTAATCATGAATCAGGGAAGAGGTTATCAGAACTTCTTGACCAGGAATTGAAGCCACAGCTAAGTCAAACCATTTGTGAGACAGAGAAAGGAGTTCTGGTTTTATGATTGAGTATAATGTGATGATATTGTGATTCACGATATCATAATGTTTTGTGATGTATGTGAACTGTTTTCTTATGGTAATCAATTGTTTATTGTTAAACCTGAATTATGTTTCAGTGAAATGCCACCTCATTAAACCAAAACCTTTATCAAGCCAGATTTGAGTATGGCATCTGATTTGTTCAGTAATGACTTCAGCTAGGACCATAAGAATACTACACATTGAAGTAAATAAATATGATCTGACTATCAATATGCTACATGGCTGCAGGATGACAAAGACTGTATCCTTTTTAGGACATTAAAGAAAATTATGAAGCTAGCTAAAGGTAGAAGAGCAGCCCAGTTAATCAAAATGGCATTTATTGAGCAGTTGAGAACTTTGGGCGATTAGATGTAGAATCCGTTTGGATGGAGACAGGAATAGAAATGGCCAGAAGTCCTGAGTGGGTGTGTCCCTCTAACAGTAACCACAAAGCAGGATGAAGTGGACAAGAACTCTTAGGAGCTTGTGGCAGTGGGACAGCAATAATCATGGATGACTTCAGTGTGTGTATAAATTTGGAAAACAGATGAGCATTTATGGCTCAGATGAATTCATTGAAGGCTTTCATGAACTTTCTTTTAGCGCAGTATATTTGGAATTGACCAAAGAGAAGCTTATGTTAGTGTTCCTATTGTAACAAGGTTAATTAATTACCTTGGAAGTAAGGCACCTCCTTGGTAAAAGCAACCACAATATGTTTTGAATTTTACATCCAGTTTGGAAAGGTGAAGATTGGGTCCAAGACTAGTATTTTAAAATTGCAAGAAGAGCAATTAGGTAGGCAGTGCTGAGCTGGCTGAAGTGAATTGACAAACGAGGCTTGTGGTTATGATCAGACCTTGGGTGAGGTTTCTCAATTTGATTGCTAATGTTTTACCCCAAATATTAAGCTCCTGATTTGAAGATAGGTGAATTGACTGTCCTCCTTGAATCACCCATCCCTTTGTTTGCAACAAGGTTAAAAAGATCCCCATCCTTGCAGATATCTTCCTCGTCAACCGCCGATGAAAGGAACCAGTTCAATCACAGCAAGTTTTTAAAAGGTTACTCACGTGATGTGGATGTGACTGGCTGGATCAACATTTATTGTCCAACACTAATTGTCCAGATGTCAGTGAAGAGTAAACCACATGGCGATAGATTGGGAATGTACGTCATGACACCTATTGCTTAAAAAGACATGGCGATGGGTTTTGTCACCAACATAGAACAATTTGACTCTTCATTCCAGATTGTTACTTGAATTTGCCATTGTGGAATTTCAACTGGGTCTCTTGATCAGGAAGGGAACCTAAAGGTTATGGGGAGAAGGCAGGAGAATGGCTTTGAGAAACATAACAGCACTAAGATCATAAAACCAGAAGGTATAGGAACAAAGTTAGGCTGTTTGGCCCATGTGTCTGCTTTGCCATTCATTTGTGGTTGATATGTAACTCAATCCCATTCCCTTTGATCCCCTTACTCATCAAGAATCTGTCTATCTCAATCTTACCTTGACTTGATATCCACAGCCCTCTGCAACAATGAGTTCCACAGGTTGACCACCCTCTGGCTCAAGAAATTCCCTTCATTTCTGTTCTGAAGGTGCTGTCCCTTCACTGAAGCCATACTCTTGGGTCTTCATCTGTTTTAGTGGAAACACTTTCCCCACATTCATTCTATCCAGGCCTCTCCATATTCTTCAGTTTCAATCAGATAGCCTCTCATCTTCTCTAACTCCAAGAAGAGACCCAGAGTCGTCACCTGCTTATATGAGAAGCCCTTAATTCCTTGGATCATTCTTGTAAAACTCTTCTGGATGCCCTCTAATGTCATCACACCCCTCCTTAGATTAAGGGCTCAAAACAGCTCTAAATATTCCAAATGTGGTCTGACCAGAGCTTTCTGCAACCTCAACAGTACATCCCTACCCTTATATTCTAGCCCTCAAAATGAATGCTAACATTGCATTTGCCAGCTGAACCTGCATGTTAACCTTAAGAGAATCCTGTACTAGGACTTCCTCGTCCCTTTGTGTTTCAGATCTCTAAAGCCTAAACATAGTCTACGTTTCTTATTCCTACAGCGTATGTAACTTCCCAATTCCCACATGGTATTTAATATGCAACTTCTTTACCCACTCATTTAGTCTGTCCTGGTCCTTCTGCAATCTCCCTACCACAAAACTACCTGTCCTTCCACTTATTTTTGTTTTAACAGTAAATGGTGCAACAATACCGTCAGTTCCTTTGTCCAGATTGTTGACGTATAAAGTGAATAGTTCTGCTCTTGACTCTGATCGCTGCAGAACTCCCACTAGTCAATGTCTGTGATTGTGAAAAAAATCCCGGTGTCCCCACACGTTGTCTTCTGCCAGTTAGCCAGTCCTCTATTCATTGCCAGTACTTTTCCCTTAATACCATGTGCTCTTACTGTGGCACCTTAACAGAGGCTTTCTGGAAGTCCAAATAGATCATGACTACACACGCTCAATTGTCTAACTTGCTTGTTACTTCTCAATGTATTCTAACAGAAGCCATGAAAAAGCCATGTTGACTATTTTAACATGAACTTCCACAATTTTATCCTTATGCACCAAGACTTGCTATCATACAGGTTGGACAGAAAAGTGGCAAATACCATTCACAGCACACACGTGATCCTATAATAAGAGATAGTAGAACCACCACCCCTTATGTAAATGGCAATACCATCTCAGAATCCCCCATTATCCTCTGGGGTACCATTGACCAAAACTCAACTGTACTTGCCATATAAATGCATCGGCTACAAGAACTAGTCAGGGGTTCAGAACAATGCAATGATTAATTCGCATCCTGACTCCATAAAGCCTGTCTATCATCAATAAGGCACAAATCAAGAGTGTGATGGAATATTCCCTCCTTGTCTGGGTAAATGCAAATCTCATGAGACCCTAAATAGTTGTAAGAAAAAAAGAGGAGATTAAGGATGGCTCAGAAGTTAGAGACAGCAAGTTCAGGAGACAAGACAGGCAACAGCACGGCAGAGAATGAGGTAAGACTGATTAATTAAACAGGGCGAAAGTGGGTACTGCAGATGCTGGAGATTAGAGCCAAGTTTTGGGTGGTGCTGGAAAAGCACAGCAGCATCCGAGGAGCAGGAAAATCAATATTTCGGGCAAAAGCCCTTCATCAGGAATGAGGTCTGATTAATTAAACAGATATTTCAATGCAAGATACCTGACTAGTAAGGCAGATGAACTGGACATGGATGGGAATATGTGACTGGGATATTATTGCTCTTCCAGAAACATGGCTGAAGGAGGGGCAAGACTGGCAGCTCAATATTCCAGGGCATAGCTACTTTGGGATGGTTAGAAAGGGAGGCAAGTAAGGAAGAGGAGTGACATTTTTCATTAGGTGGTGTACTTGTAAAGGATATTAATGAGGAATTGTCCAGTGAAGCAAATGGGTGCAACTGAGAAATAAGAAGCGGGTAATCACTTTGATTGGATTGTACTATAGGCCCATCAGTAGTCAACGGGAAATTGAGGAACAAATATGTAGGAAGACCAGACGGTAAACTAGGGGCATGAGACCGCTTTGGCATAAAAAGGTTAAGGGAAAGCCAAAGAGATTCTACAAGTACATGAACGGCAAAAGAGTAACAAGGGAGAGAACAGGGCCCCTTCATGATCATTATATGTGTGGTACTACAAGAGATGAGTGTGATCTTGAGACAAATATTTCGCAACCATATTTATTGTAGAGAAAGACATGAACACTAGGGAACTTACGGATATTAAGTAGTAATGTCTCAAAAAGAGACCATGTTATGGAAGAGGTGGTGTGGAGGCATTAAAACACAAAGGTAAATAAATCCCTGGGACCAGGGAAACATTTGCAGGGACCCTATCGTGAACACCCACTGATGAGTGCCAGAAGACTGGAGAGTGTTGAATATTGTAGCCTTTCTTAAAGCACAAGGAAAAGCCAGCGAACTATAGACTGGTGAGCCTGACATCAGTGGTGGGTACATTGAAGGGGATTTTGAGGGATAGGACTTGCATGGATTTGGAAAGGCAAGGACTGATTAAGGGTCGTCAACATGGTCTTGTGCATGGGAGTCATATCTCATGAACTTGATTGAGTTTTTTGAAGTGGTGACTAAGAAGGTAACTGAAGGGACAGTGGTAAACGTTGTCTGTACGGACCTTAGCAAAGCTTTTGACAAGGTTCTGTATGCTGCACTGGCTAATAAGATTGGATCTCGCGGGATCAAAGAGACCTAGCCAGTTGGATACAAGATTACCATGACGGTAGTAATCAGCGGGTAGTGGTGATGGAGAGTTGTTTTATTGGACTAGAGGCCTGTGATCTCGGTGTGCCACAAGGATCAGTGCTGGGTCCACTGTGTCATTTTACATAAACTACCTGGAGGAGAATATAGGAGACATTAGTCAGTAAGTTTGTAGATGACACCAAAGTTGGTGATAGTGCACAGTGAACAATGTTATTTAAGAGTACAATGGAACCTTGATCGACAGGGCCAAGAGGTCAAGCTGAGGCAGATGGAGTTTAATTTAGATAAATGTGAGATATTGCATTTTGCTAAGACAAACCAGGACAGGACTCATAATGGAAGGGCCCTGGGGAGCAGGGCCGAGCAAAGAGACCAAGGGGTGTCGGTATAAATTTCCTTGAAAGTCGTGTCACACATAGATAAGGTTGTGAAGAAGGCATTTGGTATGCTTGTCTTCGTTGGTCTGAGTATTGAATATACGTGTTGGGATATCATATTGCAGCTTAGCAAGATATTAATGAGGCCACCTTTGGAATACTGTATAGTTCTCGTCACCTAGCTAGAGCAAGGATGTTATTAGACTGGAAAGAGTGTAGAAAAGATTTGTAGGGGATAGTACAGAGATTGGCAGGTTTGAGTTGGAGAGGCTGAATAGGATGGGACTTGTTTTTCCCTGGAGTGTGGGAGGCTGAAGGGTGACCTAATGGAGGTTTATCAAATCATGAGGGCCATAGAAAAGGTGAATAGGCAAGGTCTTTTTCCAGCGTAGAAGAGTCCAAAACTAGAGGCCATTGGTTTAAGGACCTGAGGGGTAATGTTTTCATGCAGAGAGTAGTGCAGATATGCCAGAGGAAGTGGTGGAGGCAGGTACAATTAAAAAAACTTAAAACATTTGGACAGATATGGAAACAGAACCTTTGGTCCAACTCATCCAAGACAGCCAGGATATCCTAAATTAATCTAGTCTCATTTGCCAGCATTTGGCTGATATCCCTCCAACAACCTTGTGATTCGTGGACCCATCCACATAGCTATTTAAATATTGTAATTGCATCCACCACCTCCACTTTTTCTGGTAACTCATTCTGTACACTCTCAATCCTCCATGATTTAAAAATATGGATAAAGAGGAGGTTGTGGATGTACTGTTCAGATTTGCAGAATGCATTTGGTAAGTTCCAACATCTAAGATTATTGGATAAAACAAAAGCTCAGTTGTGGCTGTACAGGTTGATAAGGCCACTTTTGGAATATTGCGTGCAATTCTGGTCTCCTACCTATTGGAAGGATGTTGTGAAATTTGAAAGGGTTCAGAAAAGATTCACAAGATGTTGCCAGGGTTGGAGGATTTGAGCTATAGGGAGAGGCTGAACAGGCTGGGGCTGTTTTCCCTGGAACATCGGAGGCTGTGGGGTGACCTTTATAGAAGTTCACAAAATCATGATGGGCCTAGATAGGGTAAATAGACAAAGTCTTTTCCCTGGGGTGGGGGAGTCCAGAACTAGAGGGCATAGGTTTAGGGTGAGAGGGGAAAGATATAAAACAGACCCAAGGGGCAATGTTTTCGCACAGGATGGTACGTGTATGGAATAGCTGCCAAAGGAAGTGGTGGAGGCTGGTACAATTGCAACATTTAAAAGGCATCCGGTTGGGAACATGAACAGAAAGGGTTTAGGGGGATGTGGGCTAAGTGCTGGCAAATGGGACGAGATTAGATTAGGATATCTGGTTGGTATGAACAAGTTGGACGGAAGGGTCTGTTTTCTATGCTGTACACTTGTGACTTGACGACTCTAAAGAAGCAAGACATAAATAGGAAACTACAGGCCAGTCAGTCTAATGTCAATGATGGGGAAACAATTGGAATTTTGAGGGGCAGAATTAATTCGCATTTGGCGTGCAGGGGTTAATTAAGAACAGGCAGCATGGCTTGTTCAGAGAAGGTGACCTGACCAACTTAAGTTTTCCTTTCCAAGATGTGCAGATGAGGACAATACACTTAGTGCAGTTGACTTGGACTTCTCATAGGTTTTTGATAAGGTCCCATGTGGGAGACTGACAGCCAAGGTAAGAACTATTAGATGAAAGGAAATTGGGCTAATTGTTTTGAGAATTGACTGAGTGGCAGGAAGCAGATGGTGATGGTGGCAGGTGATTTTGTGACCGTAAATCTGTGTCCATTGGAGTCCTGCAAAAATGAGTGTTTGGGCCCTTAGTATTGTTGAAATATTTATTTACTTGTGGGACATGGGGGTTGTTGGCTGGCTAGGATTTATTTACCTGTCCCTCATTGCTTTTGAGAAGATGGTAGTGAGCTGCTTTCTTGAACTGCTGTATTCCATGTGCTGGAGGTAGATGTACAATGCCATTTAGAGAGGGCATTGCAGGATTTTGACCCAGCGTCAGTGAAGACAATGATTTTCGAAATCAGGATGGTAAGTCACCTGGACAGGCTTTGGAGTGTCAAGAGATGCGTTACTTGCCGCAGTACTCCTAGCCTCTGACATGCTCATGCAGCTATTGGGTGACAAGTCCAATTCTGGACAGTGGTAGCTCTGAGGATGTTTCTGGCTCCACTGAATGTCAAGGGTGAAAGTCGTCTCGTATTGTAGATGATCATTGCCTGACATTTGTATGATATGAATGTTACTTGTCAGCCCAATCCTGGACGTTGTCCAGATTATAATATATTTAAATATGGACTGCATCAGTATCTGAGGACTTGTGAATGGTGCTGAATGTCGTGCAATCATTAGTGAGCAGACCACGCTGACCTTATGATGGGAAGGTCATTGGTGAAACAGCTGAAGACACGTGGACACTACCCTGAGGAGCTCCCCCTGAGATGATAGATCTCCAATAACCACGATCATCTTTCTATGTGCTTGTTATGACTCTAACCAGTAGAGGGTTTGCCCCTCTGATACCCATTGATTGCAGTTTTGTGAGGGCTCCTTGATGCCAAACTCGGTCAAATGATGTCAAGGGCAGTCACTCTGACCTCACTTCCAGAATTCAGCTCTTTTAGCAATGTATGAACCAAGGTTCTATGAAGCCACGAGCTGAGTAGCCCTGACTGAAAAGAAACCGGGTGCCAGTGAACAGGTTGTTGCCAAGCAGGTGCTGCTTGATATTTCTGTTGAAAGCACCTTCCATTACTTTACTCTTAAATCATCAGTGAAGTGATGGGCCAGGGTGGATTTGTCCTGCCTTGTGTGCAAGACCCATCTCTGCAAATTTGTACATTGTAGGGTAGATGCTAATGCTGTGGCTGTACAGGAACAGCTTGGCCCGGGGCGCAGCTAGTTCATTAAATCGAATGCTTGCAGTGCATGCAGAAGCCATTTGGCTCATTGAGTTTGCACCGAATCTCTGAAGAGCTGTCAGGCTGTAGCCTAACTGGTCTGAGACAGCGCTCTCAGTTTTGGCACTAGCCCCCAAATGCCAAGAAAGAGCAATTTGCAGGGTCAATAGGGCTGTTTTTGCTGTTGTTTTTGGTGCTTTAGTCCATGCCAGGTGGTCCATCAATTTCACTTCTTTGTTGAGACTTCATAGCATTTGATACAACTGAGTGGCTTGTGAAGGCCATTGCAGAAGATAGTTGAGTCAATCACTTCGCTATAAGTCTGGAGTTGCATGTAGGCCAGACCAGGTGGGGATGCCAGGCTTTCCTTCCTTAAAGGATTTGTCCGAACCAGATTTCATGATTCACATTCAGGTCAATAGCTTTGTAATTCCAGATAGTTATGTGGGAGGCAATGGCCAACTGGTATGAACACTGGACTAAATTGCCCATCATGTTCAGGGCTGTGTAGGTTTAGGTTGATCAGCCACAGGAAATGCAAGGTTGTAAGGATACAGTTGAGAGCATGGGTCTGCGTAGGATGCTGTTTGGAGGGACAGCATGGACTCGATGGGCTAAATGGCTGTTTTCACATAATAGAAATTCAATGTTTTGAAAATGCAGCAACTCTTATTTATATAAATTAGACTCCTCCTGATCAATATCTCATTGTACTCTTTGATAACCACCTCCATTATACTGCCAGTTTTGGTTTTGTATGCAAACGTACGAACCATGCCTCCTATATTCTCATCCAAATCATTTAATATAAATGACAAACAATAGTGGACTCAGCATTGATCCTTGTGACGCATCACAGGTCACAGGCCTCCAGTCTGAAAAGCAATTCTCAACGACCATCCTCTGTTTTCTACTATCAAACGGATCTTGTATCCACTTGGCTGGCTCTCCCTCGATCTCATGTGATATAACTTTACTAACCAGTTTACCATGTGGGACTTCGTTGAAGGCCTTGCTACAATCCCTGTATATTTCTTTATCCATCTACTTGGTAACCTCTTCAAACAAAAAAAAAACTCTCAAATTTTTGAGACATGATTTCACATGCAGAAAACCATGCTGACAATCCAGATTGTTGCTTGGGCTGAATAGCTTTTATTAGGAATTGTCATTGAAGTTGTTTTCCTGTGAGCAGAAGAGACTGAGGTAGGGGCTGACATGATTCAATGCCCTTCATAATTTTTGACATCTCAAAGGGTAGACGAGAAGGAACGTTTCCCCTTGGTGAAGAGTTCAATGACTAGGCAGCATAAATTTAATGTAAAGGGTAGAAGGTTCAGATAGGAAGTGAGGAAAAACCTTTTCAACCAGAGGTTGGTGGGAATTTGGAATTCTCTGCTTGTAAGGGTGTTATTGGCAGAGAGCCTTATAGCATTGCAATCGCGTATCTAAATGCTTATAAATGTTAAGGCAAATAAGGGTAGAGGCTAAGTGCTGGAAAATGGGACTAGAATAGGTTGGTGTTTGATCAGCACTGACTCAGTGGGCCAAAGGATCATTTGTTTTCTGTGCTTTAGATTTCTGAGCCGATCTCTTGTCCAGAATCGTGTTGTAATTATACTTTAGCAGTATGTGATTATTCAGAATACAATGATATTCAAGACCTAAGATGCTTCAAATGCAGGAGGTGGGTAACAGTGAATCTTGATATCAACTTTAACCTGCTTTTGTGGCCATAGTAGTTGTATTGTTGGTAGAGTTGACCTTCTGTCAGTGGTAAGCCTCTAGAATGTTGATAGGGGATTCAGCAATGGGAATGTTATTGAATGAAGTAGTGGTTTAGAATCTTTCTTAATGGAGATGGTCATTCTTCAGCATTTGTGTGACACCCACACTCCTTGTCTGTTATCCATCCAAGCTAGGAGAATGTTCAGATTTTGCTGCTTCAATATTTGAGTCACAAATGAAGGTGAACATTATTCAATCAGAAGCAACCGTTCCACTTCTGACCACCTGATGATGGAGGGAAAGTAATTGGATGACGAAGATGGGTGGAACAAGGTGCAACTTTGAAGTACAGTGATGTCCTAAGGCTGATGATTGGCCTCCAACAACTGCAACCGTCTCCCCATGTCCTACTTATGAATCCAATCAGCTGAAGGTTTTTCTTCCCATTCCCGTTGACCCCAGCTTTGCTCAGGTTTCTTTATGCCATATTTCTCAAATGCTGCCATTATATCATGTGCACCTATTCTCGCCTCTGGAGATTATCTGTTTTATTAATTATAAGATAAGGCCAGTACTGGTATTGAAGACCCGAACTCTAGCTCTGGTGGTATCCAAATTGAATCTGTGTGTGGTGCTGTTTTTCATATTGGGCAGATCCCAGTGTTGTAGCTATTCTGGAACAGCTTATCTAGGGGTGTGGCCAGTTCTGGAGCACAAGACTTCCATACTGTTGCCAGAATGAGGTCATAGCCTTTGCAATATCCAGTATTTTCAGCCCTTTCATGATATCACAAAAAGGGGATTAAATTGTCTAAAGACTGGGCATGCTGGGGACCTCTGGAGCCCAAAATGAATCATGCACTTGGCACTTCTAGCTGAAAATAGATGTACATGCTTTGGGTATTTGATGCAAATCCAGTTTCAAGTGTTTCTTTGGCACTGATAGACTGGACGACTCCATTTGTTGAGAATGGAGATATTTATGAAGATTCCTTTTCATGTTGTTTAATTGTCCCCCACCATTCACAAATGATGTGACAAGATTGCAGAATTCAAGATCTGATCCATTGGTTATGAAATCGCTTAGCTCTGACCATTACTTACTGCTTACACTGTTCAGCATGCATGTATTGGAGCTTAATTAGCTCGAAATTCTATTTTAGGAATTCCTCGTGCTGTTTTTGGTATGCTCTCTGCTGTCCATTTGAGAAGTTTTGATTTCTGCCCTGAAGTTAATGGTGGTGTAGTTAATATGCAAGCTCTGAGGTTACAGCTGAACACGTTTCTGCTGTTGCTGGTCCACAATACATCATGGGTAACTGGTTTTGCGTTGCTTACTCTGTCTGAAGTCCGTCCCATTTGGCACATAAATACGATGGAGGGTATCATTACCTTGGTGTGAGATCAGAGTTTGTCTAGATATTGACTGTGTGCTGGTCACTCTGACTAGTATTGTATGAACTAAAGAAACTTTAAAGGGGAGGCTGCGGCATCATGGTAATGGTTTCAGTAGCACTACAGCAGATTGTGATATTTGAACTCCATTTTGGCAATGTCAGGGTGCGTGTATGGGCTCAACTCCCACTGGCAACTGGTGTAATATAAATTTAGTTTCAACAGATTAAATGAGAAGGGAGAGGGGGCAGACAACTCCAAACTTTCAACCAGTTATCGCTATGTCTGTCTTTGAAAGGTGTTAGAATTGATTATTATTAAAAAGATTATAGCAAAACAGTCAGAAAAGTTGAAGGTACTCCAGGAGAGTGTTGAAATCTGGAATTGTTCATCACCGAGGGATACCAAGGCTTGGTTGTCAAGCATACTCAAGGCAGGGAGACACACTGTTTTTAATCAGCAAGGGAATTGACGGTTTTGGGGAAAAGTCAGCAAGGTGGAGTTGAGGATGTTCAGATCAGTCATGATATTGAATCCTTTGATCCAGACCTTGAGAGTATCCTATACCCTCTCATCCCACGTCCCTCTTGTATGTGATACTTCTATTGCCTTCCCAAGATTCGCAAAGCCAACAGACTGGACATCCTATTGTATCAGGCACCGAGACCCTGTATGAGAACCTCCTTGGTTCTGTCAAGGGCATCTTGAAATCCTCAGCTTCTGTTGTGCCACTCCAGACTTCTTACAGATATTCAGCACTCACGGACCAGTTGAGCCAGGAACATTGCTCATCACAATGGACGTTTCAGCACTCTCCTCCAGCTTCCTCCACGACGATGGTATCGCTGCAACATGCTCTGGCAGTTGTTGGTGTTGAGTACAATTTCAAGACCCCATCCTACAACTCATCTAATCATCTGATTCATGCTCAACCACAATATCTTCACCTTCAACAACCAACTCTTCATCCAGACACAAGGAACGGCCATAGGGACTAAATTTGCACCCCAAGACACCAACATTTTCATGCACAAGTTCAAGCGAGACTTCTTTTCTGTGTACGACCTCCAACCAATGCTGTACACCAGATATGTTGACCTTTTCTTCCTTTGGATTGATGGCAAGGAGTCACTGAAACAACTATACAGCAATATCAATAAGTTTCATTCTGCCATCAGAATTACCATGGACTACTCTTAAGAATCAGTCTTATTGTTGGACTCACTCATCTTCACTAAGAACGGACACCTCCGTACCTCTACTGCAAGCCCATGGAGAACCTTATAATGCTGCACTTCACTAGCTTTCACCCTAAATATATGAAAAAGCCATCCTCTTTGAACAAGCCCTGTGCATAGACATGATCTGTTCAGTCAAGGAGACCACAGAAAGATACTTCAAGACACCGTCTTAAGGATGGGATCTAATAGAGTCACAGAGATGTACAGCATGGAAGCAGACCCTTCGGTCCAACCCGTCCATGCCGATCAGATATCCCATCCCAATCTAGTCCCACCTGCCAGCACCTGGCCCATATCCCTCCAAACCCTTCCTATTCATACACCCATCCAAATGCCTCTTAAATGTTGCAATTGTACCAGCCTCCACCACTTCCTCCAGCACTTCATACCGCTCTGCCCTCATCAATCCTCTTTGTAACTTCCTCAGAAAACTCTTATCAAATTTGTGAGACACGATTTCCCATGCACAAAGCCATGTTGACTATCCCTAATCAGTCCTTGCCTTTCCAAATACATTGCTGGAAAAACGCAGCAGGTCAGGCAGCATCCAAAGAGCAGGAGAATCGATGTTTCGGGCATGAGCCCTTCTTCAGGAATGAGGAAAGTGTGTCCAGCAGGCTAAGATAAAAGATAGGGAGGAGGGACTTGGGAGAGGGGCATTGTAAATGCGATAGGTGGAAGGAGGTCAAGGTGAGGGTGATAGGCCGGAGTGGGGATGGGGGCGGAGAGGTCAGGAAGAAGATTGCAGGTTAGGACGGCGGTGCTGAGTTCGAGGGATTTGACTGAGACAAGGTGGGGGGAGGCGAAATGAGGAAACTGGAGAAATCTGAGTTCATCCCTTGTGGTTGGAGGGTTCCTAGGCGGAAGATGAGGCACTCTTCCTCCAACCGTCGTGTTGCCATGGTCTGGCGATGGAGGAGTCCAAGGACCTGCATGTCCTTGGAGGAGTGGGGGTGGGGGGGTGGGTTGGTTGGTCCGAGTGTCCCAGAGGTGTTCTCTGAAACGTTCCGCAAGTCTCCCCAATATAGAGGAGGCCACATCGGGTGCAGTGGATGCAATAAAGGATGTGTATGGAGGTGCAGGTGAATTTGTGGCGGATATGGAAGGATCCCTTGCGGCCTTGGAGGGAAGTAAGGGGGGTAGGTGTTGGCGCAAGTTTTCCATTTCTTGCGGTTGCAGGGGAAGGTGCCGGGAGTGGAGGTTGGGTTGGTGAGGGATGTGGACCTGATGAGGAAGTCACGGAGGGAGTAGTCTTTTCGGAACGCTGATAGGGGAGGGGAGGGAAATATACCCCTGATGGTGGGGTCCGTTTGGAGGTGGCGGAAATGACGACATATGGAGTTTCTGTCCTGGTGGCGATTGGAGGGCTCAAGGGTGGAGGAGCCGGAAGTGGAGGAGATGCGGTGGAGGGCATAGTCGATCACGTCGGGGGGGAAATTGCGGTCTTTGAAGAAGGAGGCCATCTGGGTTGTACGGTATTAGAACTGGTCCTCCTGGGAGCAGATGCGGTGGCGACGAAGGAATTGGGAATATGGGATGGCGTTTTTACAGGGGACAGGGTGGGAGGAGATGTAGTCTAGGTAGCTGTGGGAGTCGGTCGGTTTATAGTAAATGTCCGTGTTGATTTGGTTGCCCGAAATAGGAAGGGTGGGGTCTAGGAAGGGGAGGGAGGAGTCTGAGACGGTCCAGGTGAATTTGAGGTTGGGGTGGAAGGTGTTGGTAAAGTGGATGAACTGTTCAACCTCCTCGTGGGAGCACGAGGCAGCACCGATACAGTCATCGATGCAGCGGAGGAAAAGGTGGGCGGTGGTGCCAGTGTAGCTGCGGAAGATGGACTGTTCCACATATCCGACGAAGAGGCAGGCATAGCTGGGGCCCATGCGGGTCCCCATGGCTACTCCTTTGGTTTGGAGGAAGTGGGAGGATTGGAAAGTCAAGTTGTTCAGGGTGAGGACCAGTTCAGTCAGTGGAAGGAGGGTGTCAGTGGAAGGGTACTGGTTGGTACGGCGGGAAAGGAAGAAGTGAAGGGCTTTTGAGTCCTTCGTGATGAGGGATGGAGGTGTACAGGGACTGGATGTCCATGGTGAAGATAAGGCGTTGGGGACCGGGGAAGCGAAAATCATGGAGGAGATGGAGGGCGTGGGTGGTGTCCCGAATGTAGGAGGGGAGTTCTTGGACTAAGGGGGACAGGACCGTGTCCTAGACCTCCCCTTCCTCGCCCTCTCCATTTCTATCCATCCTCCTTGAACAGGTCACTTCTACCCCAAAAGAGATTCCAATGATCCAAAAATGTGAATCCTTCCCCCAAGCAACAGCTCCTCAGCCATGCATTTATCTGCTCTATTCTCCTATTCCTGCCCTCACTAGCTCGTGGCACTGGGAGTAATCCAGGTATTACTACCCTTGAGGACCTCCTTTTTTAAATTTCTGCCTAATTTTCTCTAGTCTCCCTTCAGAGTCTCAACCATTTCCCTTCCTATGTCGTTGCTTCCAATGTGGGCAATGACCCCTTGCTGGCCCCTCTCCCCTGTGAGAACATTCTGCACCCTCTCTGAGACATCGTTGATCCTGGCACCAGCGAAGCAACACACCATTCTGCTTTTTCTCTGCTGGCCACAGAAACATCTGTCTGTACCTCGAAGTTGAGAATCTCCTAACACGATCTCTTGGAACCTGACGGACCCCTTGTTGCATTAGAGCCAGTCTCAATTCCGGAGACTTTGCTATTCATGCGATGTTCCCCTGAGAATCCATCACCCCCTACATTTTCCAAAACAGCATACCTGTTTGAAATGGGTATATCATAAAAGCTGCACTAGCTGCCTACCTCTCTTACCTTTCCTGGAGTTAACCCACCTATGTGACTGTACCTGAGACTCGCTCCCCCCCCCGCCGCAATAACTGCCATCCATCACAAACTGTTGCTGTTGCAAATTCCTCATTGCTTCCAACTTTCTCTCCAACCGATACATTTGATCTGATTTTGCAGCCAGCAGCATTTATGGCAGATATAATCTGCAGTAACCCTTAAACTCTCGTTCAACTCCCACATCTGACAAGAAGTACATATCACTCTATTAAAGGCCATTTTTGCTCCTTCACAATCTACAGACCCAGAAAATAATGTTTAAGTTATCGCGCATCTGTTCCTATGTATCACAATGAAAAACTGTAACTACCTCCTCAAAAGCAGACACTTGATATGACCAATAGAGTAGAAAGTGAGGACTGCAGATGCTGGAGATCAGAGCTGAAAATGTGTTGCTGGAAAAGCGCAGCAGGTCAGGCAGCATCCAAGGAACAGGAGAATCAATGTTTCGGGCATCAGTCCTGAAGAAGGGCTGATGCCCGAAACGTCGGTTCTCCTGTTCCTTGGATGCTGCCTGACCTGCTGCGCTTTTCCAGCAACACATGACCAATAGAGTATCCATTTTTATCCAGTATCTCCCTGGTGTGGAGAAACTGTGTTCTTTACAGCTTTCAACAAGTCATCTATGACCACGAATATCTTGCCAAGATCATTCTTAGGCCTCCACTTCTTACTTTCAAAGAACCACCAAACCTTAAACAGACCATCATTCCCAGCAAACCTAATGTTCAGGACAACATTGACCACAACACCACATAACCCTGCCATGTCAACTTCTGTAATACATGCCCGATCATTGACATGGATACTGCCATCACATGGGAACACCACTCGCCATGTATGTGGCAGATACTCATGTAATTCAACCATGTTGTCTACCTCATACACGTCAGGCAGGATGTCCAGAGGGATCGTATATTGGCAAGACCATGCAAATGCTAAAGCAACAGATGAATGGAAACGGCACAACAATCGCCAATCGGGAATGTTCCCTCCCAGTCAGGGAACACTTTAGTGGTCAAGGACATTCAGCCTCCAATCTTTGGGTAAGTGTCCTCCAGAGGTGGCTTTAGAGATGCACACAACATGGAATCACCGAGCAGAAACTGACAGCCAAGTTTTGTCCCCATAAGGATGGCCTCAATTGTGATTTTGCGTTCATGTTGCATGTAATCCCATTATACTGTTCTGTATCTGTTAGGTCTTGCTTACTGTCCTGTTTTGAAACCATCACCTTGATAAATTAGGATCTCTCTGCCTTAATTTGGTGGGCATTCTGGATTAGTGGTGCTGGAAGAGCACAGCAGTTCAGGCAGCATCCAAGTAGCTTCGAAATCGATGTTTCGGGCAAAAGCCCTTCATCAGGAATAAAGGCAGTGAGCCTGAAGCATGGAGAAATAAGCTGGTGGGGGTGGGGAGAAAGTAGCATAGAGTACAGTGGGGGAGGGGATGAAGGTGATAGGTAAGGGAGGAGAGGGTGGAGTGGATAGGTGGAAAAGGAGATAGGAAGGTAGGACATGACATGGTTGAAGAGCTTCAGGGCAGAGGAAATGACCTGGGAGTTGCAGTGGGAGAGGGACTCCCTGAGATGCTTGTAGAGAGAGGAGGAAGACTTCTTCAAGGCAGGCATCCTTGCAAGAGGATTCGCAGTAGGGTTAAAATCAACGAGGTAAAAACAATGACTGCAGATGGGCAGTTTAGTATGATTTATTACTCTGGTTCGACCCTTGGCACGGGACTCTTATACCTGTCATGTTATTCCAGCTGTTTGTTTTTTTTCCAGCACCATCTTTTCAAATTATTTTTTGTAATTATCTCTCTGCCTTGATTTGGATTATAGGTCATTCCTTTACTTGCTATTCAGCTGCTGACGCTTCACTCACACCATCTGACATTCTTGATCACGTACAGTGACCTATTATTCAGCTTGTCGACACTCCACTCAAACCATTTGTATGATGTTTTGATCTCTGATTATAAGGCTTGTGTGCTCTCTCCACTTCGCCTGATGAAGGGCAGAGTTCTGAAAGCTTGTGATTTCAAATAAATCTGTTGGACAATAACCTGGTGTCATATGACTTTTGACCTCATTGAACGGTGGAGTGGATTTGGGCTGAAGGATTTACTTCTCCTACTTCTTGCCTTCGATGTCTTATGTTACTACATGGCTTAGTCTTGCCATGATGCCATCCCCTTGAATCCTTTATACTCTTTAGATATTTTCTAATCAACCTGTTCAGCGATGTCATAGCCCATCTATAAGGCAGGCATCCTGGTCCAGAGGGAGGGATGTTAAAACAGCAAGATATGAACGCTAACTTTTGAATGCTTTGTTGTAGATTTTGCAACTGACTACAGCTGGATCTATGGCTTTTCTTACCCCTTCTGAGGGTTTATTTATTAACACATTTACTGCTCACTTGTCAGTCTGTCATGCCCTCCATCTCGAACCCACTGACTCCCTTTCTTCCCCCTCCCAATTTAACAGCTAATTCCCATACTTGATTTGAGTGATGAGTTTTGGTGATATGTACCCTCCACAAGTTGTGGTACCAATATTGTTATGTTCACTGCTGAATTTATTTATATTTTATTTTCTCCCATGTACTTGTTAAAACTTTTATTGTATGTTTGAATGAAGGGTCTGTTCCTGGACTATATTGTTCTATGTTCCGTCCTGTATGACTCTGACTCTATATGAAGTACCAGAGAAGTTATAGAAGCAATTACAATTAAAATACATTTGGACAGGTACATGATTAGTGTTACGACACTGGGTAAACCCTCCAGCTTAATTTAAACCAACAACACTGAAAAGATTTTTCCCATGCAGTAATCTGTGAAAAGTCGAGGAGCCACGCATTAGTTCAAGTAACAACTTTATTTCTTAAAGTAAAGCAGAGAATAATTAACTAACAACTATTCACAACTCCCTCTAATCTATCTTTTACCTTCCCTTTCTACAATACTAATCTGATAAAACCCTCCAATTAAGATATACCAAAATTCAACTTTTCAAAAATCAGCCACATGTCGAACCTCCTTTTCTTTTTATTATGGATTTCTGCTTCACAGATTGCTGATCAATAAAGGTACCTTTTCAGAGAGCTGTTCTCTGGGCAGTCTGCAGATGTCGTTGACTTGGCAGTTCTCGTCCCAACTGTTCATTTTTCCCCATCCTTATATCCCCAAAGCATTGCATTGTTTATTGGCTTTTAAGATTATCAGTATACTAAATTCAAACTTGATTGGAATTTTGCTTTTCTTCGGGGTATAATTTAAACTGATTGGCCTAATCCAAATCATCTGTTTTGTCGTTTCCAGGCAACCAGCTAATTTCGTTAAAGATGAAGTGTTAAATTGTTAACTTATTCAGAGTACTTGCTGTGTCAGGTAGTTCTAATAGCATTTAACTCTTTTAAACCCTCCAGCTTAATTTAAACCAACAACACTGAAAAGATTTTTCCCATGCAGTAATCTGTGAAAGGTCGAGGAGCCACGAATTCGTTCAAGTAACAACTACACCTACATCTTCATAATATTAGCCAAGTTATAGAGGGATAAGGGTCAAACACAGGCAAATGGGGCTAGTTTAGTTTGGGAAACCTGGTCAGCAAGTTAGACAGAAGGGTCTTTTTCTATGCTGTATGACTCCAGTTAAATCCAAGTTCCTCCATTTTGACAGATGGTGCTACTTGTTGCATCAACAATGATTCACCTGAATAAGGTGATTACTGAAAGGGTACTTGATAGCAGAACTGATAAATTCGACCATCGTGAAAGTTATCCCTGTATTGTCACAGAACACGCAGCAATTTCACTTCCACATATGGGATAGAACAAAAAGTAGAGCTTTTGTTAAATACAAACGTACAAATTATAACCAAGAGTCAGCTGCCAATATGCTGCCTCAACCCGCCTATTAACCAGTACTGCCACCTTGCGGGATCTGTGAAGAAGTGCCCCAAGGTTACTTTTTTTTGAACTACCGGTGTTCTGCCATTCATTGAACACTCCCTTGTCTTGTTCCTTCTTCCAAAGTACATCTCCTCATGTCAGTGATTAAATTTCATCTGTCCCAACGTCACAAAATTAAATATGAAATAGAAGATAATAATGGAGATGTGGAGGAAAGACAGAATTGTATTAGTTGCAAGAAGTTTTACGTTGCACTGAATATGGTGGTGGTAGAATCTTTCTTCTGTTCAAAATTTAAGCGTGCATGCATGTCTAAAGATCATTGTTACTGAGCAGGCCATTATTAAACCAGCTCACGTGAAATTGGATATGGAAGTGACAAAGCTGTTACTGTTGAAATTTGAGTTTGATTCACAATCCAGCCAGAAATGCAATATACCCTCTCCATCATTAAAGAAATTTAAATAAACATTATTGACATTCAGGATCAAAACAAGTAAAGGTAAAAAAAAACTTCATTGTGTGATAACTACATGGAGAATAAGCTAATGAAAAGTAGCTTGGGGCTGGGCCGCCAGCAAAATTTCTTACTGCGACAGAGTGGAAATTTGCTTATCATGCTCATACTTCAGACATTATATGTAAGAATATGACAGCAAAAAACCCCTTTTTGCAATAGGGGGTGTGAAAGAGACCATGCAATAATAAACACAATGGTTGAAATAAAATTTGCTAAACTGTAAATTGTCATTTGCACTAGTCTGGACTGTGCATGCTTAGAATTTATTGTGGATGGAATGAGATATAGTCAATGTCAGTTTTGGGTAGAAACCCGGAAGTTCCCTTCATAACAAGTGATCAAGCCCTGTTTGTGAAGGGATGACAATTTGTTATATTTTGTTTCAAACCTTTGTACGGCTCAACTGCATGTGCAAAGTTTGCTTTGTTTAGAGCTGAAGTCTCTGAATTCAGCATGCTTCAATAATCTAAGGCCATTGAAAGTTAACTTCAATCAGGGAGACGTAGTTTATTATGAAAGACTAAAGAGGTTGAAAGACTGAAAATCCACAAAAGGACCTTGGCAAAAACAGAAAGATAATAGCACAGCAGGAAGCCAGAATGTTTGGGTGTACCTTTTTTTAAGGTTGCTTGGAATAGGTAACTCCTTTAGAATCTGTAAATTAGAAATAGAAGGTAACAACAAACTAAGTACAATAATTTAATGAACATTTTTTTAATATTCAGAATCTCCACAGTGTGGAAGCATGCCATTTGGCCCAATAAGTTTACAAGTTTACACCAACTCTCTGAAGGGCATTCCACCCACCCCCCTCTCTTTCCCTATCCCTGTATTTGCCATGGCTAAAGCACCCAACCTATACATTCCTGAACACTATGGGTAATTCAGCATGGCCAGTCTGCACAACTTCAGATTTTGGGAGGAAACCAGAACACCCAAAGGAAATCTACGCAGACATGGGAAGAAAGTGCAAACTCCACACACATAGTCACCCGAGGCTAGAATTGAATACAGTCCCTGTCCTTAAGAGGCAGCAGTGTTAAGCACTGAACCAACATGACACTCCCCATTTTATAAGCTTTGAGGATCAGACAATGGTTTAAATTTGATTAGGACCATCGGTCCCAAATGATAGCTACCAAAAGTCATAGTTATCGAGGTGTTCAGCATAGAAAAAGGCCCTTCAGCCCATTGAGTCTGTGCTCGGCAAAAACAACCACCTCACTTATCAGTTTTCCAGTACTTAGCCTAGTTTCTGTCTCCACCACCCTTTACAGGCAGTGAGTTCCAAATTCCTAGTTTTTTTTTCACTTCCCCTCCAAACCATCTGCCCTTAGCTTAATTCTATGCCCTTTGGCCAGTGGTCCTTCCACCAAGAGAAAAGGTTTCTTCAAGTCTACCCTGTTAGTTTTATTCCTTTATTAAAATTACTAAATCTTTTATAATTTCGTCGGGTCTGGCAGAGATGCCAACTGTTGAATGAAACCGAACAGGTGATAGTTATATTTTAATTAAGGAATAATTCGATACCAATTTGACTGAGGGACAAATGTAGCTCTGTTATAGTGTCTCAGGGCTAAAAAGCCTGGGTTCAAGTTCCACCTGTTTCAGGTATTTAATAACCTGTCTTCGTCGTGAAAATGTGTGCCGCTGGAAAAACACAGCTGGTCAGGCAGCATCCGAGGAATGGGAGAGTTGATGTTTCAAACATAGTGTCTTCCTTATGAGGAGCTTCTCCTTGAAACGTAAACTCTCCTGCTCCTCGAATGCTGTCTGACGAGTTGTGCTTTTCCAGCAGCACGCTTTTTGACTACTGAGACAGGTTATTAAATATGAAGAGCTTATACTCTAAATTCCTTATGAAAAGCTTATGCTCGAAATGTGGACTCCTGCTCCTTGGATGCTGCCTGACCTCAGTTCTTTTTCAGCGCCACACTTTTTAACTCGATCTCCAGCATCTGCAGTCATCACTTTCTCCAACCTGTCTTAGTAGGTCAATTAAAATAAATATCAGGGAGATACCTTTTTGTTTCGAGAGGGTGCTCCTGTGATGCTGCAGTAGTGTCGATATCTCTGGTCCAGGAGGTATGGGTTCAAATCCCACCTGCCATGAACTTGTTTTGTATTATGTCATCATCATAGCATGAAAAGAAGCTGTTCAGCCTGTTGTGTCTGCATCAGTCGCATCAGTCACATCATTCATCTATTGCAATCTCATTTTCTAGCACTTGGCCTGTACTTTGGATGTATACCATTATCGTGTTCTAGTTGCTTATCTATATAGTTGTTAACTGTCTTGAGGATTGACCTCTTTACTGTCAGTTTATGCAGTGAGTCCTCCCTTGCCTTGTCAGTCCTCTTAAACTGTATCACCCCTCACTTTGCAGGGTTAAATTCGGTTTGCCATTGTTCAGTCCATCTGACTCCATTTATATAGTCATTCAGTCTCATTATTTTTCACTCCAACAATTTTTGTGTCCTCTGAAACTGATTGATCATACCTCCTTTATTTGACTTTAGCTCACCAATGTGTACAAAAAAACTGAAATGGAACCAACACTGAATCCTGTTGTATGCAACGGACAGAGCCTTCTAGTTATAAAAATGCCATTCGACCATTACGCTCTGCTTTCTGTTGCTGATCCAATTTGTTCTGGATCCCAGAGGCTTCGTAACCAGTCTGCCATGCAAGACCTTGTGAAAAGTATCTGAAATCCATGATGTCTCTTAACCACCTCTTCAAAAATTCAATCAAATTTGTTAGCTGTGATTTTTCCCATTTTTAAAAAAAAGACCATGCTGATTATCCTTGTCTGAACTGGTTGAATATAATACTGCGAATATATGTGATTCCTTACCTCTGAGCCAGGCGACCTGAGATTAAATCCTGCTTCAGAGGTATTTCTCAGAACAGGTTGGTGGTGAAGACGGTGTATGAAATGCTTACCTTTTATTAGTCAAGGCATTGAATACAAGAGCAAGGATGTTATAATGGTGCTGTGCAAAATAGCCTGAATGCTGTGTGCAGTCCGGGTTGCCATTCTTTAGGAAGATGTGATTGCACTAGAGAGGGTAAAGGGATGTTATCTGGGCTGGAGTGATTTAGCCGTGAAGAGAGCTGGGGTTATTTTCCTTACAACACTGAAGGCTGAGGTTGGGGGGAGGGGTGAATCGACAGGATAGATAGGAGAGACGTCAATTACTTTTAGCCCAGTTTTACAGTAAGGAGCAGGAGGTTGAGAGAATCTAAGGAAAACACTTTTCACCCAGAGGGTTCAGAGTATTCAGAACTGCTTGTAAAGGGTAGAGGTGTGAACCCTCAAGATGGTTAACAGCTATTTAGATGTTAACTTACATTGTCACAGCATGCAAAGCTACAGGCTAAGTTCTGGTAAACTGGAATATTAGAATAGATAAATGTTTGACCAGCGTGGACGTGATGAGCCAAAGGCTGTAACATTTATGATTTTATGAAGGAGCAGTACCACAGAAATGTCGTAAAGCCTATATTTCCTGTATTGGTAGTTTTTGTTTACAATCTCCTCCCAGCGAGCATGTAGATTTTTGTTTCTGATGAATGAACGTAAGAAAGGAATCACAGCAATTTCACTGAATTCCTTGAATAGGGTATGTAGCCTGGAAGAGAAATCATGGGCCCTTGTGGCGTTCTTGTTTCTGGGCCCTACTACTGCCTGCATTCCTTGCTCTCAATGCTTTGGTGAAGTGGGAATATGGTTCATATCAGAGTTAAACTGTTTCCTGGTCTTGCAAAATTTCTTGTAGTTTGTAGACTTTTAAATGTTTTTAATTTTATACAAGATTAAAACCTTTTTGTATTATTATGAATATTTTGACCTTCAGTTTGATATGCATCAATATTACACAAAACCTGGTTTTGTATTGTGCATCAAGCGCCACTTCTTTGAAAACAAAAGCACAAAGTGCTGGGGAACCTTTAACAGATCTGGCAGGATCTGTAAGAGAGAAACAGTTAACATTTTGAGTCCAGTGACCCTTTGTGAGAACTGGTCATGTCGGTCATAACTGATCACATTTCTCATTTAAACTGTTCTTTCATAGAGATAGTTTTTGCAGAACTCATCAGAACCACTTCTTTGAACCTGGTGCTGTACGATTTCTGAACAGTAATGTTTAAAATTGTTGAAATTCATGAGAACCTTATGACACTGTTGTGTGTACGTGAGAATATTTTGAGCTAATGTACATGGCCTCTGGTTTCTTTTTAAAGAGTAAAAACAGCAACTCTTTAAAGTAGCATCAAAAATTTCACTTGCAATGATTACTATTTATATTAACATGTGGGTTTCGCATTGAATATTATTAACATGTCAGAATGGATAAAATATGGTGAGAGGCAATTCTAAAAATAAGTGGATTGGACAGTATTACAAATAATTACAATATTTAGCAAAATTTATGATTTGGAGATGCCGGTGTTGGACTGGGGTGTACAAAGTTAAAAATCACAACACCAGGTTATGGTCCAACAGGTTTAATTGGAAGCACACTAGCTTTCGGAGTGACGCTCCTTCATCGGGTGATTGTGTTCCTTCACAATCACCTGATGAAGGAGCATCGCTCCGAAAGCTAGTGTGCTTCCAATTAAACCTGTTGGAATATAACCTGGTGTTGTGAGATTTTTAATTTAGCAAAATGTAGGCTGCCTCGAGTTTTAGAGAATAAAAATGGAAGGTCTCCCGCACTTCACATTATCTTTTAAAGTCCATAGAGGTGATGTTTGATTCCAATCAGTTATGAAGCATATAATAGCATTAGATGCAAGGTAGGGAACTAAACTGTTCTGTAGTCTATTCATTCTTCATTACAAAATGCTGTCTTTTCTCAATTCTATCACGTTTATCTTTACTACATTTTCTGCCATACCTGCACAATGAGAGGAAGAATTCACAATTTTTTGAGTGAAGTTTGGATATAGCTTCTTTTATCTTTGTAAAAGAAAATATACCTTCAAGGTGTACATGTACCTGGGATCGGTTTCAGTTCTCTTAAATGAGTTTTCATGTTTTTTTTCCATGCTTTTTGGTATCAATCAAATTTTTTTACTTTTTATTATCCTGTTGTCTTCACTATATTACTCACTCCTTATGTTACACATTAAGATTGGATGGAAAGACCATCAAACATCAGACCAAGTTCACTCAATTGAGATTTTTTTATTATCATTCACTTGTGGTAATTGGGCATCGCTGGCAAACAGTGTTTTTTATTCGCCCCTAGGTACTCTTGAGAAGATGGTGGTGAGCTGCTTCCTTCAACTGTTGCAGTCCATGTGCTGTCAGATGACCCACAATACCTTTAGTGATATTGTCCCATTTGTCCCCTCTGTCAAAGCAAAATGCTCAGACACATTATAGGAGCAGAGAATGATCACTCATGTGTACAGGGACATGAGTCCTTGGTCTCCTCTGGAACAGCAGTTTCTTAATGAAGTATGTGGTCATTTGCAGGAAGGAGCATCCAGATGAGACAACATACATATTGATTGGGTGACTGTTACAATCAGTGAGTGTCAGTAGTAAAGATTAAGCAATCTGCTGTTACATAATGAATAACTGGCTTCACATAATGACTGCTTTTCCACCTTGTTTACCCATTACCCTTGCCTCTATCACCCCATTGTTAACTGCAAGTTCTTATCTAATCAGAGTCATGCTCAGCTGAACCTCTTACTTCACAAAACTCAAAACTTGTCTCTCTCTGTACTTGCACATACCCTACACACATTCTCCAGTGAGGGAATTCCACAATTTTAACTAAGCCACCATGAACGAATGGTGATCTATTTCTAAGTAGAGTTCTTTCTTATTTGATCGAGTATTTAGAACTCGGGTCATGAAGTAGAAGTAATATGTCATGAGAAGTGTGTATAATGACTGATAGGAACACTTCATATGCACTCCAAGTTTTCTCCATGCAATGTTGGTGTGGTTGCAATACACTTTGTTCACAACTGATAAGGCATAATCAATTTCATGGTACTCTTCTGTTTTATCTTCTAGGACTTAGTGAATATTGACATGTTTCTAACGGCAAAGGAGGTGGAAGAGTCACTTGAAAGACAAGAGACAGCTACTTGTCTGGCCTGGTGCCATGACAACAAATCAAGGCTGAGGAAAATGAAGGTGTGTTTTCAAAATACATTGGAACTGTTTTAACTATGAGCCAATCCATATATGTGATGTGATAGCTGCATTTGAAGACCAGCTGAAAATTCTTGCTATAGGGACAGTGACCATAATATAATAGCATTCACCTTGCAGTTTGAGGGGGAAAAGCGCTGGAATCCAATGTAATAGTATTATAATTAAATCAACATAACTACAAAATTTGAGGCAGGAGTTGACCAAAGTTGGTTGGAAGAGAAGCCTAGCAGAGAAGGTGGTAAGGCAGCAATGACAGGAGTTTCTGGGGGTAATTCAGAAGATACAGCAGAAATTCATCCTAAGAAAGAAGAAACATACTAAGGAAAGGAGGAGGCAACCATGGCTGACGAGAGAAGTCAGGGACAGCATTAAAGCAAAAGAAAAACGTACAATATGGTGAAGATTAGTGAGAAGCCAGTGAAAGTTTAAAAGGAAAATCAAAGCAAGAGTGGACATTGGACTGCTGAAAAATGAAGCTGGTGAAGTGTCAAGGGGAGCCAAGAAATGACAGAGGAAATAAACAGTTACTTTGCATCAGTCTTGAAAGGGAAAGACCCCAGCAGCATACCAGAATTTCAGGAGAGTCCGGGGCAGAGGTGAGTGTACTAGCCATTGCTAAGGAAGCGGAAAGGTCTGAAGGTGGATAAGTCACCTGGACCAGTTGAACTACACCTCATAGCTCTGAAGGAGACCGTGGAGGTATTAATGGTGATCTTTCTGGAATCATTGGACTCTGAATGTTTGAAGAGTGAAAAAGAGCCACTAAAATGTCCCTGTTTAAGAAAAGTGGGAGGCAGAAGATGGAATTTTAAGCCAGTTAGCCCAATCTTGATCAGTCATCGGTAGAATTTTAGCAGCCATTATGAAGGATAATATTGCAGAGTGCGTGAATGTGCATGGCAAAATAGGGCTGAGTGAGCACAGCTTCATCAATGGGAGGTCATGACTGGTAAATGTGTTAGCATTCTTTGAAGGTGTAGCGAGCAAGCTCGACAAGCAAGAGGGAGTGTATGTGATTCATTTGGACTTCCAGAGGCCTTTGATAAGGTGCTATGCAGGAGGCAGCTAAATCAGGTAAGAGTCCCTCATGTTGGATTAAGGTAACATGATTACATTGGCAGAGAGTGAGGATAAAGGGGTTGTTTTCAGGATGGTAGTTGGTAACTAGTGGGAGTTGCACCAGGGTCTGGATTGGGACCATAATTATTCACCAGATACATCAACAATCTGGGCAAGGAAACTGCATATGTTGTCCAAGTTCACAGATGACCCAAAGGTAGGTGGTGGGACAGGTCGTCTTGAAGAAATGGAGAAGTTGCAGAAGGATGCAGGAAGGTGAGATGAGTGAGCTAAGAAGTGGCAGTTAGGATACAAAATGGGTGATTGTGATGTTATGCACTTTGTTAGGAAGAATATATTACTTTCAAGATAAGGAAAGGCTTCAGAAGTCTGAAACACAGGAACTTGGGTGTCCTAGTTAAGCTCTTAAGCTTAACACGTGGGTTCAATTGGGAGTTTGGAAAAAAGTTTGATGTTTGCATTCGTTTTCAGAGGGCTAGAATGCAAGAACAGAGATCTGCTGCTGAAGCTATATAAAGCTACAGCCAAGTCACATTAATAATATTGTGAGCAATTTCGAGCTCTATCTACAAAAGCTAGCATTGGCAGGAGTCCAGAAGAGATTAACAAGAATGATCCTGAAGATGAAAGGCTTGTCACATGAGTGCAGTTCGGACTCTGGGTCTGTACTTCAGAACTGGAATTAGAATCCGTACAGTGTGGAAACAGGCCCTTGAGCCCAACATGTCCATACCAACCCTCCGAAGAGTAACCCACCCAGACCCATTTCCCTACCCTATATTTACCCCTGACTAATGCAGCTAACCCATGCATCCCGGAACACTAAGGGGCAATTTAACATGGCCAATTCACCTAACATACACACCTTTGGATTGTGGGAGGAAACTGGAGCACCCGGAGGAGAATGTGCCAACTCCAGTCAGACAATTGCTTGAGGCTTGAACCGAACCCAGTCACTGGTGCTGTGAGGCAACAGTGCTAACCGCTGAGCTACCATGCCGCCATAAACTTGGAGTTGAGAAAGATGAAGTGGGTTCTGATTTGAAACTCTGCGAATACTGAGAGTCCTGGATAGAGTGGACATGAAGAAGATATTTGCAGTATTAAGAGAGATTAGGACTCTCGGGCACAGCCTCAGTGAAGGAATGACCCTTTAGAACTGAGATGAGGAATTTATTCAGCAGAGAGTGGTGAATCTGTGGAACCCACTGCTGCATAAGGCTGTGAAGTCAACAACGTTGAATGTATTCAAGACAGAGATATTTTCTTGATTCATAAGGGGGTCAAAGGTTGTGGGGAGAAGGCAGGAGAACAGGGATGAGAAACACGAACAGCAGAGCAGACTCTCTGGGCTGAATCCCAAATTCTTCTTGTATATCTTATGGTTTAAATGCTGAGTATACAAAATTTACTGCCTTCTGCCTAATTTAAAATACAAATTGAGTGAGGATATCAAGTCCTTGGAGAGAATAAAAGAAAAATAATTCCTAGAATGGTATTGGAGTTGAGCTCCAGCCATGTGAAAAGCCTGGACAAGCTAAGATTGTTCTACTTAGTGTAAAGAAGTTAAGACAGGATTTAATTGAATCCTAGTTTAAAATTATGCTTAACTGAGTATATCCGGACTACTATTCGCATTGGCAGATACTTAAGCAAGCAAAGAGTGCAGATTTAAATGACACACAATTTAAAAAGGAAATGGGGTTTTTCTTGAATGCTGTGTTCTGAAGTATACTTCAGACTGGTGGAGGAAATTAATGCTGAAAACTTTTCAAAACAGAATTCGGTTTATAGTGTATGAGGTGGGTGGGTGGGGAGCAGAGAGAGCGAGAAGAAAGAGCTTTTGGAGAAAATTCAGAGCATGAGTAATTGGGTAGGCATTTAAAAGAGCTAACAGAAATATGGTCATGATGCCCTCCTGTGCTGGATTAGAATCTATGATGTTTGTTATATTGCTGAATGACAGAATAATATACTAGCTTTTATGCTTGCAGTTATTTTAGTTTTTTAAAAATGTATTCAACAGCAATGATTTGCTGCTTGCTTTTTATTTCTGTCGAAAGAGATTTTGGGTGCCAGTATGGCAGAGAACTACTCTTTGCACCAAAAACACAATCAATCAAAGGGACCTTGGTGTTATAGTTTATAAATTGTGACTGAAGACTGATATGCAGGTGCAGCAAGCTGTTAGGAAAGCAAGTGGATTGTTAACCTTTATTGCAAGAGAACTTCATGACAGTAGTGTGATTTGCAGTGGAAGTTGATACACCTCCCCTCCCTCCCCAAACTAGAGCTCAAAACCTAAACAACAAAAGGAGTACCTTGCTTCGTAATCTGTTATAAAATGGAGGTGGTTAAATGAAATTAAATCCTTTCATTTATTCTATAATCAACAAATAACAATTTATTTACCTAACGACAACAATGAACAATTTAATAGAACTACTAACAAATCAACCTGTTCCCCTCTAACTACTATTACCTAATAAAATCAAATCTTAATGGTATGCTGTTCCAATAAAATAAAAGTCCCACTTATCAAAGATCAGCAAGGCGGCCTTTGTGTGGAGCCACAGAATGGGGGAGATACTAAATGAATATTTTGCCTCAGTATTTACTGTGGAAAAGGATATGAAGATATAGACTGTAGGGAAATAGATGGTGACATGTTGCAAAATGTCCAGATTACAGAGGAGGAAGTGGTGGATGTCTTGAAACGGTTAAAGGTGGATAAATTCCCAGGACTTGATCAAGTGTACCCAAGACCTCAGTGGGAAGCTTGAGAAGTGATTGCTGGGCCTCTTGCTGAGATATTTGTATCATCAATAGTCACAGGTGAAGTGCTGGAAGATTGGAGGTTGGCAAACGTGGTGCCACTGTTTAAGAACGGCTGTAAAGACAAGCCAGGGAACTATAGACCAGTGAGCCTGACTTCTGTAGTGGGCAAGTTGTTGGAGGGAATCCTGAGGGACAGGATGTACATGTATTTGGAAAGGCAAGGACTGATTTGGGATAGTCAGCATGGCTTTGTGCGTGGGAAATCATGTCTCACAAACTTGATTCAGTTTTTTGAAGAAGTAAGAAAGAGGATTGATAAGGGCAGAGCAGTAGATGTGATCTATGTGGACTTCAGTAAGGCATTTGACAACGTTCCCCATGGGAGAATGATTAGCCAGGTTAGAATTCATGGAATACAGGGAGAACAAGCCATTTGGATACAGAACTGGCTCAAAGGTAGAAGACAGAGGGGGATGGTGGAGGGTTGTTTTTCAGACTAGAGGCCTGTGACCAGTGGAGTGCCACAAGGATCGGTGCTGGGTCCTCTACTTTTTGTCATTTACATAAATGATTTGGGTGTGAGCATAAAAAGTATAGTTAGTAAATTTGTAGATGACACTAAAATTGGAGGTGTAGTGGACAGCGAAGACAGTTCCCTCCGATTACAACAGGATCTTGACCAGATGGGCCAATGGTCTGAGAAGTGGCAGATGGAGTTTAATTCAGATAAATGAGAGGTGCTGCATTTTGGGAAAGCAAATCTTAGCAGGACCTATACCTTTTAATGGTAAGTTCCTAGGTAGTGTTGCTGAACAAAGAGACCTGGGAGTGCAGGTTCATAGCTCCTTGAAAATGGAGTCGCAGGTAGATAGGATAGTGAAGAAGGCGTTTGGTATGCTTTCCTTTATTGGTCAGAGTATTGAGTACAGGAGTTGGGAGGTCATATTGTGGCTGTACAGGACATTGGTTAGGCCACTGTTGGAATATTGCGTGCAATTCTGGTCTTCTTCCTATCGGAAAGATGTTGTGAAACTTGAAAGGGTTCAGAAAAGATTTCCAAGGATGTTGCCAGGGTTGGAGGATCTGAGCTACAGGGAGAGGCTGAACAGACTGGGGCTGTTTTCCATGGAGCGTTGGAGGATGAGGGGTGACGTTAGAGTATTACAAAATTGAGAGGCATGGACAGGATAAATAGGCAAAGTCTTTTCCCTGGAGTTGGGGAGTCCAGAACATAGGTTTAGGGTGAGAGGGGAAAGATATAAAAGAGGCAACTTTTTCACGCAGAGGGTGGTAAGTGTATGGAATAAACTGCCAGAGGATGTTGTGGAGGCTGGTACAATTGCAACATTTAAGAGGCATTTGGATGAGTACATGAATAGGAAGGGTTTGGAGGGATATGGGCCGGGTGCTGGCAGGTGGGACTAGATTGGGTTGGGGTACCTGGACGGGTTGGACCGAAGGGTCTGTTTCCATGCTGTACATCTCTATGACTCTATATGACAAAGTAATAGAATTTAGTCTCTCAAAATTACAGTGAGAATATGTTTTCTGTTATGCTTCTCGCCCTCTCCTCTGATTTTCTGCCAGGGGCTCCTTTCTTCATTGAATTCTGGTATCTGAAACACCCCTTTCTGACAAATTCTTGTCAGTAATATTATTTAAGTGTGTCATGGTACCTTTTCGACAGGTCTTAATCAAAGAGCTCAAAGTTTTCTGAGAGCCACATATTTGCTCTTCAGATGGCAGTTGGCTCTCACCCCGATTTTTTTCAAAACCCTCTCCTTTGGTTTACGTATTAATTTTACTACATTTGCATTGGTGCAAGGTTGTCAAACCATCAGATTCAAGTTCAATTTGCTTTCATTCTATAAGTGCTTGGTTTAAATTAATTGGCTGATTTAAGCTCCCCGCCAAAACATCAAAACAAGCCTAAGGTTTCCAGTCACACAGCCAATTGGTATATGTTTCAATTTCAGAACAGTTTCTAATCTGCAGCTACTTATAGACACATTTTTCTGTATAAATGTAAGCGCGAAAAACATTTTACCTCTTAAAGGAACTACTCACTCTCTTACCAGCCCTCATATCATTCTGTAGAACAAACAGATTGTAGCTTCCCACCTACCAGTTGGCGATTACTCTGCACAACTTTATAACAGTAGGGAAGTCTTGCTTCGATTTTGCAGGCACTTTTAATAGGACTGCACCTGGAGTGTTGTTTGCAGCTTTGGACAGCTCATATCAAGAAAGATGATCTTGCCCATCAAGGGAATGCAATGAAGATTCAGCGGACTTCTGGGGAATGGTGGAACTGTTCTTTGAAGAGAGTTTGGGCAAACCTCAAAGAATGAGGGGTGATCTCCCTGTAACTTAAAAGTATTGAGGGATGAGACAATGTATATCTGGGAAAATGTTTCACCTGTTTATGGGATCAAGAACCAGAGGTACAATTTGAAATAATGAGTATGCCATTTGAGACCAAGATGGGGAGAATTTTTGTTAACTCTGAAACTTTAGACCTTTGGAATTCTTTAAGTGCTGTGAAAACTCATCCTTTGACTCTTTAAGGTAAAGATCAGTTGATCGATTTCTGACAGTGTGGTGCTGGAAAAGCATAGCCAGTCAGGCAGTATCCAAAGAGCAGGAGAGTCGACGTTTGGAGCATAAGCTCTTCATTAGGATGAAAAGCTCCTGATGAAGAGCTTATGATCAAAATGTCGACTCTCCTGCTCTTCGAATGCTGCCTGACTAGCTGTGCTTTTCCAGCACCACGCTGTTTGACTCATCTCCAACATCTGCAGTTCTCACTTTTTCTCCCAAATTTCTGACGTTGACATACAGGGTCATGGAGATGGTTAAAAGGCTTGGAAGTGTCAATCAGCTATGATTGTATTGAATGGTGTGGCAGGCTCTGAAGGCTGAATGGCTTACTCCTGTCATATGTTCCTAAACAGTTCACCTATCCGAAGCAATAATTCTCAGGATATATAATTTTTAAAAATTCATTCATGGGATATGGGCATTGCTGGTTGGCCAGCATATATTGCCCATTCCTAGTTCTTGAAAAGGTGGTGCTGAGCTACCTTCTTGACCCTTTGCTGTGCAGCTGTAATGTGCTGACCCACAATACTGTCAAGCATCAATTGGAACCCAGGATCTCTTTCTACAAAAATGACAAGCAATCAGCAATTCATAGAGTCAGACTCCTAGAGGTGTACAGCATGGAAACAGACCCTTCGGTCCAACTTGTCCATGCCAACCAGTTGTCCTACCTTTCAGCACCCGGCCCATATTCCTCCAAACTCTTCTTATTCATATATGCCTCCAGCTGCCTTTTAAATGTTGCAATTGTACTAGCCTCCACCACTTTCTCTAGCAGCTCATTGCTTACGCGTATCACCCTCTGAGTGGAAAAAGTTGCCCCTTAGATCTCTCTTTCTTTACATTTTTTTTACATCTTTCCCTTCTTACCCTAAACCTATGCCCTCGAGAAATAACTGTTGTTGAGTCTGCATTTGGAAAACTTAAGTGACAAAGCAAAACCTGCTACTAAGTGGAAAACAAAATTACAGTTTCCTATGACCGTGTCTAAGAAAGCGGTGTCCAAATGTAGTGTGCGCTCCAACAAATTACCATTGTTTCAAGGTTGAACTTTCTAAATCAACAGTCATATGCTCCCAGATGTTAGCTTTCTGTAGCAACCCAAACTTCACTATATTTAGTGTCATGGGTCTAAATGAATTGTTTAAGAAGTGATATCATAATCACGGTGAGCACTTAGAATTACTGCCGTTTAAATGAAAACCCATCGAGCAATATTATGTGTTTCATAGGGTGCCATTGTTTCAGCAATGATATGAAAATAATGTGCCATGTATTGCAAGAGCATAATTTGAAAGTTCAAATAATTTCAAAAAACTGATTTTATACAAGTTGATGTGGCTGTGTAAGGAAGTATTTGTATGAACAGGCCATGTAGCTGTATCTCCTGTCAGTTTGAATTTTCAGTAAGCAGTGCAGAATTTCAACTTGGAAGTAATGGTTAATATAGTTTAACAGTAAATTAAGTCAAGTGAGCAAAGCTAAGAGGGAATTAAAGATTCACGTTTAAGAGGGCATCATCAAGTTGAAGCAAAGTTAATAGAAGAACATCTCCAACAATTGAAAGCTGAAGGAAAGTTATTCCACCCCCCCCCCCCCCCCCCCCCCCCCTTTGCAGAGTTATTTACAGTTTGGCTTTATCATGCCACTATGAGATTGTTTACACTTAAATGGGCCAGCAACATTTCTAGCACATCTACTCCGATGATGGAGTTGATTTCCTCAAATTCCAGGAGCAGTAATTACTGTTTTATATGCTATTGCATTGTTTTGGAGAAAAAAAAGTCAAAACAGTAGTACTTTTAAAAGGGAGGAGGAACAGACAAAGGCAGCACATGCAGGAAAGAGAGAGAGAGAGAGAGAAAGAAACCCACGCTGCTAACTGACACAGCAGTGAATCTGCGCAGTTACTGCCTTTGCTGTTTGAATTCATGTATCGCTGGACATGGGAGTGCGTCTGGGAAAATTCACAACTGGTCTTGGAGGAACCTGTTTGAGAGAGGTCACAGCACAGCAACAGATACGTGAATAGTTTTAAGTGTGGCCTTGGGGCCTTGCTGTAAGTCTGCAATAGTGCGTAGAGTGGTTTCTTTCTTGATTGTTTGTTCTATTGAGATATGTTTCTTGATTAAACTTAAAAATATAAACTATAAGTATTAAGTTAGCCACTAGCAGTGTTTTGTAGAGGAATAAGACAGTGGTATTGTTTGGGTTTATAGATTGGAAGAAGCAAAACTGGCCCTGAGTAGAGTGATATGTTCTTGTCACATGTCGGAGTTGAGGGAGAGTTGGTGTTACTCAGCATTATGTCTGCAATAAATGCTGTTGGTTGTGAATCCTATCAGATCGAATGGATTGATTGTATCAACAGTTAGAGGCAATGAGGAATTTACACAAGCAAGGGGGTGTGATGGATGGCAGTTATAGGAACGGTGAAAAGTCGCACATGCAGTCACATAAGTGGGTTAACTCCGGGAAAGGGAAGAGAGATAGGCGGGCCATGCAGGAGTCTTCTGTGGCTATCTCCATTTCAAACAAGTATGCTGTTTTGGAAATTGGAAGAGGTGATGGATTCTTAGGGAATGTTGCATGAACAGCCAAGTTTCTGGTATTGAGACTAGCTGAAATGCAATGAGGGATACGTCAGGTTCCAAGAGATCGATTGTGTTCGTGGGTTGTCTAGTCTGAGGTACAGACAGATGTTTCTGCGGCCAGCAATGAAAAATCAGAATGGTGTGTTGCCTCCCCGGGGCCAGGATCAAGGATGTCTCTGAGATGGTGCTGAATATTCTCAAGGAAGAGAGGGACCAGCAGGAGGTCTTCGTACACACTGGAACCAACAAAATTGGAAGAGAAGTGGTTGATATTCTGAAGGGAAAATGTAGACTGTTAGGCAGGAACTTAAAAAGGAGATCCTCAAGAGTAGTCATAGCTGGATTACTCCCAGTGCTGTGAGCTAGTGAGGGTATGAATAGGAGGATAGAGCAGGTGAATGCATGGCTGAGGAGCTGGTGTATGGGAGAAGGATTCACATTTTTGGATCATTAGAATCTCTTTTGGGGTAGTAGTGATCTGTACAAGAATGACGGATTGCACCTAAATTGGAAGAGGACTCATGTCCTGGCTGGGAGATTTGCTAGAGCTGCTCAGGAGGATTTAAACGAGTAAGGTCGAAGGGTGGGGTGGGTAGGTGGGGGCTTGGGGCGGGTAGGTGGGACCCAGGGAGATAGTGAGGAAAGAAATCAGTCTGAGACTGGTACAGTTGAAAAAAGAAGAGACTCAAGCAGTCAGGGAGGACAGGGACCAAGAGGCCTAACAGGGAAGGTAGATGAGCTCAGGGCATGGTTAGGAACGTGAGACTGGGATATCATAGCAATTACAGAAACGTGGCTCAGGGATGGACAGGACTGGCAGCTTGACTGTTTCAGGACACAGCTGCTGCAGAACAGATAGAAGGGAAGCAAGAGAGGAGGAGGAGTGATATTTTTGATAAGGGGGTAGCATTACAGCTGTGCTGAGGGAGGATGTTCCTGGAAATACATCCAGGGAAATTATTTGGTTGGAACTGAGAAATAAGAAAGGGATGATCACCTTATTGGGATTGTATTATAGACCCCCTCATCGTCAGCAGGAAATTGAGGAACAATTTCAGTTATCTGTACGAATAATAGTGTGGTTATGGTAGGGGATTTTAACTTTCCAAACATAGACTGGGACTGCCATAGTGTTAAGGGTTTAGATGGAGGGGAATTTGTTAAGCATATACAAGAAAGTTTTCTGGTTCAGTGTGTGGATGTACCTACTTGAGAAGCTGCAAAACTTGACCTACTCTTGGGAAATAAGGCCGGGCAGGTGACTGAGGTATGAGTGGGGGAGCATTTTGGGGTCATCGACTATAATTCTATTAGTTTTAAAATAGTGATGGAAAAGGATAGACCAGATCTAAAAGTTCTAAATTTGGGGAAGGCTAATTTTGACAGTATTTCGCAGGAACTTTTGAAAGCTGAATGGGGGCAGATGTTTGCAGGTAAAGGGATGGCTGGAAAACGGGAAGTCTTCAGAAATGAGAAAGCGAGTGTCCAGAGACAGTACATTCCTTTTAGGGTGAAAGGAAAGGTTGGTAGGTGTAGAGAATGCAGGATGACAAAAGAAATTCAGGATTTGTTAAGAAAAAGAAAGCATATGTCCGGTATCGACAAGATAGATCGAGTGAATCCTTAGGGTATAAAGGCAGTAGGAGTATACTTAAGAGGAAAATCAGAAGGGCAAAACGGGGACATGAGATAGCTTTGGCAAATAGAATTAAGGAGAATCCAAAGAGTTTTGACAAATACATTAAGGACAAAAGGATAACTAGGGAGAGAATATGGCCCCTCAAAGATCAGCAAGGTGACCTTTGTGTGGAGGTGCAGAAAATGGGGGATGATCCTGAATGAGTATTTTGCATCAGTATTTATTGTGGAAAAAGATATGGAAGATCTCGACTGTAGGGAAATAGATGCCGAAAACTTGCAAAATGTCCAGATTACAGAGGAGGAAGTGCTGGATGTCTTGAAACGGCTAAAAGTGGATAAATGCCCAGGACCTGATCAAGTGTACCCAAGAACTCTGTGGGAAGCTAGAGAAGTGATTGCTGGACCTCTTGCTGAGATATTTGTATCATCGATAGTCACAGGTGAGGTGCCGGAAGATTGGAGGTTGACTGACATGTGGCCGCTGTTTCAGAAGGGTGGTAAGGACAAGCCAGGGAACTATAGACCAGTGAGCCTGGCATCTGTGGTGGGCAAGTTGCTGGAGGGAATCCTGAGGGACAGGATGTACATGTATTTGGAAAGGCAAGGACTGATTTGGGATAGTCAGCATGGCTTGTGCTTGGGAAATCATGTCTCACAAACTTGATTGAGTTTTTTGAAGAAGTAAGAAAGAGGATTGATAAGGGCAGAGCAGTAGATGTGATCCATATGGACCTCAGTAAGGCTTTCGACAAGGTTCCCCATGAGAGACTGGTTAGCAAGGTTAGAATTCATGGAATACAGGGAGAACTAGCCATTTGGATATAGAACTGGCTCAAAGGTAGAAGACAGAGGGTGGTGGTGGAGGGTTGTTTTTCGAACTGGAGGCCTGTGACCAGTGGAGTGCCACAAGGATCGGTGCTGGGTCCACTACTTTGCGTCATTTACATAAATGATTTGGGTGTGAGCATAAAAAGCATAGTTAGTCAGTTTGCACGCAACTCCAAAATTGGAAGTGTAGTGGGCAATGAGGAAGGGTACTTCCGATTACAACGGGATCTTGATCAGACAGGCCAATAGGCTGAGAAGTGGAAAATGGAGTTTAATTCAGACAAATGTGAGGTGCTGCATTTTGGGAAAGCAAATCTTAGCAGGACTTATGCACTTAATGGTAAGGTCCTAGGGAGTGTTGCTAAACAAAGACCTTGGAGTGCAGGCTCATAGCTCCTCCTTGAAAGTAGAGTCACAAGTAGATAGCATAGTGAAGAAGGCGTTTTGGTATGCTTTCCTTTTTCACGCAGAAGGTGATAATGAAAGTAGTGGAAGTGGTGGAGGCGGGTACAATTTCTGCATTTCAAAGGCATCTGGATGGATATATGAATAACAAAGGATTGGAGGGATATGGACCGGGTGCTGGCAGGTAGGACTGAATTGGATTGGGATATCTGGGAGGCATGTACGATTGGTCCGAAGGATCTGTTTCCTTGCTCTACATCTCTGACTGTAAGATACCAATACCAGGGCTATCATGCTGTTCACTGCATTTGAACAGGAAATCCTACTGTAAGATGTAATTTATAACACAACATATGGAGGAGTGACACATTATTGGGCTCACTGTTCTTGCATCAAGCTCTGGCTTTTGTTTTACCACTTTCTTTTGACACTTGAGTTTTTATGCAAATTATCATGTGACCTGCCTTTGAATGAGTTCTTTTTTGTTAACAGAGCTGCCTGGAGTTCAGTTTGAGGATTCAGGAATTCATTGAACTTATCCGACAAAACAAGAGACTGGAAGCAGTCAGGTACATTGTAAGGTTACCATTTGCTGTTAAAATGAGATATACAAAAGGTACAATATATTGCTTTAAAGTTATTTCCTTTGCTTCCAATTTGGTTGGTATAATTCCATCACTGATGTGGTATCGTTGTGAATTTGAACTTTTGGAGTACACACTACGTTGTTACTATAATTAACTGGCATTATTGCCTCTGTCAAATGCTGATAATACGTTGAGAATTTTTAAATTTTAAAGCCATTTAACTATTTTGCACTTCATTCGTTGGCGCCTCCCCAGTGAGCAGCTGACATGTACCACTTCTGGGCAACACCCACCTGCCCTTCCCCAAGCTTTCAAGTAATAGTTTTTTCTTTAACCATCCTAATTGGTTGATTTACCCTCAGAATACATTCTTTGCTTATTTTCTTGGATTTCTATTGCCACAGTTATGTTTGCTATGTCTTTTTCTTGCAAGCATGACCCTGAAAATCCAAACTTATACTTTATGCTCTCATAGTTATACCTTGCAATTTAGCATTTCCTCTTTCTCAATCATTCTTAAGAAACAGAACCCTGTTTCTTAAGAGTCCTCTTTAACTTTTTCCTAATTAATATTTATTTTAATGTTCTTTACTGTTTTGGGTGTGTTTATTTTTCATTTTGTTACTGTATTTGTTTTAGCATTGTTTCATGCATCATCATCATTGTAAAATCATGTCTAATACTGTACAACTTGCATCTGAGATATGTTGTCTCTTTTGTTGTGGCTATGAACAGAGCACTTTGACCTGCTTGTGGCCTTTCTTGTTAGCCTTGCCTCCTGCCGCCTAGATTCTTTCTTCTTCTTCTTCTTCTTCCCCCCCCCCCCCCCCCCCCCCCCCCAACTCCTCCCATTCATTCTTTCTTTTAGGCTCCAGGTTTGTCTTTCGACTTGGAGTATACAGGTGCAATATTTTAGATCGTTTCTTAACTATGGAACCCCACTCCACTTTAAACACCGATTCCTATGGGAATTGATTTTAAGGAATAAAGCACAAATTTTAAGTGATAACACCTGCTATTGAGATCAGGATTATTTCACACTTCCACATGTGATTACTGCCATCCACTACTAAGTTGGCTGAGAAGGTAGCCATCCAATGAAAAAGTGAAACATTGCAGATTCTGGAAGATTAAAATGAAAAATTTAGTGCAGCAAAACAGCAGTGGGGAAAATGCTCATGGCAGAGCACTCAGAAAACAGTAGCAGAATCAGGCACAATTGGTGTCGATTTACAGAAGGGAAATCATGCTTGACAGTTCTTTGAGGATGTAACTAGTGGAGTTGACCAGTGGGAGCCAGTGGATATAGGTTATTTGGACTTGCAAAAGGCTTCCACAGAGTTTCACATAAGAGACTAATGTATAAAATTCAAGCACATGGGATTGGGGGTAATGTGTTGAGATGGATAGAAGTCTATGAAACCATCAGGAAAATTAGGAATAAATGGGTCTTTTCTGAATGGTAGGTTGTGACTAGTGGGTTATCTCAGGGATCAATATTAGAATCCCAGTTATTCACAATATATGGCATTGATTTAGATGAGGGAACTAAGATGTCATATGTCAAAATTTGGAGAAGATACAAAGCTGGGTGGGAGGGTAAGCTGTGAGGCAAATGCAGAGATGTTGCAGTGAGACTTGGAAGTAGTAAGTAGGCAAATGCATAGCAGATTTTGTATAATGTGGATAAATGGGAGGTTGTCCACTTGGGCCACAAAGATTGGGAGATGGACTAATACTTAAATAGCTGTAACTTGAGAGTAGAAATGTTCAACGAGACCTGAGTATCCTCATGCAGCAGTTGCTGAAAGTACATGTGCAGATGCAGCAGGCATAAGATAGGGCAACCTGTAGGTTGGTCTTCATAGCAAGAGGACTCGAGTATAGGGACAAGATCTTCTAGCTGTGATTTTACATGGCGTTGGTGAGGCCTTTTCTGGAATATTGAGTGCTCATCTCTATACATGATGAATTTATTCAAAAAGGCAAAAACATTGACAACTGACAAGTTTGATCAATTTCTTTCCATTTTCCTACTCTTCTCAAATTCCCCAATGTTTTTTTCAAAGCTCTCCATGGCTGCAGATCCAGTATTGTCAGATGCATTTATGCCCATCTCCCCATTTATTTATAAGCCCAAAGTAGCATCAATTGAAATTAATTTCCTTGGTTCCTTCACCCCACCCCACTTCTAAAATCATCTTGATTTTTACAAAATTATTTTTACCTTTTTAATATTTTCAACTTATCCAGAATTCAGTGTGCATGTTGATTTAATATTTAAGTCTGTGTTTTTATGTTTTCATTACTTTCTCAATTCCCTAAGAATTTCTTTCCCTTGGATATTCTGAGATGAACTTGTATGACTATTCATTCCATGTTTCAGTTGTATACATGCAAGAATTCTTGTTACTGTATCATTACTTACAACCAAAGTCAATTGTATGGCCAAGTAATTGCTTTCTGCTGCCACATCTAAAGGTTTGATTGTTAGTAGTAGCAGTGCATTGTTGTAGTTCATGAGACACCATAACGTCTAAGCTGATTGAGGTGCTAAGGCGGTGCATGTTCTCAGTAAGTCATGTCAGTTTTCAAGAAACATGGGCAAGTAAAATGTTTCATGTATGAACTGTTTTGATAGTAAATGGTGGTAATAAGCATTACAGTTCACATTTTGTTAACCTTTTAAGTTTTTCATCAATTGCTTAACCTTTAGCATTGTAATGTGCTGTATGAAAATGTATGGTAATTAATTTCTGAGTAGCTGAAATGTTTCAGCATTCCTGCAGTCAATGGATCAATTGCAATGCATGTTTAGTTAGCCACAGTAATTACAGTCGATTTATCAGTTGCAACAGTCATCTTGAAGTAGCCGGTTTTGCTATTTTAAAGACCCTGCACTGCAGCACGTTAAATGCTGACGCAAAAGCTTGGGAGAAATCATGCATAACTGTTACATAATGTAAGGCCTAATAGTGAGAAATCTATGGTGATCATGACAACTATCGTCCATTTGTTTTAAAACCCATCCAGTTCATTACCATACTTTAGGGAAGGAAAGCTACCATCTTTAGCTGGTCTGGCCTTGTTATGACTTTGAGCGATTTTTTTTTCGTTATCCATGGAATGTGGGTTTTGTTAGGTTAACATTTATTGCCCAACACTAATTGCCCTTGAAGTTGATGAGCCACGACCTTGAGCTGCAGTTTGTTCCTTGTACGGAGACCCACAATGCTGTTAGGATAATATTTCAGGCTTTTGACCCAACAATACTGAAGGAACAAAAGTTAGATTTCCTAGTAAGGATGATGAGTCATCTGGAATGGATCTTGCAAGTTGTATTGTTCTCATGTATCTGTTGCAACATGTTTGACTGCTCATTTGAAAGGCAGCTGAGGTTCAGAAGCAAATGATGACCTTGCCAGTGATGCCCACGTCCCATAAAAGAAGAAAACAAGTGGCATTTGAAGATGTAGTTATCATAGACCTTAAGGTCTCTTGACCTCATACGATCAAGTCGAACATAGATCAGTACAGCATAGCACAGTGCCTTCAGCCTTTGTTGTGCCAACTTTTATCCTACTATGAGATCAAACTAACCTGCACACCTCTCATTTTATTGTCATCCATGTGCGTATCTAAGACTCGCTTAAATGTCCCTCCTGTATCTGACTCTGCTACCACCGCTGGCAGTGCATTCCATGCACCCACCTCTCTGTGGAAAGAGAGGTGGTCACCTTAAAATTATGCCCCTTGTGATAGCCATTTCTGTCCTGGGAAAATGCCTTTGACTATTCACTCTGTCTATGCTTCTCATCATCTTGTATACTTCTGTCAAGTCACCTCTCATCCTCCTTCATTCCAATGAGAAAAGCCCTGCTCTCTCAACCTTTCTTCATAAGACATACTCTCCAGTGCAGGTAGCATCCTGGTAAATCTCCTCTGCCCCTCCCTAAAGCTTCCACATCTTTCCTAAAATGCGGCAACCAGACAGAACACAATATTTCAAGTGTGGTCTAACCAGGGCTCTGGAGCTGCAGCATAACCTCGTGACTCTTAAACTCAATCCCCCTGCTAATGAAAGCCAACACACAAATGCCTTCTTAACCTTATCAACTTCGGTGGCAACTTTGAGTCGTCTTTGGATGCGGACCCAATGATCACTCTGTTCCTCCGCACTGCCGAGAATCCTGCCTTTAACCCGATAATCTGTATTCAAATTTGACCTTTCAAAATGTATTACTTCATACTTTTCCAGGTTGAGCTCCATCTGCCAATTATCAGCCCAGTTTTGCATCATGTCAATGTCCTGTTGTAACCTTCAACAGCCCTCCACACAATCCACAACTCTTCTCATCTTTGTGTCATTGGCAACCTTACTAAACTACCCTTCCACTTCCTCATCCAAGTCATTTTATAAAAATCACCAAAGAGCAGAAGTCCCAAAGCAATGGAACATCACTGGGTCACCGAGCTCAAGGCTGAATATTGTCCATCTACTATCACCCTCTGTCTTCTGTGAGTCAGTCAAATTTCCTTGTTTCCCATGCCTCCTTACTTTCTAAATGAGCCTACCGTGAGGAATCTTCTCAAACACCTTGCTAAAATTCATGAACACCTCTTCCAGTGCTCTACCTTGATAGATGTGTTCTGTCACATTCTCAAATAATTCAGTAAGGCTTGTGAGGCACGACCTACCCCTCTCAAAGCCATGCTAAGTATCTCTAATCAAACTATGGTTTTCCAAGTCATCATAAATTCTATCTCTCAGAATCCACTTCAATAATTTGCCCACCACCAACATAAGACTGACTGGTCTGTAATTCCCAAGGTTATCCCTATTCCTTTTCTTGAGCGGGCCTCAACCGTTATCTTGGGTTCATGTCTCGCTACATGTGACCCCACTACACTGTTCCGTATCTGTAAAGTCTTGCTTACTGTCCTATTTTGACATCATCTCCTTGATAAATTGTTACGCTCTCTCTACCTTAATTAGTTTGTACAGTTATGGGTTGCTTGTTACTTTGGTTAAATCACCTGCAGAGACCTGGTTTTTCAGCCTATCGGCACTCCACTCACGTCATTTGTATGATCTTTTGATCTCTCTGCCGATTAAATTCTGTGCTTTGTGCTTTGCTTCGCTTCACTTGACGAAGGAGTAGCACTCCAAATGCTTGTGATTTGAAATAAACTTGTTGGGCGATAAGCCGGTGTTGTGTGACTTTTGTTATTATCAATGACCAAGATTTTCTGTCTGCCAGCAATTGTGGTTGGCTGTCAGTTGGCTTAATGGCTTGTGGCTATGAATGCTTGGGCAGAAGTCATTGGACCTTCAGAAAGGAAGGTGCTGTTCTTTCTCAGCAGTCAAACAAAAATACACCTCAAGCTTCAAGAAAATCAGTTGATTTCATTTATTAGTTGCTATAAGCTATGGCTTTAAACAAATAAAACCAACAACATAATAAATTTGAAATCTTTCTTTTGTGAAGACTCTGGGAATAGTGGGGATTGATGTCTAGCTATTGCAGTGAGGTGTAATAGAGTTCTCTCTTTCCGGGGGCATTGTTCATTGTTTATATCTTTGCTTAAGACATCCAAATTGTGAATAATTTCAAGCTTCCAAAGGTGTTACACTTGGTCTGCAGAGATGTGGACATACATTTGTGACTCATTGAGTAAAATGTTGCATCTCGTTATACAACAGTCTCCAAGTGAAAACTTACTGGTCATTGACCAACAAAATGAAGAACTGGTGCTTCTTTCTTTTAAAAAAAATCATCTGAGTATAGATATGATTAATGGGTGTATTTTTAAAACTATTAACTCCAAATACAATATTCAGACAAAAGCGACTGGGTGCGAGAGAAAGCATGTCTGTTGAAGTCTGTCACTGAATATTGTTTTTGTAAAAGACCTGCATTTGAATACTGCTTGAAATGGTGTGCTGAAAAAACATCTCCAGAAAAATGCAGCAGTGGTTCTGTGTATGAAGTGTTACAGTAAACTAAAACGTTTGAAAGAGCAGTATTTGATTAATAAAGTACATACTGCATAATGTAAATTGAACTGATGGTACAAAAAGTCCAGTCTCTCTCTCTCTCTCTCCCTCCCTCCCTCTCTCTCTCTCTCTCTCTCCCTCTCTCTCTCTCCCTCTCTCTCTCTCTCCCTCTCTCTCTCTCCCTCTCTCTCTCTCTCTCTCTCTCTCTCTCTCTCTCTCTCTCTCTCTCTGGAATGTCAGCTCAGAGTTGATGCACTGGAGTCAATGCAACACACCAGGAAGGGAGAAGGAAACCTGAACTCTGTGTTTCAGGAGGCAGTCACCTACCTTGGATTAGTTACTTCAAATTGGGTCATTGATCAAGGACAGGAGGGTATGACTGTGAGTGGGATCCAGGAGGTAGCACTGCAGTTCTTGTCCTACAGATTCAAAATTCCTGTTTCCTGGGGGGACGAGACCAGGGACAATAGGAAGGAGAAGCCAACTGATCATAGCTGACTGTGGTACAGAGAACAGTTCAAGTTGTGGAGAAAGAAGAAATGTTGTCGTAATTGCGGGTGGTATAGTTAAGGCAATAAGTACTTCTTTTTTTGTAGCCAGAATTGGGAGTCCTGAAGGCTGTGTTGTCTATCTGATGCCAGGGTTAAGGAGATTTCATCGGGGATACATAGGAACTTGGAGTGGGAGAGGAAAGATCCAGTTGTTGTGCTAAGTACCAACGATATTGGTAGAATGAGGAGATGGGTTATGTTGAGGGAATGTGCAATGAGGTACTCAATTAAAAATCAAGCATACTTGGTATTTCACAAGGATAGACAGAAAGTATCTGTCTGTATAGTATCCTACCCTTGGGGACCCAGAGAGATGGTGAAGAGAGAGCTCAATCTGAGACGGGTAGATTTGAGAAGAGAAGTGAGTCAAACAGTCAGGACAGGCAAGGACAAAGCAGAGACCATCGTAGGACTGATAAATTAAACTGCATGTATTTCATTGCAAGAGGCCTAACAGGGAAGGCAGATGAACTGAGAGCACTGTTATGAACATGGGACTGAGATATCATAGCAATTACAGGAACGTGGCTCAGGGATGGACAGGACTGGCAGCTTAATGTTCTGGGATACAAATGCTTCCAAGAAGGACAGCAGGGAAGCAAGAGAGGAGGGGGAATGGTGTTTTTGATAGTATTCCAGCTGTGCTGAGGGAGAATATTCCTGGGAATATATCCAGGGAAGTTATTTGGGTGGAAGTGAGAAATAAGAAACGGATGATCACCTTATTGGGATTGCATTATAGACCCCCTAATAGTCAGTGGGAGATTGAAAAACAAATTTGCAAGGACATTTCCGTTATCTGTAAGAATAATAGGGTGGTTATGGTTGGGGATTTTAACTTTCCAAACATAGACTGGGACTGTCATGGTGTTAAGGATTTGATGGAGAAGAATTGTGTGTGCAAGAAAATTTTCTGATTCAGTATGTGGATGTACCTACTAGAGAAGGTGCAAAACTTGACCTACTCTTGGGAAAGAAGACAGGGCAGGTGTCAGTGGGGGAGCACTTTGGAGCCAGTGACTATAATTCTATGAGTTTTGAAATAGTGATAGAAAAGGATAGACCAGATCTAAAAGTTGAAGTTCTAAATTGGAGGAAGGTTAACTTTAATGGTATTTTGCAAAAGCTGATTGAGGGCAGATGTCCACAGGAAAGAGACGGCTGGAAAATGGGAAGCCTTCAGAAATGAAATAATGAGTATTTAGAGACCGTATATTCCTGTAAGGGTGAAAGCAAAGGCTAGTTGGTGTCGAGAAAGCAGGATGACTAAAGAAATTGAGGTTTTGGTTAAGAACAAGAAGAAAGCATCTGTCAGGTATAGACAGGATAGATTGAGTGAATCCTTAAAGTATCAAGATAGAAGGAAATCCGGAGGGCAAAAAGAGGACATGAGATAGCTTTGGCCAGTAGGGTTAAGGAGAATCCAAAGGGTTTTTACAAATACGTCAAGGACAAAAGGATAACTGGGGAGAGAATCGGCCCCCCCAAAGATCCTGATGATCTCCAATCTTGATGAAGGGCTTATATCCAAAATATCAATTGTCCTGATCCTTGGATGCTGCCTGACCTGCTGTGCTTTTCTGGTACTACACTCTTGACCCCTCAAAGATCAGCATTGGGAGATCATGTTGCAGCTCTATAGGATGTTGGTTAGGCCACTTTTGGAATATTGCGTGCAGTCCTGGTCTCCTTCCTATGGGAAGGATGTTGTGAAACTTGAAAGGGATCAGAAAAGATATACAAGGATATTGCCAGGTTTGGAGGATTTATGGTATAGGGAGAGGTTGAATAGGCGGGGACTGTTTTCTTTGGAGCATCAGAGGTGACCTTAAAGAGGTTTATAAAATCATGAGGGGCATGGATAGGATAAATAGACAAGATATTTTCCCTGGGGTGGAGGAGTCCAGAACTAGAGGGCATTGGTCTACAGTGAGAGGGGCAAGATATAAAAGAGACCCATGGGGCAACTTTTTCACGCAGAGGGTGGTACGTGTATGGAATGAGCTGCCAGAGGAAGTGGTGGAGACTGGTACAATTGCAACATTTAACAAGCATCTGGATGGGTACATGAAGAGGGAGGGTTTGGAAAAATATGGGCTAGGTGCTGGCAGGTGGGACTAGATTAGGTTGGGATATCTGGTCGGCATGGACGGGTTGGTCCGAAGGGTCTGTTTCCGTGCTGTACATCTCTATGAATCTAAGTGCAATGGAGTCATGTTCAATTGAGGCATTCAAAAGGGCAGTACATTACTTAAATAGAAACAGCATGCAGCTTATAGGGGAAACACTGTCCAGTACCACGTTAAATGAACCAGTAAAGGCATCATGGGCCAAATAGACTCCACCTAACAATTTGTGATTCTTTGTCAGTTGAGGGCTGCTTAAATGTAGCCATCAGTAACACATCTAGACACAGGCTGTGGAGACTGGACCAATCAAGAGTTCAAAACAACGATAGGCAAAATTGCAACTGGCTGCTCTACAGTGCAACAAGTTAGAAATAAAAATATTATCCCTCTTGACTTAGCTTATTATGCTGAAGAAAATGGTGCTGATGGCACCAGATGCTATTTCTGTGTTTGAAAGAAATACACAATTTCAAACCTCTTTAACCTTTCACTTATGTTTTGAGCAATGATACAAAATGACAAGTATATTAAATTTCAGGTCAATACAAGCAAAAAAAAAAGACTTTGATTCTGCAAGCTATATTATCAGGGATAACCACATGAAACCTCTACATGCCCTTTGACTCACAAGGAAGCAAATCCAAGTTTAAGGAACAGCATCCATTTGAGCATTTTCACTGCCTCTCTCAACCTAAACCTGTTATTACCTTCTCCTTTCTTAATTCTTCAACATTAAGCCTTTCTCTCCCTTCTACTTTGCCGTCACTCAGCATGCTGATATTGTTTCCATCTTGGGCATTTTCCCTGCCCCAGATCATATTTACTGCGTGTTCCTGTTCCCCTCATTTGACTTGTTACAGTTCTGTCCCAGGTTGGAACTTCTTTTTGATGCTTCAGGAGCTTGCATCCAAAATTCATGTGAAAAAAGCCTGAGGTCATTCACACGATCATTTTCAACCAACATTTGGCATTGCATTTTGAGGACAAAAGTCTAGGTATAAAGACTCCTTAAAAAGGTATTGATCAAAGCATGTGCAGCTTGTCGCTGGCTGCAATCAGCCTCCATGTTCCTCACCCCATAGAGTATCTGTGGGCAAAATCCACAAGCACCAACTGCCTCTACCCCTTATCTGCAGACATTGGAGCTGAAAGATATCAGATACCAATGTGGAGGCATTTGTCAGTCAGGTGGTCCTGGTACAATTGATCAAGGGAAACCTCCAATTTCAGTCCAGGGGGATTGGTGATAGACTGGCTTCATGATCAACTATCCTTGGTCAGGCAATCTCTGTAGTCCAGGGACTTGGTCACGGTCAGTCCTGTAACTCTGTAGCAGCCAGTCTCTTTTGAAAGAGGGAAAGGTAGGTTGAGGCCAAGGGAGTTGACAGTTGTGTGAGGGTTGATAGTGAGGTGAGATTAACAGCTTTGATATCAAGGCTGCATTTCAGTGAGTGTAGGCACTGGATTCAAACGTACTTGGGGAGGGGGAAATATCTTCACTGGTTAGAGTCATACCAGACATATAGGAATATGTTTGTGGTTATTGGAGGTCAGATATTTCAGCACTAGAGTATGGCTGCAGCACTTCTTCTAGGTGGTATCCTTGGCCCAATCATTGTCAGCTGCTTCATCACTGACATTCCCTCCGTCATAAGATTGGAAGTAGGAATGTTCGCTGATTGCACAATGTTCAAATGCATCGAGATCTGGAAACTATCTAGGCTTGGCTGACAAGTGGCAAATAACATTTGTACAGCAATTTCCATCTCGAATTGCAGACAATCTAACCACTGCAACTTGACATGTAATAGTGTTGCCATCATTGCATCTCCCGCTATCTGCATCCTAGAGTTACCATTGATCAGGCAACTGGACTACAAGAGCAGATCAGAGGCTAGGGTAACTCACCACCTGACTCCTCAAAGCCTGTCCATTATCTACAAGGCACAGGTCAGGAGTTTGGTGGAGTATTCCCCACTTGCCTGAATGAATGCCGTCCCAAGAACACTCCAGAAACTTGACACCATCCAGGACAAAGCAGTCCACTCGATTGGCACCAAATCTATAAGCATTCACTCACTCCATCATTGACGCATAGTAGTAGTAGTGTGTACTATCTACAAGATGGACTTCAGAAATTCACCAGAGATCCTTAGGCAGCACCTTCCAAACCCACAGCCTTTTTTGTTTAGAAGGACAAGGCAACAAATACATGGGAACACCATCACCTGCAAGTTTCCCTCCAAGCCACTCACCAGCCTGGTTTGGAAAAGTTAACATTCCTTCACTGTTTCTGGGTCTACCTCCTGGAATTGCTTCCCTTTTGGCATTGTGATCAAACGTACATAGACTGCAGCGAATCAAGAAGATAGCTCACCGCCACCTTCTCGAGGGCTACCAGGGGCAGGTATAAATTTTGGCCAGTCAACAATGACTGTCCAATGAGTTGGGGAGGGAAGAAATGCAGGAGAAGGGGTTTGTCTGTCATAAAGGTGTGGTGGCAATGCCGAGACTTGACCTGGTCACCTTAAATGCTAGGGGCCTTGGGTTATGGCTGTAATTGAACAGCAGGGGTGAGTGGGGGCATGCGGTGGTGGTGTTGAGGGCAGGTAGAGGCTGAGAAGCACTGGCTGAAGAGCACTCACTGTCCCCTTCCATCAGGCTGGAAATCCAAAGGACACAATACACCCTTCCTGTTTATAAGCCCATCCAGATGCCTCTGAAATGTTGTAATTATACCCACTTCTACCATTTAGGCAGCTTCCATACGTGTACCGTCCTCTGTGTGAAACTGTAACCCCTCTGGTTCTTTTTCAGTTTTTTTCTTCTCTCATTTAAACCTATGCTGTCTAGTTTGGAGTTCCCTATCCTGGGAAGAAACCCTGACTATTCACCTTATCTGTGCCCCTCATGATTTTATAAACCTCTACAAGGTCATCCTTCAGCCTTCGACACTGTAGTGAAAAAAGTCCCATCCCATCCAGGCTTTCCTTACAACTAAACCCTCCAGTGTCTGTAGCGTCCTTGTAAATCTTTCTGCACCCTTTCCAGTTTAGTAACATCCTTCCCATAGCAGGTAACCAGAATTGTACACAGTACTCCAAATGTGGCCTTACCTCTTGTGCATCTGTAACATGACATTCTAGCTCCTCTACTCAGTGGTCTGACCAGTAAAGGTAAGCATGCCAAACTGCGCCTTCACCACCTTGTCTACCTGCGACACCACTTTCAAGGAGCTATGTACCTGCCCCCTAGATCTGTTTGTCAACAATCCCCAGGGCCTACCATTAATTGTGTTAAGCCCTGCCCTAGTTTGCCTTAGCAAAATGTAACACCTGGCATTTATCTGCATTAAACTCCATATGCTATTTCTTGGCCCACTGGCCTGTTTGATCAAGATCGTCTTCTCTAGCTTCTTTCACAATCCATTATATCACCAATATTGGAGCCATCCACAAACATACCTCTTATCTTTTCATCAAAATTGTCTATATAAATAACAAACAACTGTGGTCGTGGAGTATACTTGATTATGAGCTGGGGATTTATCTACCGTTTTGCATTTTAAGATCTACAGCATCTCCTCTTCTGTAATGTGGACTTTTTAATTTCAAGACATCACTATTTCCCAAGTTCTCTAGCTTCCAGGTCTTTCTCCACAGCAAATATTAACAGAAAATAGTCATTTAAGATCTCATCCAACTCCCGTGGCTCCACACACCCGATACCCGAGGGGTCATAGTTTTAAGCTGGTTGGAGGAAAGTATAGAGGGGATGTCACGTGGCTTCTTTACACAGAGAGTTCCAATGCGTTGCCAGCAGCAGTTGTGGAAGCGAGGTCATTGGGGACATTTAAGAGACTCCTGGATATGCATATGGTCACAGAAATTTGAGGGTGCATACATGAGGATCAGTGGTCAACATCATGGGCTGAAGGGCCTGTTCTGTGCTGTTCTATGTTCTATACCTTGTTGATCTTTAAGGGGCCTTATTCTCTCCCTAGTTACTCTTTTTGCACTTAATATATGTACACAATCTCTTTGGATTCACCTTTTCTTTATCTACCAAAGCTATCTAGTTTCCATATGCAGCACTGGGCTGTCCTTATCTTGATCCATGATACATGACAATGAAGCTAGGCATCATGCTGGCACAATTGATTTCTGACTTTTACAGAGATTCAATCTGCTGTAGTGTGAAACAGCGGAATTTACATGAGCGTAAGGATTCATGTACAGTACATTCTCACCCATGCCACCAAAGTATCCTCAAATTTTCTTCTTCCTCTTTCTGCCATTGGCATCTTTGAGGTTCTGTAGCTGGGCTGGAGGAAGCCTGCTTGGCAGTGTAGCCCATTGGCCTGAAGATTTGGTCGGGCAATACCAGGGCTAAGACAAATGAACCCTCTTTGGCTTGAACTTGCAAGGTCAGTGTGGGGCAGGCAGGGTGGACCTGGCAAGTCCTGTCACCTCTGGAGTGTTCTGAGAAGAGATTTCTGAGGGGCCTGTGTATGGGTCCTCTTCCAGCTGGGTGCCCTGTGGCTCTAACCTGTCTCCTGGAGGAAGGGACACCTGGAGTGCATGCTATTCCCTGTCATCATGCCTTGAATTAAGAGGTAGCCATGATGTGGAGGTGCTGCTATTGGACTGGGGTGGACAATGTTTAAAAATCACAACACCTCGTGTGTGATTTTTTTTTAACCTCAATTAAGAGGACCTGTGGTTGAGCTGATGCAGTGTCAGATGTGTGTTTCTCCTAAAGACAGAGGCTGTCCATGGCAGCTACCACCCTGTCTATTGAAACAGCCACATGATTGCTCAGAAGCTGTAATAGTGCATTGAGGACCATTGCACTCCACATATGCTTGGTATTGAATTGGATAATTTTGAAGAGTATCCAAAAAGAATATTTGCAGGGAAAAGGGCATAAATTTGAAACTTATTAATAAAATGCTTTTAGAGTGCCAGCTGAATGACCTTGGCTGGCACCATTCTATGGTTTTAGGAACATATTACGCACTTGTGAATTGGTCTCTGGAATTTTTATTCCAATTCAAATCTGAATAAGGTTTTATTTAAGATTGATAAATGCAATGTATTTGATAAATGCAATTCTGAAAACAAACAAATGCCTTGACCATAAGCTGTTCAGTTTTTTTATTATTCTTGTGCATAGTTAAGTAGTAGTTGTCAGCTGTGGGCCAACAGCAGGGCACTCCTGCTTCGCAAGCTTGGTGCTTAAAATAGGTCAAAAATCCATTAGGAAGCAGAAAGAAGTGCTGTTTACCAAGCTTCTTCCTGTGAGTAGAATTTGAATAATTGGTATTTTGTTGAGACAGCTGGTGTGAAAATACATTTTTGTTTAAAATGGACTCTCTTCCTGCAGAGAAGCTGAGTGACAGTTCAACTGTTAGAATTCAATGGAACTAACAGAAAATGAAGTACATTTTAATGGAGGACGTTGAACAATTTCCTTTTATTTCTTGGCAGTTTCAACAAAAACTTTGCACATGCATAAAAATCATACTTATTACAAATCTAAGGCGTTCTTTTGATAGCCTTTCTAAAATGGTAACACATTCAGCAGGAATTTTTCTAGGATACTTTTCATGTCTCAAGCTGCTGATATACAGTGGTTTTCAAATAAGTCTGACAATGATGGTTATAATTTCAGTGAAAAGTTGCACACTTTGACACATCTATTTTGGGTGACAGCTAATCAAATATTTATGCTCATGCCATCTTTGGTAATGAAAATGTTATTTGGTTATTTTCTCTAAATTGTGATTGTTACTATATGAACTCATTATAAAAATATTTAAGACTTTTATTCATTATTTATGAAATACCCAGTTTTGAAAGTGTTCTCCAAAATATGTTTTGATTTCTTAAAATCCTTAGAATATTAAGGAATTTTGCAGTCTGTTAACGAACCTAGAAATGACGCTGAGCAATCATATGATTGCCGAGTTTAGCAGACAGAATCCACTCTTTTGGAATTTTAACTTTTCCTCCCACTGCTTGCTGGCAAAAGTGTATTCAGGCAAACAATTTTTCAAACCCCTCTAGATAAATACTGTTCTATTCGTCTTCGGATTTTCTACCTTCTGTTCCCCCACCTCTGGACTCTTGAAATCTGAAGCTTGAACCCCATTATAGTGTCACCAGTATGCTGCAGAAATACGACACCTGTATCTCTTGTCTATAAGGAAAGTATTTTTGGAAAATAGAATTGCCTTATCACATTTCTCAAACGATACAAAATTTGAGTGTGATTTTTAAATACCAACATGTAAGTCTTCTGCAAATTATAAATTGTAACATGCTGCAATTGTGATGATATTGAGATCAGAGGAAACAATTTGTATTTTATTTCACTATTATTTGTAGTGAAATAAAATCTTTCTCAGTTTGTGATTTTTGTGAAGATTTGTAGCTCAGGTTGTGGTTTAGGTTGTAAGTTGTAAGTTCACTGAGATGGAAGGTTTGATCTCAGACATTTCAGCACCATACCAGGAAACATCATCGGTGACCATCTGTTGAAGTGCTGGTGTACTGTCACGCTTTGTATTTGTGTCTTGATCTGTTGTGGTGGGTGATATCACTTCCAGTTCTTTTTCAGACAGGTTGGTAAATGGGGTCCAAATCGATGTGTTTGTTAATGGAGTTCTGATTTGAATGCCAGGACTCTAGGAATTCCCGTGCGTGTTTTTGTTTAGCCTGTCCCAGGATGGATGTGTTGTTCCAGTCGAACTGGTGTCCCTTGTCTGTGTGTAAGGATACTGGTGATAGTTGGTTGTCTTTTGGTGTCTTGTTGATGCTTGTGTATCCTGGTGGCTAGTTTCCTGCCAGTCTGTCCAACATCAATATAATGTATTCAAGTACCTGACAAGCACAGTCTGCTGTTTCTTACACAACAAACCTAAACAAGAGGACACAACACTCCCAGAGACTTGAGCCACACTACCATACATCAGAGACATCTCTGAGATGGCAACCAGACTACTTTGGCCCCTTGGCAACATGGTAGCCCCCAAACAGACTGAAACAACTTTTGATGAATCCAAAGGACCCTGTACCAACAACCAGCAGAATGAATGTCATATACAAAATACCCTGCAAAGACCACAACGAATGTCACATCGGACAAATTGACAGGAAACTAGCCACTAGGATACATGAGCACCAACTAGCCACCAAAAAGAACAAGACCAACTATCACTAGTGTCCTTACACACCGACAACAAGGGACATCAGTTCGACTGGGACAATACATCCATCCTGAAACAGGCTAAACCAAGTCATGCATGGGAATTCCTAGAGGACTGGTATTAAAACTGAACTCCATCAAAAAATGCATTGATTTGGACCCCATTTACCAACCTCAGAAAAAGAACCAGAACTGATATCACCCACCACAACAGACCAAAGTGCAAAAATAGAACATGGGACAGTATGGGACTTCAATGGGGGCTCACTGATGGTGACGAAACGTCTGAGGCCAAACCTTCCAGCTCAATGAGCAAACTTACAACCTTTCCATGTTATGGTTACTATTTTGTGCTGAAACCTGCAGATATTGGGCTAATAACCTGCATAGAGCAACTCCTGAAATTATTTATTGTGTGCTATTTGGGTTTGCAATGTTATAGTTGCCTTTCAATGCAAATTTTCCTCTTCTTTCTGGTAAGAGTTAAAAATGACGTAACAACAGGTTCAAGAGGTTTATTTGGAATCACTGATGAAGGAGCAGCGCTCTGAAAGCTGGTGCTTCCAAATAAACCTATTGGACTATAACCCGGTGTTGTGTGATTTTTAACTTTTTGTTTACCCCAGTCCAACACCGGCACCTCCACATCTTTCTGGTAAGGTGTGAATCATCAGTGTGAAGTTTTGTTTTCAATTGTCAAGTATTATAATAAGCAGTGAAATCAAATTCATTCTGACTTTCATTATTTGGTATTTTAAATAAGTTATATTATGTTGGTCAAATCTAATGTTGTTTCATGGAAAGATGAATTCTTGTGGGTCAACATCTTATTTTAGCTTGAGCATGAATGAGAAAGCTTTTGGGAAAGCTATTGGGAAATTGGACAGTACAGTCATTTTAGTAATTAAATAATGTGCAAGGATTAAAGATTAATCAGAATCAGTCAATAAAAAGTCACTCATGTTGTAAATTAAAATTTTGGTGTAACAAGCATGATTAATATATTAATATATATAAATGACATTATATATCTAATGTCATTTATTTTGGAGTTTGTATTTTGAACTGGTGGCATGTGCCTTTTGATCCTGTGTATAGGAGGATGTTTAGTAATTGTTATCTTTCTGGGTCCATAAGTTTTTTTTAAAAACTAGTACAATAGAGGAGACTTCTAGAATTATAATGAAAAGTTGATTGCATTGTGAGAGTTTTACAATGTGACGGACTAGCCCTTGAAAAAAGCATTAGTTTGCTTCTGGTTAAGAAGAACCAGGATTTTATTTTTAATTGGGAGAAGAGCCCATCGATTGAAAAGCTTTTGGTTTCAGTTTGCTGAACTCCTGATTGAAGTTAAATGCAAGCATCGAGAAAGCAGTTGATTCATAAATTAGTAAATGGGTTACCTCAATGCAAGGGTTTAATTTTAAAGTTCCAGACCAGAATATTTGGTCCTAAACCTGAAGGGGTTATTTGAAGCTCACAAAGTCTGAGCCTGCTTGTGCGACTAGTCGAGGAAAGGGCCATCAGACACTCAAAGAAAACATGTGCAACGAGCCTTATTGACGACCACCCACTGGTTCTGACCTCCATAATTCAAAGTGCTTCAAGAGAACTGGTCATGGCCCACATCAGCTCTAGCCTCCCAGCCTGCCTCGATCCCCTGCAGTTTGCCTTCCAGTGAAATGGGTCCACAACGGACACCATTTCCCTAGCCCTACACTCATCCCTGGAACATCTGGATAAGAAGGTCACCTATGTCAGACTCCTAGTCATTGACGACAACTCCAACTTAGGCACCATAGTCTGTACCAGACTAATCTCAAAACTCCGGGACCTAGGTCTCCGCTCTGCCCTCTGCAACTGGATCCTCAGCTTCCTGACCCACAGACTGCAATCAGTGAAGATAAACAACAGCACCTCCTCCATGGCAGTCCTCAAAACTGGCATCTGCAAAGATACTTTCTCAGCCTCCTTCTTTACTCCATGAACACCCACGACTGTTGAGCCAAATTCTGTATGAATACCATCTACAAGTTTGCTGACAGCACCACAGTGGTAGGACGGATATCAAACAACAATGAGTCAGTACAGGAAGGAGACAGAGAGCTTGGTGTCATGGTGCAATGACGACAACCTCCTTCTTAATATCAGTAAAACAAAATAACTGATCATTAACTACAGGAAGAAAGGAAGAGGACACAGCATAGCTGAGGTGGAGAGGGTCGAGTGTTAAGTTTCCTTGAGTGACAGTAACTGACTATTTGTCCTGGACCTCCCACATAGATGTGACAGTCAAAAAGGTACAACAGCGCCTCTTCTGCCTCAAGTGACTTTGGAAATTTGGCAGGTCTATAAGGCATGTTCAACCTTTTATAGATACATCATAGAAAACATTCTATCCAGGTGTGGCAACAGCTCTGTCTAGGATCAAAAGAAACTACAGAAAGTTGTGTGCACAGCTCAAACTATCATGGAAGCTCATCTTCCACTTCACAATGCCGTGGAAAGACTGCCAAGATCAACAAAGACTCCTCCCACCCTGGTAACATGCTCTTGCAACCTTTTCCATCAAACTGAAGATACAGAAGCTTTAATGCGTGCACCAACAGGTTCAAAAACAGCTGCTATTATTAGACTGCTGAATGGACCTCTCAATAACTTCAAATAATGTTAATCTCGCTAATGTTGATCTTGCTTTGAGCACTTCCTGTGAAATTATAACTTTGCTCTGAGCACCCTAAGATCTTTTTGGAAGAACACTGAAAAACAATATAAAACGCAAATGCAATTCTAAAGGGCTGCCAAGTCTGAGGATCCTGGGTGTATATGCATATAGATCATTAAGGGTGACAGGACAGGTGCAGAGAACAGTTAGTAAAGCATGCAGTGTTTTCAGCTTTATTAATAGGACAGCAGGGAGTGATGTACCTGTACAAAGTGCTTGTTACACTTCAGCTGGACTTTGCTGTACAGTTGTGAATGCCACATTATAAGAAAAATGTGAATGCATTGGAGAGAATGTAGAAGTGATTTACAAGAATGAGAACCTTCAGTTATGAGGGTAGATTGAAGAAGTTGTTCTCTTTGGCGAGAAGAATGCTGAGAGGAGATTTGATAGATGTTTTCAAAATCTTGAGTGGACTGGCAGATTAGATAGGGAGAAGCTGTTAGTAGCTCTTAAAAGTTAACAGAACAAGGGAGCAAAGATTAAGTGATGTGTAAATAAAATAAAGGTGATATGAGAAACACTTTGGTTCTCACTGTAAGTAATAAGGCTATGGAATACACTGCCTGGCAATATGATGGAGACAAGTTCATAGAGGCATTAAATAGGATTTTTTTAAAAATTATTTGGATAGAGATAGTGTGCAGGTATATGGGAAAAGACAAGAGATTGACACTTGGTGGTAGAACAAGTGCCGACGAGTGTCATAACTTGTCTCAGAAATGCAGTATTGTTATGGAATGCAATTTCGGAATCTGAGGGAGTGTGAATCCAGCACAAGAGGGTGGTGAACCAGAATAGAAGCAGCCATCAATCCATCACAAACAAAAGCCTTTTGAGGGAAGAATAAAGAGCAAAGAAATCCAAGAATAACACAACACAGGAATAGGTCCTTCGGCCCTCCAAGCCTGCACAACATATTTTGCCCTTCCATGCAAAAACTGTCCTCAATCGCAGGATCCATATCCCTCCATTGCCTTTCTCTTCATGTATCTGTCCAAGTACGACTTGAATGCTGCTTTGTCTGCTTCCAGCACCACCTCTGGCAATGTGTTGCAGGCACTCTCCACCCTTTCTGTGTGTAAAACTTGCTTCACTTGTCACTTTCAGACTCATGCCTTCCACTCTGTCCATGCATTCACAATCTTATAAACATCTATTATGATGTTTATCTTGTGTGTTCCAGTGAAATCAAACCCCAGTCTATCCAACCTTTTTTTGTAACGAAAATTCCCCATACCAGGCAACATCCTGGTAAACTTTTTTTTTGTACCCTTTCCAAAGCATCCACATCCTTCTGGTAGTGTGGTGACCAGAAATGTATGCAGTATTCCAAGTGTGGCCTAACTAAAGTTCTATAATGCTGCAGCATAACTTGTCTATCCTTACACTCAATGTCCCCCTCCCAATGAAGGCAAGCCTTTCTTTACTATCTTAACTACCAGCACTGTCACCTTCAGTGTTCTGTGAACTTGCACACCAAGATCTCTCTGCATGTCAATACTCCTGAGGGTTCTCTATTGCCTGCATAATTTCTACCTGTACTTGAACTTCCAAAGTGCATGGCCTCTCATTTGTCTGCCATTTTTCTGCCCATCTTTCTTCTCCTGTACCCTCTGACAATCCTCCTCACTATCTGCAACTCCACCGACCTTTGTATCATCTGCAAACATACCAATTAGACTAGCTACTTTGTTCTCCAAATCATTTATTGTAGGTCACGAACAGCAGAGGTCCCAGCACCGATCCCTGTGGGTTATCACGAGTCACGGCCCTCCGTTCAGAAAAACATCCTTCCACTGATACCCTCTTTCTCCTATGAAAAAGCCAGTTGTGTAACCAATTTGCTAGCTCACCCCTGATACCATGTGACTTCATCTTTTGTACCAGCCTGCCATAAGGAACCTTGTGAAAGGCTTTACTGAAGTCCATGTAGACAACATTAACCACTTTTTCCTCATCAATATCTTCATCTCCTCAAAAACCTCAATCAAGTTAGTGAGGCACAACCTCCCCTGCACAAAACCATGTTGTCTATCATTTATAAGTCCATTTGCTTCTAAATGCATACAAATTTTGTCCCTGAGAATCTTTTCCAATAATTTCCCTACCACAGATGTGAGACCCACAGGCCTGTAATTTCTTGGATTATCCCTGTTACCCTTCTTAAACAATGGGACAACATTGGCTATTCTCCGGTCTTCTGAGACCTCATTTGTGGCCAAAGAGGATACAATTCTCCAGCAATTTGTTCAGTTGCCTCCCTCAATATTCTGGGATAGATCCCATCATAATATGCGGATTTAGCTACCTTGATACTTTTTAAGATGGGCAATGCCTCTTTTTAATAGCAACTTGGCTCAGAAGCTGGACAGTCCCTTTCTTGAGATCATCCTCCACCAATCCTTCTCGTCAGTGAATACTGACACACAGTATTAGTTTGGGACCTCGCCTACATCTTCTGGCTCCACACATCCATTCCCTCCTTTGTCCTTGAGTGGGCCAGCCCTTTCTCTGGTCAACTTCTTGCTTTTTATATATGTATATGTATAAAAAGCCTTGGGATTCTCCTTAATTCTGTTTGCTAATTATTTTTCATGCCTCCTTTTTGCCCTTTGAATTCTTTAAGTTTTTTCCTATTTTCCTTCAAAGGCTTCATCAGTTCCATCCTCCTAGACCTTATGTGTGCTTCCATTTCATTCTGACCAAGGTCGTAACATCCCTGGTCATTCAGTGTACACGGAACTTGCCATACCTATCTTTTGTTCTCGCAAAGGAATATGTGGCTCGTGAACTCTTAAGGTTCAAGAGGTTTAGGGTTAGATTGACAGATGAGAAGAATTGTCATCCTTTGTGAAATTGTGAGTTTTAATTACCTAATATCAAGGGAATTTGCTGAGAAATCTGTATTGTTTGTCTTGATAATATTTGGAATTTGATTTGCTGTAGTGTTTTATATTATAATATGTTAATTACGTTTACTGCATGTTAATTCAAGGTGTTGAAAACAAGTTGTATATCTATTAGGCATTAATTTGTTCCACCGAGTTTGCAAACTATTGTTTATTCAAATCTGTGGAATCTTGGTTGCTTTACTCTTTTAGTGAGTCATACATGGATGTTGCCTTCTATTGATGCTAAAATTGAGGTTATTGGTCTTGAGCCAGATTGTGCAAATTGCCGGAGATCATAAAGTTGGTGCTCAAATAAAAGCAGAATTCCCAGCAAGACTGTTCGGACACGACTTGTTAACTGTTTCGATCTCCACACATGATGCCAGACCTTTTGAGTTACTCCAGCATTTTTTGTCATTACATAACATTGGTAGTTTAGTCTGGGATCGTAATATAAGTAAAGATTCGTACCCTGAATGGCTTTCCATTGCTCAAATCTGCCAATAGTTTCACAAAATGAAATTCAGCTTTCTGATGTTTTGCCTTGATCATTTGCATTTGCTGCAGATTTGTAGTACAGGTTATCCCCTAGGCTGTGAACGGATTTCGTTCTTGAATCTGTACGCAAGTCAAAACACAATGCAGAATGTAAAATAATCATTCATAAGTTTGAGGAAGTGTCCTTTTGTCAGATCTTTAAAACCAATATTAATGTTAATGTATGAGATCATGTTCACAAATGCAAGTGTTCATAAATCGGAAATTTGTATTTAAGGGAGCCCCATACCTTGGTTTTATTTCTGAACTTGAATTTGAAGGTGGAGGAAAAATAAATTTGTTTTCAGATTTGTGAAGGTGACATGCTTTTTTTAAACAGACCGAAAGCCATTTTGAGTAGAGAACTGAAATAGTTTTTCCAAGAAAGTTAAATGGTTTGATTAGCTACCTAGATGGTTAATTGCTGAATGTTTTTACATATTTGTAATATAAAGAAGCATATGGCAGTGGGGCCTTCTGCAGATTGAGACCAGAAGAAAAGTCTGAGCAGAAAGGCAATATTTTTAGCGATGTAGAAGTCTGGAAACACTGCAAATTTAGTTTGTAAAAGACTCCTGGCAGCCAGTTAGTAAAAATATCCAGGCTTTCAGAGTTAGAAAGCAATGTCCAAGCCATCAGTTGCAAGAAGTCTTTTAAACTACTTCAATATAATGAAGAACTGTGGATAGAATAATGGAATCCTTACAGAGTGGAAGGAGGCTATTTGGCCCATCTAATCTACACTGACTCACCCTATCCCTATATTCCTGGATTTCCCATGGCTAATCCACTAAACCTACATGTCCCTGAACAATGAGCAATTTAGCATGGCTGACCTACCCAACCTGCCCATATTTGGACTGTGGGAGGAAACCAGAGCACCTGGAGGAAACTTGCGCAGACATGGGGAGCATGTGCAAATTCCACGCAGACAACTGCCTAAGGGTAGAAATGAACCCAGGTCCCTAGCACTGTAACCACTTAGCCACCATGCCACCCAAAGATGCTAGAGATCTGAAACAAATAAAAAGAAGAAATTGCTGGAGAAACTCAAACCGAAGGGGCAACATTTTCACACAGAGGGTGGTATGGGTATGGAATGAGCTGCTAGAGGATGTGGTGGAGGCTGGTACAATTGCAACATTTAAGAGGCATTTGGATAGGTATATGAATAGGAAGGGTTTGGAGGGATATGGGCTGGGTGCTGGCAGGTAGGACTAGATTGGGTTGGGAGATCTGATCGGCATGGATGAGTTGGATCGGCATGGATGACTCTATCTGTGGAGAGAAAACAGAGTTAATGTTTATAGTCCAGTGATCCTTCTTCAGAACTGAAGGCAGCTATGAGAAAATGGTATTTATGTTGAAAATGGGATGTGTGGGATTGTGCTCAAATAACAACGCGTGTGTGGCGAAAATAGCCTCTTTATTCAGCAATCGCAGTGGCACAGTTTGAGGTGGCAATGGAATCCTGAAGTAGAGTTCTGAGAGTAGCCTCTTTATATGCAGTTCATGGATAATGTATGTATGAAATATAAAATAAAATTCTATCACTATGGTGTTACATTGTTTCATTTATTGTGCACAAATGTTTATGTGACAACTGTCCTGGGGAAGCAGGAAATTGTTTAAACATTTGCCAAGTGCTGGCTGCTACTTGGATTAAAGTGTCTGTCTTGTCTTTTTGCATAACTAAGAGCCGATAATCCTTTTATCGTATAAGTTAGTAAAAATATTAAACCTATATAATCTAAATAAGTTGGAAATTTTACATGTGCTTAATGCAAGTGCTGAGAATATGAAACTCCTTATCGCAGCTGGGTCATGAAATTTTGTTTATTATTTGCCAGTGAGAGTTTCTTTCATTCATGCACTTTCACAGAAACGCTATTTAAATGGTAGATTTCTGGTAGGTAGATGGTAAGGGGATGGCGGCCCTGTTTAACAAGTATGTACCAGTTGGGGAAATGGTTTGTTCTGCAATCTATTCAGGTTCTGAGAGACAGTTGGTCAGGGCTGATTAATGTTTCCCAAGTTTCAGCTGAGTCGTGGAGACATGATGTCGGGAGGGTATTATTTTTGAAAAGGTTACAATATTGACATTTATTCGGAGATAGGTTTTAATGTAAATAGGTCTGATAAGGTTTGAGGGTAGGTGAAGAAGTAATAATGAGAAGTAATAATAAGGGGTGTTTTAGTTTTAAGACCATAAGACATAGGAGTGGAAGTAAGGCCATTCGGCCCATCGAGTCCTCTCCGCCATTCAATCATGGCTGATGCGCATTTCAGCTCCACTTACCAGCGTTCTCCCCGTAGCCCTTAATTCCTCTAGACAACAAGAATCTATCAATCTCGGCCTTGAAGACATTTAGCGTCCCGGCTTCCACTGCACTCCGTGGCAATGAATTCCACAGGCCCACCACTCTCTGGCTGAAGAAATGTCTCCGCATTTCTGTTCTGATATGACCCCCTCTAATTCTAAGGCTGTGTCCACAGGTCCTAGTCTCCTCGTCTAACGGAAACAATTTCCTAGCATCCACCTTTTCAAAGCCATGTATTATTTTGTACGTCTCTATTAAGTCTCCCCTTAATCTTCTAAACTCCAACGAATACAATCCCAGTATCCTCAGCCGTTCCTTATATGCTAGACCTGTCATTCCAGGGATCATCCGTGTGAATCTCGCTGGACACGTTCCAGTGCCAGTATGTCCTTCCTGAGGTGTGGGAACCAAAACTGGACACAGTATTCCAAATGGGGCCTAACCAGAGCTTTATAAAGTCTTAGTAGTACATCTCTGCTTTTATATTCCAACCCTCTTGAGATAAGAGATAACATTGCATTCGCTTTCTTAATCACAGACTCAACCTGCATGTTTACCTTTAGAGAATCCTCGACTAGCACTCCCAGATCCCTTTGTGCTTTGGCTTTATTAATTTTCTCATCATTTAGAAAGTAGTCCATGCTTTTATTCTTTTTGCCAAAGTGCAAGACCCCGCACTTGCTCACATTAAATTTCATCAGCCATTTCCTGGACCACTCTCCCAACCTGTCTAGATCCTTCTGTAGCCTCCCCACTTCCTCAGTACTACCTGCCTGTCCACCTAACTTCGTATCATCGGCAAACTTCGCTAGAATGCCCCCGGTTCCCTCATCCAAATCATTAATATATAATGCGAACAGCTGTGGCCCCAGCACCGAACCCTGCGGGACACCGCTTGTCACCGGCTGCCATTCCGAAAAAGAACCTTTTATCCCAACTCTCTGCCTTCTGTTAGACAGCCAATCCTCAATCCTGTCTATCTTGCAATAGTAAAACGTACCAGAAAACTTTTAACTTTTAGAACTTCTAGACTACATGTGATTCCGGACCCATAGCAATGTGGTTGACTCTTAATTAGGTATTGGCATTAACTACTGGCCGAGCTAGTGACACCCACATCCCATAAATGAGTTTAAAAAAGAAATCTCGAATAAGGGATTGCCGATTTAAGTCAAAGACGAGAGTTTCTTCTGTGAGGATTGCAAATCTGTGGAATTCTGAGCCCCACTCTCTGCAACTGGGTCCTCAGTTTTCTGACCCACAGGCCACAATCAGTGAAGATTGGGGATAATACTTCATCCTCACCAACACTCAACACTGGAGCCTCCCCCACCCCCAAAGGGTGCGTAGTCAGCTCCCTACTGTAGATTAGATTTACTTAGATTACTTACAGTGTGGAAACAGGCCCTTCGGCCCAACAAGTCCACACCGACCCGCCGAAGCGCAACCCACCCATACCCCTAATTTACCCCTCCACCGAACACTACGGGCAATTTAGAATGTGACCTGCACATCTTTGGACTGTGGGAGGAAACCAGAGCACCTGGAGGAAACCCATGCAGACACTGGGACAATGTGCAAACTCCACACTCAGTCGCCTGAGGGGTAATTGAACCCAGGTCTTTGGCACTGTGAGGCAGCAGTGCTAACCTCTGTGCCACCCTTGCCACCATGCCTACCCGCTGTATACCCATGACTGCGTCACCAAATACCAGATTAATGCCATTTACAGGCTCTCTGGTGACACCGCCATAGTCTCAGATGTGACAATACAGAAAACAGGGAGGAGGTGGAAGACATGGAGAAATGCACTGACAACAACCTAACTCTCAATGCTGGCAAAACCAAGGAACTTATTATTGACTTTCGGTGGGATGTTACTCATGTCCCCCTATGCATTAACAGCACAGAGGTGGAATGAGTGGAGAGTGTCAAGCTCCTGGGAGTGGTCATCAACAACAAGCTTTCTTGGACTCTTCATGTGGACTCACTGATTACAAATAGCCAACAACGTTTCTTCTTTCTCGAGCAGCTGAGAAAATTTGGCATGACGGCAACTTTTTATAGCTGTGCCATCGAGAGCATTGTGTGGATGGTATCAGTACCTGGTATGGCAACTGCACCATTCAAGACTGGAGACTGTTGCAGAGTGGTGAACTCAGCCCGGGCAATCACAAAGGTCAACCTTCCATCTACCAGGCCCGCTGTCAAGGAAAGGCCACCAGCATTCTCAAAGATCCATTCCATCCTGGCAATGTTTTTCTACAACCTCTACCATCAGGGAGAAGGTACAGAAGCCTGAATACATGCACCAGCCAGTTTCGAAACAGTTTCTCCCCTACTGCTGTTAGAATACTGAATGGACTCTCAAACTCTTAACATTCTCCTGTACCTGTGTTTTTTTTTATATTTCAAAAATATACTTTATTCATAGAATTATTTTATGGTCTGTACATTTGATCATGCCATACATATGTCCATATTTACAAACACAGATTCGACTTTATCCTTGTCATTTGCATTTACAATCCTGTGCATTTTTCAATCTTGTACATATACATATATTTGGCTGAGGCATCAGCAGAGCCCAAAAAAAACATCTGTATGGGCCCCCTGTTCTTCTTTAGGCAGGCCGATCTTACACGGTGGCCTTTCCCCACCGCGCCTTGGCGGCAGCTGCCCCAAGCTTCAGCGCGTCCCTCAACACGTAGTCTTGGACCTTGGAATGTGCCAGTCTGCAACACTCGGTCGGGGTCAACTCCTTCAGCTGGAAGATCAACAGGTTTCGGACCGCCCAGAGAGCGTCCTTCACCGAGTTGATGATCCTCCAGGCGCAGTTAATGTTCGTCTCGGTGTGAGTCCCAGGGAACAGGCCGTAGAGCACGGAGTCCCGCGTCACGGCGCTGCTCGGGACGAACCTCGACAAGCACCACTGCATTCCTCTCCAGACTTCCTCTGCATAGGCACATTCCAGAAGGAGGTGTGTGACAGTCTCGTCCCCCCCGCAGCCACTTCGAGGGCAGCGTGCGGTGCGGCAGAGAGTCCGGGCGTGCATAAAGGATCTCACAGGCAGAGCCCTTCTCACCACCAGCCAAGCCACGTCTTGGTGCTTGTTGGAAAGTTCTGGCGATGAGGCATTCTGCCAAATGGCTTTGACAGTCTGCTCAGGGAACCGCTCGACAGGATCCGCCCTCTCCTTTTCCCGAAGGGTCTCAAGGACGCTACGTGCTGACCACTTCCTGATGGACTTGTGGTCAAAGGTGTTTTTCCTCATAAATTTCTCCACGAAGGACAGGTGATACGGAACGGTCCAACTACTCGGAGCGTTCCGCGGCAGCGAGGCCAGGCCCATCCTTCGCAACACCGGGGACAGGTAGAACCTCAGTACGTAGTGACACTTGGTGTTTGCGTACCGGGGATCCACGCACAGCTTGATGCAGCCACACACAAAGGTGGCCATCAGGGTGAGGGTGGCATTGGGCGTGTTTTTTCCCCCATTGCACCGGTCTTTGTACATAGAGTCTCTTCGGACCCGGTCCATCTTTGATCTCCAAATGAATTGGAACTGTTTATGCTGCTGTTTACCTATTATTCACTTACCTATGCTACTTAACTATGTGATCTGCCTGTATTGCTCGCAAGACAAAGCTTTTCATTGTGCCTCAGTACAAGTGGCAATAAATTCAATTCAGTTCAATTCAGAGGGTTGTCGAGGTTGGGTTAAGTATATTCAAGATTGACTTTAAAAATCTGTATCTTAATAAGGGAATTAAGGGTTATGGTGAAAAAGCAGGTAAGTGGAGTTGAGGATTGTCCGATCAGCTTTGATTTCATTGGATGGGTTTAATCATTTTCTTTTTCACATGGTTCTGAGTTATTTGGTTGCAGTGTGACTTTTTGTTTTATATACTGGGCTAGTTTCCAGTCCTTCAGTTAGTGTGTTTCTCCACTTGGATAATCTGGTATGCATCTGTGCTGCATTGATTCTTTTGGTGATTTTCACTGCTGCCCCAGCCTTCCCATTTGACTAGGGAAAAGGTGAAAACGGTGTATGATAATGAGTATCCCAATCCTTCTGAAATGGCTGAATCTTTAAATAGGTACTCTGCAATAAAGAGTCACTATTGCTTATAAAATTGTACATTTTACTACCACACCAACGATCAACGAAGTCAGCTGGTCTACTTGTCAGTGGTCAGAATCGTAGTGTGCTGTCAAGATAACTTTGTTGAGAGATAAGAGTCTTGCCATGTGTCCTTAGTGGCTCTTGAGTTTGTTCTGTGTGGCATATCGTATAAGCACTGCACTGTCAGATGTGGTCCTTAGTTTCATTGTCAATGCTTGGCTGAGGGAGCACATCTCTTAGATTTAATTCAATTCCTAGTTGACAAGCATGGCCCTCCTTTAATGGCCTTTTAATGGCCCTCCTTTCCTTACTCTTAGGTTTAATTGCTCTCATTCATTTGTTATATGATTTTAAGCTGTCAGTTTTTCTCTGTATGCCCAGTATGCTTTTATGGTCACAGCAATGTTTTTGAGTCATAGATTGGTCGAGATGGAAGCTGACCCTTTGGTCCAACTTGTCCTAATATCCTAATTTAATCTAGTCCCATTTGCCAGCACTTGGCCAGTATCCTGCCATACTCTTCCTTGTCATCTTGCAACACCTTTAAAAGTTGCACTTCATTGCATTGATTGCTTGAGTCCAACAGGGCAATTTACTGGTGGATTCAGTTGCCCTACTGGATTAATGACTTCGTGTCAAAGGTGTGGTGCTGGAAAAGCACAGCAGGCGAGGCAGCGTCCAAGGAGCAGGAGAGTCAATGGTTCAGGCATAAGCCCTTCATCAGTAATGACTTGTGTCCAAAACATTGACTCTTATGTTCTACGGCTGCTGCCTGACCTGTGTTTTTTCAGCGCCACGCTTTGTGATTCTAACTCTCCAGCATCTGCAGTCGTCACTTTCTCCAGGATTGATGACATCTACAGCATGTTAAGCTGCTGTTTCATGATCAATCTGGAAGATTTCACCTCTGTCGTAGTGTCTTCTACTTTCCTCTGATAGTATTTTTAAAATATGTGTTGCTTGGTATTTAATCACCGTTTCCCAGCAAGTCTGATTTTAAGCTACTTCAGGCATTGAGCAAGCTTGTCATTCCCTTCCCTTTTAACCTGCTTCCTTACTCCTGATGGTGTAACCAACCTGAGGCACATTTTTTATTATTAACTATTTTATGCATTTCATTTCCTTTATAAGCTGACAGTAAATGCTGAAGGCTTCTTAGACAGCACCTTCCAAACCTGTACTCCGTAATGGAGGAGAGCATCAGATCCGCAAGAGCACCACTATCAAGATCCCCTGCAAGCTACATAGTATCCTGACTTGAACCATATTACCTTTCCTGTCGCTGTGTCAAATCCTGTAACACTTTTCCGGACAGCACTATTGCTGACCCTGCACCCCAAGGATTGCACCTTCCCAAACCAGTTATACTCTCTTCCAGCCTCTTCCACTGAGCAGAAGATATAAAAGTTTGAAAACGCATGCCAACAGATTCAAGAACAGTTTCGTCCCTGCTGTTGTCAGAGACTTGATCTTTCTGTGCACCGCTCTAGCTGTGACACTATATTCTTCATTCTGTCCTGTTACCATTATGTACAAGTATGATTTGTCTGGTTAGCATACAAAATAATGTTTTTTGCTGTATACATTAACAATAATAAATCAAATCAAAATCACCTTTTGAAGTACAGTTAGGGATGGACAATAAATGCTGGCTGAACCAGCAACCATCAACATCCCATGAACAAATAAAAACACAAAATAAACATAATTGGACTCTTAGATATAACGTATAAATGTATCTGTAGATTTTGGATTAAACCAGAGTTATACTGTTGCTGTATGCTATTCCTACATAAACCTTTTGAATTTACAGATGTTGTGTAATGCCAAGTTTTAAACAGGAATATTATGAAAAAATGTTGTGTAATTATAGTGGTGATTTGATACTTTACCACTTAACAACTTAATCTTTAACAGTGCAATTTTTGATGGGCTCCAAGTTCCTTATTTAAAGTCATTTGATTTTAATTTAATATTTCATTAAGCAACTGTTTTAACAGACTGAAGCTTTCAATAAGATTGCTATTTGGCATTTTTATCCTGGTATGTACGAGATTATGATATTTTAGGGTGTGAGTTTGTATCGTAAGTTCTAAGTGGTGGGTTGTTTATCTTTTGAGGCCATCAGAATCAGCTCAGGCAAAGAAACTTAAGCATCTTCACTGCTTTCAGAACAGAAACTAATTGCTTAGATACTAATGCCAAGCTTTTTGCTGCTTGACTGAAATTGATAACATTTTCTTAACATTGGCATTTTATATTAATTCAATAATTTTGGTTTTGAGTAGAATAGAACATATTCTTTCAATAAAAACAATATGGTTCAAATTTTGAATGCTTCAGCTGCTATTTTCTATTCAGGCATGCGCGGAGACACTTCAGTCAAGCTGAGGGAGGACAGCTGGATGAAGTGCGGCAAGTAATGGGTATGCTGGCTTTTCCCTCTGACACTCATATTTCACCGTATAAGGTAAGGCAGTTGATTTATTGATTCACCTTTCTAGTCTTTGTATAAAGCATAAATATCATACACTACAGATCAGTAAACCTGAAATATTGTTTCAAAATGATAGCTTATCAGAATTGTGCATAGTACTTTAAAGTTAGTGTTAGAAAAAATTAATATTCATCAGATTAGTAATCTGTGAAAAACTGTACAATGTTTGCATTTGTCCTGATCCTGATTTGGAATGTTCATATTGTGGTGGAGTATACTTTGACTGTTAGAGCTTGTACAAACCCAAGAGGGAACTTTTGATAATATACTACTATGGACTCTATGGTATCATTGAATAGGTCAGCACAGAAAAGGGCCATTTGATCCATCGAGTCTGAGCCAGCTAATAGGAAAAGCAATCAAGTTATTTCCATTCCCATGAGTTTGTGCTGTTTTTCGGTAATGTGTTTTCTTTTGTGAGTTTTGTTGAATTCCTCTTTGAAGGCTTAGATCGTATCTACAAACACTGTATCAACAAACAGTGCACATTAAATTAGTTTCTGCTCATATAATAAAGTTATGCAGATGACACAAAATCAAATGCTGAAAATATTCATCATCCATATCAGCATCCGTGGAGAGAGAATAACAGAGGTCATGTTCCAAGTCAGACAAATAATGCAAAACACAAATTTTCTTTTGTGAGCTGCTGGTTCTTTTGAAAACTATCTTAAATCTGTACACTCTGGACCTACAACCATTAGAAAGTGTTCCTCATCGCTTCCTGTATCAAAACCCTGCTGATTTTAAGCACCTATTATATCACTTTGCCTTCACTGCTGTCAGAAGAGAAACCCAAGCTTCTTTAATCTATCAACGTGACTGGCACCCTCATTGTCCTCTTCCCATACACTAGGTCTATGGCAAATGGTTAGGGAATCATTAGGAAGGAAAAGTATACTTGGCCTAATCCTCAATTGTTGACTTGTTGCAGAGGCATCTTCCATAACATTTTCAGTGAGTGACCACTGCATAGTCCTTGTAGAGGAGAAGTCCTCTCTTCATATTGCTCCATGTTTTGTGGCATGACTGCCATGCTAAGTTAGATAGACTTCAAATCCAGCAACTCAAAACTGGACATCCACGAAGCATTGTGCAGCAACAGCAACAGCAGCAGCAGCAGGACTACATTGAACCTCAAACTAAAATCTCACGGTGTAGTGTATCGACTAATCTACTATTACTGTCAGGCCAGGGAATCAATTCTGGTTCAATGGAGAGTATCATAGGGCATGCCAGGAGTAGCACAAGGTGTACCTAATATGAGGTATTATGTTGGTGATGCTGTAACACTTGGCTTCTTGCAAGCTAAAAATCACACAACACCTGGTTATAGTCCAACAGGTTTAATTGGAAGCACACTAGCTTTCGGAGCAACGCTCCTTCATCAGGTGATAATGGAGAGCTCAATCCTAACACAGAATTTATAGCAAGAATTTACAGTGTGATGTAACTGAAATTATAGATTGAAAAATTGATTGTCTGTTAAGCCTTTCATCTGTTAGAATAGAGTGGTAGTTTCACTTCCTTCACAAAACCTTTTTTTTAAAATGTTGCATTCTCGGGTTAGCTGTTTACAATGTTAAAAGCTAGACAATATGTTGAAGGTGTTGGCCCCCTGTGTTCTCTGTCTATGCCAGGATGTTTAGATTGATTCTAATCTAAAAAGTGAGATAACGGAGTTCTACATGAATGCATGCAGTTTTTGAGCAATGTATAATTTCAGTTACATCACACTGTAAATTCTTGCTATAAATTCTGTTAGGATTGAGCCCTCCATTATCACCTGATGGAGTGTCGCTCCGAAAGTTAGTGTGCTTCCAATTAAACCCGTTGGACTATAATCTGGTGTTGTGTAATTTTTAACTTTTGTACACCCCAGTCCAACACCGGCATCTCCAAATCTTGCAAGCTAATTAGTGAAAGCAGCTTGCAATAGATATAGCTAAGCAATCCCACAACAAGCTAAGCTCTGAATTTCTTGATTTATTCTGTTCTCACCAGCAGTGAATGTAAATGACCATTTCTAATGAGAGAGTCTGACCATGGTACCTTGACATTCAATAACATTACCATCATAGAATTCACTGTTATCAATTACTATTGACTAGAAACTGAACTGGACTAGCCATTATAAATACTGTGGGTGGAGTTCTGGGAAATGACTTAGTGTCATAGAATCATAGAGTCATAACATGGAAACAAACCCTTAAGTTCAATTAGTCCACATTGACCATGTTCCCAAACTAAGTTAGTCTCACTTGTCTCCAAACCTTTCATATTCATGTATGTATCCACATCTTTTAAATGGTACAACTGTACCTGTGTCCACCACTTTCTTTGTCAATTCATTTCACACGTGGACTACTCTCTGTGCCAAATAAAAGTAGCCACTCATACCTTTTTTTATATCTTTCTCCTCTCACTTTAGAAATACGCCCCCGAGTTTGAGCTCCTCCACCCTATGGGAAAGGCCCTTGATATTCACTGGTGAACTGATTGGAAAAATATGGCAAAATCATAAAAATGAGATTTTCAACATAATGAAAGAATGTCCAATTTTGCTCTTAAAAGTTGACTAAGAATCTTGCTAGTGATTGGTGAGGGGCATATTTGAATACATTAACATCTCCTTATTACCTATGTGGTTGGCTATTCTCCACATAGAAACTAGACAGCAAGAATTCCCGACATGAAATCTCGCTCCAGCTCACCTCTTGCTCCTCTGGTATGCCATCTTGGTTACGATCTGCAATATATTGGTGCAGTTAGCATCTGAACTACACCAACATCAGTACACCATGGCACCCCTCCGACCCACTGGGAGCACAGTTGACGACTTCAAAACAGTGTTTAGAAATGCACCAACACCTTGCATTACTGTCAGGCCACGTTGTGCTCTTCGCAAGGACAAGGACCCATCTCTTGGATTGCAGCAAGTGCATTGCAGAACTTCTGAGCTTGCTGTCTTCACGCCCTCTCACTGAACCTAATTGGTCGCCCACAGTATCTCTCCCTTGCCTTACCTTGCTGTTTTCCACTGTGCTACCTCATTCAGAGCTTTAGTAATAGTACTTCTACTTTGCCTTGTTTTTTTAACACCAACAGCTTGTCCTGGTTGTCATCAAGGGAGTGGACATGTTATTGTATGATAACCTGCTCTATGAGTGGCACACCTAGAGTATATACTAGCAGCTTAAACTGCAAATACACTAGATAGCTTCAACCAAATGAACAGGCCTCAAATTCCATTGGGAGCAGATCTCAGTCAAGTGAAGGGGTCCATCTTAAGCCAGGCAGTACCAGCATGCTAATTCAATGACATTGTCAAATAACAGTCCAGGGGCTTTGACCTGGTCAGTTGGTCACTGAGATCAGAGTCAGATATCCAAGTCACTACAGTCTTGGGAGTGGGGTGTAGCCAGTCCTGCTGGTCCAGTTCAACCAGTCTGAATGAGCAGCAAGTTTGTTGGGGACCACTCAACGATCTATCAGGCTATGGCCTATTGTAGGGAGGATGGTCAGTCCCGGAAGACTCTTCACTGACTGTCGAGGAAGATTTATCAGGAGCCAGTGCTATCATGTGGCTGCTGTGGGATTGAAGGCAGCATGCAAGTGCAACAACTCAGCATATAAACATGGGAGACAGAAGAGTATGGGAACATTAAGTGAGGGAGAGGATGTACTTAGCACAGTCACTTGCATCCTGGCTTCAATGGGGGTATAGTGCATAATTGTTTGGCATAAACTTTCCTGAGGCTCTGGGGATAAAGTGGTTTAGCACTTGATTGAAACATTGCATGGGAACACGTGGAAGATCAAAGCTCTAATAGAGTTGACAGGGAGAGCACAGCAACAATGCCATTTACAGGGCAAATAATAGCATTCAACAGACACTTTGATAGTAAGCATTGAAGATAGCTGTTATACACATTATTTTGTATGAGGACCTCATGCATTGACCTACTGTGCTGATGAAACATTTGGCCTCCAGCAATCATGTAATTCAACATAACAAATTATTCCCACTAGCAGCTGTGAAGATATGATGTAAAGATTGACCTTTGTTGCAAAAGTTGCATTCATCTTCCTCAGTTCTGTAGACTTGACAGTGAAGTATTGTGCACTTTCACCTTAGATGAAAAAATTTCCATACTATCATCCTTTATGCAATTCTGAGTTTCTTAGTAATGTAGGCATTGGGGATGATGGCGAAAGTTTCTCATTATTCCTACCATTCAGGCAATATCATGCTGTATGTGTGCCGAAATGCACATCTGAATCAGGTAAAGGATGTGCATGGTTCATATTATGGCATTCCACTGTTCTTCTTTTCAAGGTTCTCCATGTCCACTGTTTGGAGGATGTTACTGAAATGTCATCTCTATATGCTACAACTGCAGAATGATGACATTCCTGAAGAGCTGCTTCTGTCTAATGTTTCCCATGTAGGCTCAATGAAACTTAAAACTCTTAATAGGACTAGACAGGGTAAATGCAGGAAGGATGTTGCTGATAAGTAGGGAGCCCAGAACCAGTGGTCACAGTCTAGGGATATGGGGTAGACCATTTAGGACTGAGAAGAGAAATTTCTTCACCCAGAGAGTGATGAGCTTGTGGAAATCACTACCACAGAAAGTGTCTGAGGCCCAAATGTTCAATGTTTTCAAGAGGGACTTAGATACAAGGTGAAGTCCCATAGTCTTAACAGGTGATAGACTTCCTCATGAGAGCCATGTCTGGTGGTGGTTTACCTGAGGGACACAGCCTCTCTCAGGTGAGTGGAGAGGTTAAGAAGGAAAATTATCCATGGTAAACTGGAGTGCAGGAGTTGAATCATTGAATTCACATTTTTGGTGTCATTCTGTTTTACAAACCAGCCAACCGGTCCACCTGAGTTAGCTATAGTTCTTGGGGTTAGAGTTCAAAGGTAATGGGGAGAAAGTGGGAAGAGGATACTGAGTTTGATCTGTGACAATTGCATTGAATGGTGGAGCAGGCTTGAAGGGCTGAATGATCCACTCTTGGTCCAATTTAATATGTTCCTATGAAATCATCCCCAGTGAACCCAGGCACAGAAGCTGATTTCATCTGTCACCACTATACTTATTGTCCACAGAAACAGATGAGGAAGATGTGCATGTGGAAGCCCAGGGCCAGCGGCAGCCTCCTAATGCAGTAGAAGCCAGCATGATACAGAAAAGATACAGAAGCCCTTCAGTCACTTGTTTTCCATGGAATGCTGTGCAATTGAGTGAGGTGCAATGGTATTTTACACTGTCTGGGAGTCTGCCCTATAATGGAGCCTCTTGGCCTTGCCGTTTTGGAGCTAGAGGGCCCAGGTGTACTGAGTGTCCACACTCCTCAGCTTGAACTGCTATATGCTTGTGGGTCACTGGGAGGTGGAGGATCCACACATTTGAAGTATCCAGAGAGGAGATCTTGAGGGCACCCATATGTAGTTCCTCCTCTGGTTGGGTGCCTGCTTGCACTGTTCTGTCTCTTGATGCACCTCATTTATGGTGATGATCCTTCACCTTATTTGCCTTTCTTGTTGGGCACCAAAGGCTATTGCAGTGGAGTGCAAGTCTGTGCATATATCCAGCAGACCGTGTGAGCTGGACCTGGATCTCCAAGGCAACCACCACTCTGTCTGCCAAAGCAGCTAAATATTCACATGCTGGAGGCTACACAGTATAGCTCGCGTTGGCAAACTCTTCCTTTGTTCAAGTCACTTTCCTAAGTATCTCCGGAAACTAGTTTGCTGGTCCTATCGTATGTCTGCTTGTAATTTTAAATTTAGTCAATGGTTGACTAATGGTCAATGGTTGAAACCACTGTCTGGGGTTGAGCATGTGCCTGGTATCTAGCCATGATCCAACTGCGAGTGGCCTGGAGCATTCGTGCCAGTGATGTGCTCACCAGAAAGGGTTCCTATTTCCATATTCTAACTGATGTATCGACTGAAATGTCAGTATCTGAGCCTAGTGGAAGGTGCAGGAGACCGCCTTGCTAGTGCTTCCTCTAAAGTATCTGTTCTTTCTTCTTTGGGTAGAGGAGGAACTGATGTCCTTGAGGGCTGATCACTTCGTGCTGGATGTTGCTGGTACTCATAGGAGACCAGAGAGAATGAGTTGTAAAATAGGGATACATGTTTGGGCAAGTTGAGAGTATATACAGAGTGCTGGTAATGAGAGCAGTGCAAAGCCATGGAGGTGTTGACATTGTTGTATGAGTGGTCAGTGTTTTCTTCCTTGTGGGGAAGGATCTTTTCCTTATGGAGTGATGAGACAAACGTTCGGCATACTGCACACCCATCTTGGAAGGAAACAAATGGATGGATTGAGAGACATGAAAGGTACAAGTGGGAGAAAGTTAGTGAGCTGCGGCATGTATGTATGTTCAGTGCAGAACAGCACAAGAATGGTGCCATTGAGCTTCATAGACAGTGAGATAAGCAGTGCAAAATTGCATCAGTTCACTCTTTTGAGTTGGCAGAGTGTAACTCTCCATGAAACACTTGAAGGTGACACTTAGCTGATATTTGGTAAATTTGGCCTATGTCTACAAGAAAACATGGTTTTAAAATTAATTGCCACCCTTTTTAGACAGATGAATGAAATATTTTCTCTAAAGTGGTTATGTCAATTCTTCATAACATTGCCTGAAAATACATTGAATTTCATTTGCACAGAGGGCAATTCTTATTAGGTTATTGAAGGTTATTGGGATTAGATGGAAATGTATACAGGATCAGAAGTCGGACGACGCCAGGTTATAGTCCAACAGGTTTATTTGAAATCACAGGCTTTCAGAGCATTGCCCCTTCAACAGGTCAAGTGAGAGAGAAGCACCCAGGCATGGGATTTATAGGCGGAAGAGCTCAGTGGACAGAGAGCTGAAAAGATCATGCAAAGTGGAGTTCCGACAGGTCGAAAATTGGTCTCTGTAGGTGACCAAGTGTGGCAGGCTGGATAAATGGTGAAGGGATGACCCATAATCTGATTTAAATGAGACAGAGATAATTACAAAAAATTAACAATAAGGTGGTGCTGGAGACAAACTCAATGACTGGAATAACATAAGTCTAGGAATCACATGCTGAGGGTCTAACCAGAGTAATAAGTAATCCAAAACTGTATAGGTAGAGAGATCTTAACAATTTATCAAGGTGATGGTGTCAAAACAGGATAGTGAGCAAAATTTTATAGATACAGAAGTGTGTGGTGGGGTCACATGTAGCACAACATGCACCAAGATCACAATTGAGGCAGTCTTCATGGGTCCAGAACACCACGACACTGAAAGATTTCGAAGGCAGCCTCATAAGTACGAACTATGCTCAATTCATCGATTGCCACTTCCAACATGCCATAGCAAAAGACTGCAATAATCACCTCAAAAAACAGACACAGGATATGAACGATAGAGTACTCTTCATCTCCCAGAGCGGAGAAACGACGCCATGTTCTTCAGCCTTCAACATGTTATTGATGACAACAAACGTCTCACCAGGTTCATCCATATGCCTTCACTTCTCACCTTCAAGTAACCGCCAAACCGTTAACAAATCACCGTTAGCAGCAAACTACCTAGCCTTTAGGACAGCGTCAACACTACATAATCTTGGTATGGCAACCTCTGAGACATGTCAGATCATCAACATGGAGACTACTATCACGCCTGGGAATACCACCCACCATGTACACGGCAGATATTCATGTGACTTGGCCAATGTTGTCTATCTCATATGCTGCATGCAAGGATGCCTCAAGGCATGATATTTTGGCTAGACTATGCAGATTCTGTGGCAACAGATGAATGAACACCATGCAACAATTGCCAGACAGGATTGTTCCCTCCCAGTCAGGGAACACTTCAGCAGTTGAGGACATTCAGCCTCCAATCTTTGGGTAAGCGTCCTCCAAGTAGCCTTCAAGATACATAATGCAGAATTGCTGAGCAGCATCTGATAGCCAAGTTCCATACCCATAAAGACGGCCTCAACCATGATCTTGGGTTCATGTTGCGCTACATGTGACCCCACCATACTCTTCTATGTCTGTAAAATCTCGTTTACTGTCCTGTTTTGACACCATCACCTTGATAAGTTATGATCTCTCTCATTATTCTGTGCAGTTTTGGATTACTTATTACACCCTTGCCATGCAAATCTTATGGTGTTATTCCAGTCATTTTAGTTTGTCTCCAGCAGCATCTTATTTTTAATTTTTTGTAATTATCACTCTGACTCATTTAATCAGATTATGGGAGTCATCCCTTCACCACTTATCCAGCTGTCATAGAGTCATAGAGATGTACAGCATGGAAACAGACCCTTCGGTCCAACCTGTCCATGCCAACCAGATATCCCAATCCAACCTGGTCCCACCTGCCAGCACCCAGCCCATATCCCTCCAAACCCTTCCTATTCATATACCCACCCAAATGCCTCTTAAATGTTGCAATTGTACCAGCCTCCACCACATCCTCTGGCAGCTCATTCCATACACGTACCACCCTCTGTGAAAAAGTTGCCCCATAGGTCTCTGTTATATCTTTCCCCTCTCACCCTAAACCTATACCATCTAGTTCTGGACTCCCCGACTCCAGGGGAAAAACTTTGTCTATTTATCCTATCCATGCCCCTCATAATTTTGTAAACATCTATAAGGTCACCCCTCAGCCTCCAACGCTCCGGGGAAAACAGCCCCAGCATGTTCAGCCTCTCCCTATAGCTCAAATCCTCCAACCCTGGCAACATCCTTATAAATCTTTTCTGAACCCTTTCAAGTTTCACAACATCTTTCCGAATGGAAGGAGACCAGAATTGCACACAATATTCCAACAATGGCCTAACCAATGTCTTGTACAGCCGCAACATGACCTCCCAACTCCTGTACTCAATACTCTGACTAGTAAAGGAAAGCATGCCAAATGCCGCCTTCACTATTCTATCTACCTGCGACTCCACTTTGAAGGAGCTATGAGCCTGCACTCCAAGGTCTCTTTGTTCAGCAACATGTAAAATTATTTGACTATATTTTCAACATTTCCCACTTTGTTTCCCTTTGTCCCTGTTGATTGCTGGACACTTTTTTTTGTATCTGATCTATTGTGAACCTTTTGCATTGCAGATTTATGCACATCAAAGTTGTAACTTCCACTTTGTGAGTCCATCTGATCTTTACTTGGGAGTAGATTTTATGTTAATATTGTAGTCTGCTCCTTCTATTTCCATTGCAGGATCTCTTGGACCCAGCCCGATGGAAGATGCTTATTCAGCAGTTCAGATATGATAACTACAGACTTCACCAACTTGGAAATAGTTCTGTCTTCACTATTACACTTCAAGCAGGGCTGTCAGCTATAAAAACACCGTATCCTTTCACAAGCTGAAGCAATGATCCAGTCATATATTGTATCGATATTTGTCTCAATGCTTAGTTACAAAAAGGTTTAGTTGCTTTTGACAATATCAGACTTTACACATTTTAGCTTGCCTTTAAGCGACCAGCTCGTAATACCTTTGGTTGTGTGTAGTCTCATAGGATGGTGATTAAAATTTGAAGATTGGTAGGGATATTGAATTAATGGCAGTCCCAATTACATATTTCCTCAAACAATAACTGCTTGGATTTTTAAGAGTTTGGCAACTTTTTCTAACTAGAAAATCACTGGCTTTTGTTAAACAAAAAATGCTGAAAGTCTCAGCAGGTCAGGCAGCAGATAATATCTCTGATCTTTTCATTAGATTGAAAGAACTTCAGAGGTATAGCAGTTTTTAAACAATTTTAGCAGTAGGGCAAGTGAGGGAGTTGAAGAGGAGAGATAAAATAACAATAAGTGCCAGGCAGAAAGAACTACGTGGAAAAGGACAAGTGAAGAAAAATATAAGTCCAGAGGAAGTTTAAATGACTAGTAGAATCCTTACCAATATATTGGGAAAATAAGAGTTGTGGCTATGACCAGATCTGTTTAATTCATCACTTAACCATTAAAATTTGAATTGCAGACTCAGATATTTGCAGTTCTAAGTATTTGGTCTGTCCAGCACTAGTTATAAAGCACAGAAACAGATCTTTAGTCCAACTCGTCCATGCCAGGCGTGTATCCTCAACTGATCTAGTCCCATTTGCTAGCACTTAGCCCATATCCCTCAAACCCTTCCAATTGCTGTACCTATGTAGAGCATTAAATATTAAATTAAATATTGTAATTGTACAGCCTCTACAAGCGCTGGCCGCTTGTTCCATACACTCATTACCCTTTGCATGAAAAAGTTGCCCCTTGGGTCCCTTTCCCTCTCACCTTAAACCTATACCCTATAGTTTTAGATTCCCTTATCCTGGCTATTCACCCTATCCATGCCCCTTATGATTTTATAAACTTCAAGGCGACCATGCCCACATACCTTTTTATTTGCAATTGTGTCATGATTTATGTCAGTTAATGATATAGAAATAATACTTTATTCCATTACTTTCATCAATAAAGCTGTAATGTTTATCTTCCTAATTAAACAGAGGAGGCTGGCTTACTTGCATCTCTTAAACATCCATTGTGCATCTACGCTTACCACAAGGTGTCCTACCATGAATCTTTTTAAAACTTTTACTGATACTTTTGGGGCCAGCCACAAATTAGCCAAATATGTTTAACATTGATAGATGAAAATGGGTTTCAGAGAGCCTGTTAATTACAAATAATTATTAAATTCACAGGCCAGCAGGCAGACTCCAGCAATTAATTAATGGAGCAGTGTAGGAGGAAGCATGAGCCATGGGCATCAAAGTCATATATCAGAATATTGTCGTGAAACCTAAGGCATGATATGGCTAAAAATAGCCTGTTCCTGTTTTACCCCAATATTCTTTGATCCCTTTAACCTGAAGTGCTGTATCCAACTCCTTCTTCAAATCGTGCAATGTTTTGGCCTCAACAGCTTTACATGGTCATGAATCTCACAAGCTTAAAAATCTCTTGGTGAAGAAATTTCTCCTCACTTCAGTCCAGAATGTTTTCCCCCATATCCTTAGACAATGACCCCTGGTACTAGACTCCTTTGTCATTAGGAACTTGTTTTCTGCATCTCCCCTGTCTAGTCTCATTAGAATTTTATTGGTTTCTATGAGATTTTTCCTCATTCTTTTGAGGACTTCAATGATTAAGTGACTCAACCTCTCCTCAAATGGTAAACCTTTGATGCACTTCCTCAAATAAGGAGACCAAAACTGCACGTAATATTCCAGGTATGGTCGTCTTGCTCCTGTACCCACATCCTTTCACCTATGAAAGCAAACATACCATGTACCTCCTTGACTGCCTGCTGCACTTGCATGCTTACCTTCAGCGACTAGTGTTTGAGGATACTCCGGTCTTGTTGCACATTCCCCCTCTCAGTTTGCAGTCATTCAGATAATATTCCTCCTTCCTGTTTTTGCTCCCAAAGTGAATAATCTCACTATTTTCCACATATTGTATCTACAATGCATTTTGCCGACTCATTCAACGTATCCATCTCTGCATGTTTCTCACAGCTCAACTTTCCACCTAGCTTTGTATCATCTGCAAATTTTGAGATATTATATTTAGATCCCTCTAAGTAATTAGTTTATATTATGACTAGGTCCTCGCACTAATCCCTGCAATAGCCCAATGGTTGCAGTCTGCATATTAGAAAAAGACCTGTTTATACTCTTTGCTGTCTATATTTTGCCCGAAACGTCGATTTTACTGCTCCTCGGATGCTGCCTGAACTGCTGTGCTTTTCCAGCACCACTAATCCAGAATCTGGTTTCCAGCATCTACTGTCGTTGTTTTTACTGTGTTTTTACCCTGTCTATACTCTCCTACTGTCTTTGTTTTCCTGTCTGATAACTAGTCTTCTATCTACCACATTACCCACAAGCCCATGTGTTTTATTTTACATATTAATCTCTTATGTGGAACTTCGTCAAAAACCATCTGAAAGGCCAAATAAATTCCATCCCTTGGCTTCCCCTCATCAATCCCACAAGTTACATCCTCGAAGAATTCCTTTTGTAAATCAAAGCTGATTCTGTCCAAACCTGCCCCTGTTTTCCAAGTGCTCGGCTATTAAATCTTTTGTAATGGTTTCTACCATTTTTCCCCCATTATCAATGTCAGGCAAACTCGTCTATAATTGCAAGTTTTCTCTCTGTCTCCATATTAAACAGAGGGGGTACGTAAACTCCTTTCCAGTGTCTATAGAATCTTGGAAAATTACCACCAATGCATCCAACGTTTCTAGGGCCTCTTTTCCGAAGTACTCTTAGATGTAGATTATCAGACCTTGGACACGTATTGGTCTTCAAGCTGAGCAATTTCCCTAACACCACTTCCTTACTAATACTGATTTCCTTCAGTTCCTCCCTTGTACTCAATCCTGTTTCCCAATGTTTCCGATATGTTGTTTTTATCCCTCTTTGTGAACCCAGAACAAAGTATGTATTTAGTTGTTAAGCCATTTCTTTGTTCCACATTGTAAATTCCCCTGCTTCTGACTGTGAGGGGCATACATTTGACTTCACCAATCTTTTTCTCTTCAAATACCTACAGAATCTTTTACAGTCAGTTCTTTTGTTCCCCTGCATGCTTACTCTTGTACTCTATTTTCTCTTTCTTAATCGATCCTTTTGTCTCCCTTTGAATTTGAAACTGCTCCCACTCCTCAGGTCTGTTGTTCTTTCTGGCCAATTTGCATACCTTTTCCTGAATATAATACTATCTCTAATTTCCCTTGTAAACCTTGGTTTGGCCACCTTTCCTATTTTACTTTGTGCCAGACAGGAATGAACTGTTGTTGCACCCACACAGTCTTTGAATGTTTTCTGTTGTCTTTCCATCCTTATCTATTCCAGTAACGTCCTCTGATCTATCATAGCCACCTAATACCTAATACCATTGTAGATTTGTCTGTTTAGATTCAGGACCCTTGTCTCCAAATCAACTATATTCAAGAGTCATAGCGATGTTGAGTATGGAAAACAGACCCTTCGGTCCAACTTGTTCATGCTGACCAGATATCCTAGATTAATCTAGTCCCATTTGCCAGCATTTGGCCCATATCCCTCCAAGCACTTCCTATTCATATGCCCATCCAGGTGCCTTTTAAATGTTGTAATTGTACTAACCTTCACCACTTTCCTCTGGCAGCTCATTCCATACACACAGGACCCTCTGCGTGAAAACGTTACCTGTCTTAAATCTTTCCCCCTCACCCTAAACCTATGCCCTCTAGTTCTAGACTCCTCCACCCCAGGGAAAAGACTTTGTCTATTTATCCTATCCATGCCACTCATGATTTCATAAACCTCTGTATGGTCACCCCTCAGCCTCTGACACTGCAGAGAAAACAGACCCAGCCTATTCAGCCACTCCCTGCAGCTCAAACCCTCCAGCCCTGGCAACATCCTTGTAACTCTTTTCTGAACTCTTTCAAGTTTCACAACATCTTCCCTATAGGAGGGAGACCAGAATTGTGTGCACTATTCTAACAATGGCCTAACCAATGTCCTGTACAGCTACAACATGACCTCCCAACTCCTACACTCAATGTGCTGTCCAATAAAGGAAAGCATACTAAACCTCGCCTTCACCATACTATCTACCTGCAACTTCACTTTCAAGGAACTCTGTGCACTTCAAGGTCTCTTGTTCTGAGGAGGTGGGGAGGCTGCAGAAAAATTTAGACAGTTTAGGAGACTGGTCCAGGAAATGGCTGTTGAAATTCAACGTGAGCAAATGTGAGGTCTAGCACTTTGGAAAAAAGAATACAGGTATGGACTATTTTCTAAATGGTGAGAAAATTCCTAAATCCAAAGTACAAAGGGATCTGGGAGTGCTAGTCCAGGATTCTCTCAAGGTTGACTTGCAGGCTGAGTCAGTGGTTATGAAAGCAATGTAATGTCACTTATCTCAAGAGGGTTGGAATATAAAAGTAGCGATGTGCTACTGAGACTTTATAAAGCTCTAGTTAGGCCTCATTTGGAGTACTGTGTCCAACTTTGGGCCCCACACCTCGGGAAGAATTTACTGACGCTGGAGTGTGTCCAGCGGAGATTACATGGATGATTCATGGAACAGTAGGTCTAACATACAATGAACAGCTGAGGATCCTGTAATTGTATTCATTAGAGTTGAAAAGGATGAGGGGAGATCTAAAAGAAACATACAAGATAATGCATGGCTTAGAAAGGGTGGATGCTGGGAATTTGTTCCCATTAGGCGGGGACACTAGGACCCATGGGCACAGCCTTAGAATTAGAGGGGGTCAATTTAGAACAGAAATGAGGAGACATTTTTTCAGCCAGAGTGGTGGGCCTATGGAATTCATTGCCACAGAGCACAGTGGAGGCCGGGACTCTAAATGTCTTCAAGGCAGTGATTGATAAATTCTTGATCTCACAAGGAATTAAAGGCTACAAGGAGAATGTGGGTAAGTGGCGTTGAAATGCCCATCAGCCATGATTGAATGGTGAGTGGACTAGATGGGCCGAAAGGCTTTAGTGCCACTCCCATGTCTAATGGTCTTATTAACTGTAAAGAACCTTACCTGATTTGCCTTTCCAAGATGCAGCACCTCCTGTTTATCTAAATTAAACACCACTCAATCCTATCAGGCCGCCTACTTGCAGAACGTTTCAGAGAATACCTCTGGGACACCCGAACCAACCAACCCAACCACCCCATAGCTCAACACTTCAACTCCCCCTCCCACTCCTCCAAGGACATGCAGGTCCTTGGACTCCTCCATCACCAGACCATAGCAACGCGACAGTTGGAGGAAGAGTGCCTCATCTTCCGCCTAGGAACCCTCCAACCACAAGGGATGAACTCAGATTTCTCCAGTTTCCTCATTTCCCCTCCCCCCACCTTGTCTCAGTCAAATCCCTTGAACTCAGCACCGCCTTCCTAACCTGCAATCTTCTTCCTGACCTCTCCGCCCCCACCCCACTCTGGCCTATCACCCTCACCTTGACCTCCTTCCACCTATTGCATTTCAAACGCCCCTCCCCCAAGTCCCTCCTCCCTATCTTTTATCTTAGCCTGCTGGACACACTTTCCTCATTCCTGAAGAAGGGCTTATGCCCGAAACGTCGATTCTCCTGTTCCTTGGTTGCTGCCTGACCTGCGCTTTTCCAGCAACACATTTTCAGCCATTGGCCCATCTGACCAAGATCTCAATGTACTCTGAGGTAACCTTCTTTGTTGTCCACTACACCTTGAGGAATTATGGTCACTTGTCCCCAAGAGGCCTCACGCAACTGAATTGCCAGTTATTCACTCCTTATTGCATGATCCATAGATTAAGGCAAAAGTCTCGAAACTTGTCTTTTTCGCATTACTTGTTCCATTACCATTATTTTTCATTGTGATCCTGGTCCTTGATTTCTCTGCCAATCACTTCTACCATTCCCCTTTCTATCTTTTGCTTTTGTTCTTGATTCCCCTTCCTCTGACTTCTTGCAAAGGTTCCCATTCCCCTGCCATTTTAGTTTAAAGCCTTCCCAATCAGGGGCATACATTTGACTTCACCAATCTTTTTCTCTTCAAATACCTACAGAATCTTTTACAGTCAGTTCTTTTGTTCCCCTGCATGCTTACTCTTGTACTCTATTTTCTCTTTCTTAATCGATCCTTTTGTCTCCCTTTGAATTTGAAACTGCTCCCACTCCTCAGGTCTGTTGTTCTTTCTGGTCAATTTGCATACCTCTTTCTTGAATCTAATACTATCTCTAATTTCCCTTATAAACCTTGGTTTGGCCACCTTTCCTATTTTACTTTGTGCCAGACAGGAATGAACTGTTGTTGCAGTTCACCCACGCAGTCTTTGAATGTTTTCTGTTGTCTTTCCATCCTTATCTATTCCAGTAACGTCCTCTGATCTATCATAGCCAGAATCTTCCATCAGCCTCCGGAAGCGCTCGGGCACCATGAACCACACGGCCATTGCAGCAACCGCCGCCGCGAACCATGACGTCACTTCCGCCCCCACCGACCATGCAGCCTCCGCCATCGCCGCCCAGACAACCGCCTCCGCGATCACCAGGAAGAAAATCTCCAGCATCTGCAGTCCTCACTTCCTCCCCAATCAGTGTAGCAAGTACATCCCTTTAGATATCAGCATAACCCGCCCAATTTGTATTGGTTCCATCTTCCACTGAACCAGGCCCAATGCCCCAGGAATCTGAAATCTTGCCCCTCTTCGGCCCCATGTTCATTTGATATATCCTGCTTTTACAACTCTGACTAGCATGTGGCACTGATAGCAATCCTGAGATCGCTATCTTTTTCAGGTTCTACTTTTCAACTTCCTAACTCTCTCTCAATTCTGTTTTTTGAACCTCTTCCTTTTTTTAAAATGAAACCTCTATTGTTTGTATAAATGTGTACAACGATCACTCACCCTCCCCCTTCAGAATCCTTGATCTTAGCACTGGGGAGGCTACATATCATCGTGGAGTTGCATTTGTGGTGGCCACGGAAATCCTTGTCTATTCCCCTTACAATTGAATCCCCTATAATGATTACGTTCCCACACTTTTACTCCTCTCCTATGCAGCAAGTCAATTACAAATTTGGCTGTTGCTGCTTTCCCCAAGAGACCAGTCTACTCAACGTTATCCAAAGTGGCATATCTGTTTTGCTGGGAAGGTGAGTACTGCACTGTGCGTCTATCCTCTTACTCTGCCTGGTTTGCACCCATTCTCTTCCTGCCTGTGGGGACTAGCCAGTGGTTTGACCCTGACTTGGAATGTAGTTACCTATTGTGGTTGATTAGTACACCTTCAGCTGTGCTGCCTCTGGACTGGAAACTAATTTGTGACAATTGGAGAAATGAGGTTAAGTTGGGTGAATGGAGGGGAGTATGGAAGATGTAAATGGAAGGGAAGGATAGTAACATATGTGGAAATGTATAGCAAATCCAGTTTTCCACCATGTTATATACCTGAACAGAATGCTTCACAGACAGTGTTATAAAGAAGATGGCTCCTCTAAAAACCCAGACTGCCCTGTCTGTAGCAAATCTCTGAACAAACTTGCACAACCCCTGCCTATGGCACATTGTGCCAATTCCCGACTGGTCTGCAAGATCTCTGGCGAAGTTATGAATGAAAATAATCCACCCATGATGCTACCTAATGGCTATGTGTATGGATACAATGTAGGTATCTAAATTTTCTTCAATTAGTGTTGGTCAGCTGCTGATAGTTAATTAGTCAGATTGGTTCCTGAATTAAATCTGGCTTAATATTGTGCGATACTTTGCGTGATACACATCTAAATTTTTAGGTTTTCAGTAATGCTATTTCTGTATTCTTTCACTATCATAATTTCCCATATTTTCTCAAAATTCTTACACTCATTTCAGTGATTAAAGCCATTGATTGCACACCATTTCCTTTTCTCTTAAATTCTGCAAATGTCTGGTTTTGTTCTTATCTAATTTGTAATGGGATAAGTTCAGGGCTGAGCTGCTGTTCATTGAGTATTGCTTTTTATCAGGTTCATAATATGCAGATTGCTCTTCTGACAAACTTTCAGTCATGGTTGTACCTGTCAAAGCACTCTCTAAAATTAAGATTCAAAAATATTTTGGTCACTTGATCTGCCCAAATTTTTTAAATGAGGGTAAGTATTTTTCAACTCCATCCTCAGTTAATTTAGGTACTAAACATAAATCTTTAAACCAACTCCCTCACTAGAATCAGAATAGTCCTGTGTTCCTTTATTTAAGGTTTCCCTGGGCAAATTGTCTGATTTCTCTAAAATAAAACAAAGAACTGTGGATGTTGAGATTTGAAACAAAAAGTGAAATTGCTCGTGATACTCAGTGAGTTTGGCAGCATCTGTGAGAAGAAAACAGAGTTAATGTTCAGAATCTGCTGATTCGTTCTGATGAAGTCACCAGACTCAACATTTACTCAGTTTTTCTCCCACATATGCCACCAGACCCACTGAGTTTCATCAGCAATTTCTATTTTTTTGCCTCTGCTTTCTTTTTCTCGATCTCTCTCTCTCTCTTTCTAAAATTCAAGCTTTCATAATTCTATTTCCCATTCTTCACTTTTTTGTTTGCATTCTCTTTCGTTCTCATTTCTATTTTTCATTTGATTTCCTTTTCTCTCCGCTTTCTAATTTAAAATTTTTAATTTTTCTTTCAACTTCAAGATTTTTTTCCCCATTTCTAATTGTATCTTAACTAATTCTACCTGTGACATCTCCATTTCAGGTTTTATTTTTTGTAAATGTTAAAGATTCTGCTTTCATTTCTACTTTCAATTTGTCTTCTAACTCACTACTTAGCCCAAGATTTCAAAGAATCTGCTCTTAAATCTTCTGTTCCCAGAAACCTCTCGGCAACATTGAAAGTCATTGGCAAAATTAAATCCATGCAATTAACTTTACCTCACCATTCTTGTACTGAGTTCAGAATCTCTGTGTACTGTTTAAAATAGACAAATTCCTCTTAGATTCAATAATTTCAAATTGTGCATAAGAGCCTTCATTTATTATAATCCCAGCTGATGGTCCTCCTGGATTAGTCAGGCTCCCCACAGAATAAAATCTAACTTGACAGATCATATTTTTGTGTAATAACTTAGAAGTTGTTGTGTGAAATTTGGTGATGATCATGCCATTGAATGTCATGGAGAGATGGTTTGATTTTCTTTTATTGGAGATGGTCATTGCTGACCACTTGCCTGGTTCAAATATTAGTTGTGATCTATCAGGTTAAGCCAAAATGTTGTCCAAGTCTTGCCACTGTTGGGCATAGCTTCAGTTTCAAAGACTTGCAGATGGCACTGTAAACTTAAATCATCTGTGTGTCTGAGGGAGGGAGGTTAATTCATGCAGCAGCAGCAGATGTTCAGTTTACAGCACTGACCTAAGGAACTCCTGCAGTGGTGTCCTGAGACAGAGTTGATCAACTTGTGAAATTAAAGTTCTGTCCATCGCTGCTCGTTTAACCCATTTGAATTACTGGAATTAATGTCAGCAACCTACAAACTGCAACAAAAGGAAATATATAATTGTTTGCAGTAAGAATAAAAATTAGCTTGGTTCACTACTATAGAAAAGCACTATGCTATACAACATAGCCACCTTATTCAGCATGATATAAAGATATGTTTAATACAACAAACCTTTAGCTTCTATACATGAATGGCATAATTTATAACTTGAATAATTCAGCAGAAGGTTAGAAAATCTCTTCCAGAATAAATTTGCAGCTGATATTATCCTCTGATATTAATTCTCCTCTCTGATTTCTTCTAAGTAATCTGTCTGCTGAAGATTTACTAATATTTACTTTCTTCCCTTTCAGTCACTACTTTCCATTCGCCAAGATGACAAAATCATCTGCCCAAGAACCAAAGAGGTCTACAACTTCTCCCAAGCTGAAAAAGTGTACATTATGTAAAAATGTGGAAGGGGCAAAGCCAGAATCTGAACCACAGGATAATGTTGGTCAGGCTCACCCTTTTGGCTACTGAGGGCTGCTGATTACCTGTGGCAATGCACCTTTTTATTGGTGGATGTGTGTCTCTTGCGACCAAAGATCCAAAAGGAACAAGAAATACACTTGCTATTGTATGGTGACAAAAAGGAGCTTATGATGAACTTGACCAGAGTTTGTACTGAGAAAGTGAAATAAAACAAATGAGGCTTTGACGTGGGTTTTGTAGTGGTTTACATTATCTGAAGATTTTTGACAGTTTTCAAATGTACTTCATTCGTAAGTTTAAATTTAGTAACTCTCATTAGTGTTGTGCTTGGGGGTACAATATTGAATTGTTCGGCTGCCTTATTTCAAGCCTTCAAAATTTACATAACTTGCACAACTGCAACTAAAGGTGTTTTCAGGTCGTAATGTTTTAGAGTAGTTTGCACTAATATACTTCAGTTTAACCGGATCAGCTGTAGAACAAAACCTGCCATATTTTGAGCAATTGTGATAACGTTCCAAGCACTAGAGGTTGGAAATTCCAGGAACCTTACATTTTAGCACTATTTATGCATGCAGATACTGTTAGATTGTAGACCAAAAATTATAGCTTCAAAAAAATTGGAAGCAACTGTTAATTAAAAAGAATCAATTAAAACTTGGTATTGTTTATTTTATTTCATCACGCATCTAGGTTTACTTGAGATTTCTTTTCACAATTCTTTCTTTCTGAAGATGTTGGTTTGTATTTAGATATAACTTTAAATATCTGTGAATGGCCAAACTTTTGTGATCTTAGAGGGAGGAGAGCTATTTATGCATTTATTCTCTGTTAGTTACTGAAAGAAAAAGCAGTGGCCTGGTGTGTTTTTTTTTTCAATCCTTCGCCAGTTTAAGAGTGTAAGACCAACTGAATTGACTTAGAACCCTTTGAGCCATCAAATAAATAGTCTCATTTCCTTATTTGAAAGAGCTTCTTCCATTCCCTTTGTATGTTATTCACAGGATAGAGAATGTTAGTGAACTGAAGCCTCCAATTGAGATTAATTTGTGGTAGACCAACGATAATAATATCATTCCTTGTCATGTTTTTGTGTTGGACATTCCCTTCATCCTAGTTGCTGCAGTTCTAAAATTCTGAGCGCGAAAAAGTTGGGTTCTGATATAGTATAACCCAAGATCCTTTTTGTGTCAGTCCCCGATCGGAGTGTCTCTTGGATAATTGAACTCAAGATTGAGATGATTAAATCCTGAAACCACTTTGTTTTTAAACATTATCTATTCAGGGGACTTGGGTCTTGGTGGTGAGGGTTAGCATTTTTATTGGCCTTAGAGTTGCCTGTGAGAAGATGGTGACCTGTTGACTTTATCTGGACATGGACTGGTCTTCTAGCTGCAGAGTGGTGAATCTGAACATTCTGTGATCATCAGTGAACATCATCACTTCCACCTCAAGGAAACATGGAAACTATAGATGGCAGTAGGCCATTTGACCCTTTCTGCCTGATTCACTATTCATTATGATCATGGCTGATGCTCGATCTCAATGCCATATTCCCATTTTCTTTCTGTGTTGATGCCTTTAATATCAATCTCTTTCTTGAATTTTCCCCAGATCAACCTCTGTAGCCTTCTGTATAGTGAATTCCACAGGCTGATCACTCCCTGAGTGAAGAGATAGAGTCAAAGAGATACAGCATGGAAACACACCCTTTGGTCCAACCCGTCCACACCGACCCCATCTCTTCTTAACAGTCTCCAGATACAGAGTAGGCCATGATCCTTGGTTCTAGATTCCTCAATCTAGGGAAACATCCTTCTGCATCTAGCCCATTTGGAATTTTGTCAGTCAGAACCTCTCCCATTCTCTTAAATTTTCATTAATACAGAACCAGTCGAACCAATCTCTCCTCCATAGGGACAGTCCTGCCCTTCTCTTAAGTAGAGAGACCAAATCTACACCCACCACTGCAGTAAGACATCCCTACCTCTGAACTCAAATCCTCTTACAATGAAGGCTTCCGAACTGCTGCACCTGCCTGTTTACTTTCACTGACTGGTGTACAAGGGTGCCTAGATCCCTTCAAATTTTGCACATTCACATTTCCCAGTGCATCATTAATTTAAATAAAACTGTATTTCTGTTTTTCATACATAGTGTACAATTTCACATCTTTCCACATTATAATGCATCTCCCATATGTTTCCCCAAACATTCAATTTATCTAGATTGCCCTGAAGCCACTTTCTATCTCTTTCACAACCAAATCTCATTTTGTGCTGGCAGGAATCTCGGAAACATTGCATTTGATTCACTCATCCAAGTTATTTATTATATTGTGAATAGCTGGGCTGAATGCTGATACCTGTCGTCTTTGTTCACTGATTCCTTATATGGTGTCTTAAACCAGTTCTGGATCTGTGTCACTGTACTACTCCCAATCTCTTGTACTTTAATATTGTCTAACTTGCCTCTTTTGTATTATCTTATCAAAAGCCTCCTTGTGATCCACATATGTAATTTCCACTGGTTTTCCCTACTCTATTCTACTAGTTACATCCTCAAAAAAAGATCCAATAGATTAGTTGCTTGATTTCCCTTTCATAAGCCCATGCTGATTTTGTCTAATCCTCTTGATGCTGTCCAAGTGTTCTGTTGTCACGTCTTTTATAATAGACTCTTGCATTTCCCTAATACTGATGTTTGATATTGATTTTGACCTGGTTTATTATTTTCATGTGCTGTGATACAGTGAAAACTATTGTTTTGCATGCTATACCAAGAAATCATACCATTCATAAGTACATCATGGTAACAGAACAGAATGCAGAATGTAGTGTTACAGCCACAGAGAAGGTGCAGAGAAAGATCAATTTGACAGCTAAGTCTGACAAAAGTGGACAGGAAGCTGTTCTTGAATCTGTTGGAATGAGTTTTCAAACTTCTGTATCTTCTGCCTGACGGGAGACAGTGGAAGAGCATATAGCTGGGGTGGGAGGGGTCTTTGATTATGTTGGCTGCTTTCCAAGGCAGTGGGAAGTATAGATGGAATTAGTGGATGGAAGGCTGGTTTGCGTGATGGACTGGGCTGTGCGCACAAGTCGCTAATTTCTTGCAGTATTGGGCAGAACAGTTGCCATACCAAGCTATGAACTCAATAGGTTGCTTTCGGTAGTGCATCTATCAAAATTGGTAAGAGTCATGATAGACATACCAAATTTCCTTTGCCTTCTGAGGCAATAGAGGCATTGATGTGCTTTCTTAGCTGTAGCATACAAAGTTAGGCAAATTGGTGTGTAATTCTGCTTTCTTCCCTTTCCCTTGTTTTTTTTCTTAAAGTGGAGTTACATTTACCACCCTCTCATCTATAGGAACTGATCCAGATTGTACAGAATTTTGGAAGAAGATCACCATTACAACCATTATTTCCGAGGCCAGTTCTTTTAATATCTGGGGTACAGGTAATTTGGCTTTTGGAGTCAAGACTGGTGCTGAACATCATTCACGGTTCTAACCTTATGATGGAGGGGAGGTCTTATACATATTTTTAATCAAGCAGTTCAGCGATGCTGGCATGGCAGCTCAATGGTTAACACTGCTGCGTCAGCGTCAGGAACCCAGTTTTGATTCAAACCTAGAGTTTGCATGTTCTCCCTTTTTTGCATGGGTTTCCTCTGGGTGCTCTTGGTTTCCTCTTTTTTTCTAATGGAACTTAAAGTCCATCATTTGTGGTCGCAGATTTTGAATCTACATCCCAGGACATTAGCCAAGTTTCTGGACTCATAATCTGGCAATAGTACTACTGGGGGCATTGTTTCCCCTAACTGCTGTAGTTTGGTAATTGGAGTTTGGGGTATATGTCAGGCCTTTAGATTTGCAGATTGTGGTTAAATACAACAGTGCTGCTGATGGCCCATAGTACCTCCTGGATGTCAGTTTTGACTTGCTAGATCTAGATGAAGTCGAACATTCAGTCGAAGTTCATGCCACACAACATTTTGGAGGGTATCCGTAATGTCTCTGCACAGGAACTCGCTGTGGTGGTCACTCTTATTGATTACATTGTGGAGATTGGTAAAGATAAGGTTAAATATGCTTTTCCTTCTCATTGACTTCCTGATCACCTGCTGCAGACCGAGCCCAGCAGCTGAGACTTTTGGGACTTGACCTGCTCAGTCAGTTATTGGTGCTGCTGAGCCATTCCTGGTAATGATATACATTGAAGTTGTCATTGTAATTTCTAATAATTGACCATTGAATACTGGGTACATGTTTATGATAATTTTATTCCGCACATCAAGGGACAGTATATCCTGCAGCTATTTCGAACTAGCTTGAGGAATATATGAAAAGGCAGTATCTTTATCTAAATACTGATTTTACTTCATAAAAACATTAGGAAATAGATGTTATTCTTGATCATGGGCTAATGTTGTTAATATCTTCTCCTTCACTCAAAAAGATCATTTAGTCTGGCATTGTTTTGCCCAATCCCTGCACAATGTTTGTCACTTCCCAGTCTCTAAACCCAGGTCTATCTGTAATGTTTTTCATAGCATTACCTATTGTATGCTCATAGAGATGTACAGTATGGAAACAGACCATTCGGTCCAACTCCTCTATGCCGATCAGATACTCTAATCTAGTCATAGTCGGCCCATATCCCTCTAACCCCTTGCTATTCATACACCCATCCACATGCCTTTTAAATGTTATAATTGTACATGCTGCCTCCACCTCTGGCAGCTCATTTCGTTAATGCACTATCTGTGTGGAAAAGTTACCTCTCATGTCTGTTTTAAATCTTTTCCCTCTAGTTTTGGACTTCCCTACCCTGGGGAGAACATAGAACATTATAGTGCAGTACAAGCCCTTTGGCCCTCAATATTGTACCACCATGTGAAACCAACCTGAAGCCCATTTAACCTACACTATTCCATTCTCATCCATATGCCCATCCAATGACTATTTAAATGCCATTAAAGTTGGTGAGTCTACAACTGTTGCAGGCAGTGCATTCCACGCCCCTAGTATTCTGAGTAAAGAAACTATCTCTGACATCTATCCTATATCTATCACCCCTCAATTTGAAGCTGTGCCCCCTCGTGCTAGCCATCACCATCCTCAGAAAAAAGTTCTCACTGTCCACCCAATTTAACTCTGATTATCTCATATGTTTCAATTAAGCTATATCTCAACCTTGCTCTCTCTATTAAAAACCGCCTCCAGTCCCTCGACCTTTCCTCATAAGACCTTCCCTCCATACCAGGCAACATCCTAGTAAATGTCTTCTGACTCTTTCCAAAGTTTCCACATCCTTCTTATAATGCAGTGACCAGAACTGTATGCAATACTCCAAATGCAGCCGCACCAGAGCATTGTACAGCTGCAGCATGACCTTATGGTTCTGAAACTTGATCCCTCTGCTAATAAAACCTCACACACAGTATGCTGCCTTAACAGCCCTATCAACTTGGGTGGCAACTTTAAGGGATCTATGCACATGGACACAGAGATCTCTCTGCTCATCTACATTACCAAGAATCTTACCATTCACCCAGTACTCTGCATACCTGTTATTCCTTCCAAAATGAATCACCTCACACTTTTCCACATTAAACTTCATTTGCCATCTCTCAGCCCAGCTCTGCATCTTATCTATGGCCCTCTTTAACTTATTACATCCTTCGGCATTATCCACAACTGTATTGATCTTAGTGTTGTCTGCAAATTTACTAACTCATTCTTCTACGCTCTCATCCAGGTCATTTATAAAAGTGACAAATAGCGGTGGTACACCGCTCTTAACTGAACTCCTGGATGAACATTTCCTATCAACTCCACCCACTGTCGTCTTTCAGCTAGCCAATTTCTGATACAAGCTGTTAAATCGCCCTCAATTCCATGCCTCAGTATTTTGTGCAGTAGCTTACCATGAGGAACCTTATCAAGTGCTTTACTGAAATCCATATACACTACATCAACAGGTTTACCCTCATCCATCTGTTTGGTCACCTCAAATAACTCAATAAGGTTTGTGAGGACGATCTACCCTTCACAAAACTCTGTTGCCTATTCCTAATCAACTTATTCCTATAAAGATAATTATTAATCCTATCTCTTATAACCTTTTCCAACACTTTACCCACAACTAAAGTAAGGCTCACTGGTCTATAGTTACTATGGTTGTCTCTACTCCCCTTCTTGAACAAGGGGACAACATTTGTTAAGCTGCAGTTTTCTGGCACTATTCCTGTCAACAATGACGACATAAAGATTGAAGCCAAGAGCTCAGCAATCTCCTCCCAGCTCATTCCATAGAATCCAAGGATAAATCCCATCCAGCCCAGGGGTTTATCTATTTTCACAATTTTCACAATTTCTAACACCACCTCCTTGTGAATCTCAATCTCTTCTAGTCTAGGAGCCTGTTTCTTGGTATTCTCCTCAACAGCATGTCTTTTTCCAGTGTGAAAACCGACGAAAATTATTCATGTTGTACTTCCCCTATCTTCTCTGACTCCATGCACAACTTCCCACTAATGACCTTGATTGGCCTTAATCTTTCTCTAGTCATTCGTTTATCCCTTATATACCAATAGAAAGCTTTAGGGTTTTCCCTGATCCTATTGGCCAACAACTTCCCATGTTCCCCCCTCGCTCATCTTAGCTCTCTCTCTCTTTCTTTAGATCTTTCCTGGTTACCTTGTAACTCAATTGCCCTAACTGAGCCTTCACATCTCATCCTAACATAAGCCGCCTTCTTACTCTTGACGAGAGATTCAACTTCCTTAGTAATCCACAGATCCTGCGCTTGACAAATTCCTCCCTGTCTGACAGGTACATACTTAACAAGTATACACAGTAGCTGTTCCTTAAACAAGCTCCACATTTCTATTGCACCATTCCCTGCAGTTTCCTTCCCTGTCCTATGCATCCTAAATCTTGTCTAATAGCATCATAATTGCCTTTCCCCCAGCTGTAGCTCTTGCCCTCTCGTGTATACCTATCCCTTTTCATTGCTAAAGTAAACCTAATTGAATTGTGTTGACTAATCTTCATGTCTTGACTACTCACCCTATCTATGCCCCTCATGATTTTGTGAACTTCTATAAGATCACTCCTCAATGTCCAGTGTTCCAGGGAAAATAGCCCCAGTCTATTCAGCCTCTCCCTATAGCTCAAATCCTCCAATCCTGGCAACATCCTTGTAAATCTTTTCTGAACCCTTTCAAGTTTCACAACCTCTTTCCTATCAGCAGGGAGACCAGAATTGAGTGCAATATTCCAAAAGTGGCATAAGCAATATCCTGTATGGGCGCAACATGAGCTTCCAATTCCTACACTCAACATACTGACCAATAAAGGAAATTGTACTAAACACCTTCTACACTACCCTGTCTACCTGTGACTCCCCTTTCAAGGAACTATGAATCTGCACCCAAGGTCTCTTCATTTGGCCAACACTCCCCAGGACCTAAAGTGTACAAGTCCTGCCCTGATTTGCTTTACCTCTCATGTATCCTTGACCCATTATGATCCTGTTGGACTCTGAAGTATTCTTTTTATCTGTTGATGATAGATTCCTGCTGCAATTATTTTCTGGGATTTCGTTAATTAAAGTCTGCACTTGTTTTTCCCCTATCCAACTCTTAAAGTGTAATTCATTGTTACAAATTCTCCAACCCAGAGTACATACTGTCCTTTTACCAAGCTTGGCACTTCCTCAAAGTTGTTTTCTGCATGGAGGAAGGCTGATTCATCAGCTGAGGGGGTGGCAGCATGTGGTAATTGGCAGGAGGTAACTTTGACTTGCTGCCATGAGATTTTTTCAGGTCTGGAATCAATCTTAAACTCTCCAGGGAATTCTCTCCCAGTTGTATACACTGTACCACAATCTCTGTCCTGCCAGTAGGACAGCACTATCTGGGATGCTATATCAGGCTGTTGCTTGACTCTCACTTGTTAAGGAGTCAACAAGGCTGCGTTTATTGTTTCTGGTACTTCAGTCAATGCCACGTGCATACATTTGTAAGTCATAGTATGTAAATTAGAAAAAAAATACAAAAGTTCAGTAGGTGACAGGGAAGGCAAATAAAGTGAGGGCCTTTATTTCAAAGGGCAGAGAGTATAAACTAACTTGTTTACTGGGCTAAGTTTGGGCCATGCCAGCACTGTTCAACTCCTGATCTCCTCGCTTTGGTTCAAATGTAGACAAAAGAGCTGAATGCCAGAGGTAAAGTGAGAATAACTGCTCTTGCCCTCAGGGCTGCATTTGATAGCCACACTGGGAATCAGGGGGGAATATTTTTTGTGGATTGGAATCATAGCCCAAAAAAAATAGATGGTTGAGCCAGGAATTCCTCAGTGTGGTTTGCTGGATCTAACTATCTTCAGCTGCTTCACCAATGAAGTGGTGACCAATAAGGTCAGAAGTGGGGATGTTTGCTGATGACCGCATAATCTTTGACACCCTTAGCAATTTTTCATACTGAAGCAGTCCATGCTTCAAAATGGAACAAGATTTGTACAATATCCAGGCTGGGGCTGACAAGTGGTGAATAACATTCATACCACAAAATTACCAGGTGATGCCTCATGTTAAATGATGCAATGGTACATGCAATGGTACCAAATACTGGATTAGTGGTGCTGGAAGAGCACAGCAGTTCAGGCAGCATCCAACGAGCAGCGAAATCAACGTTTCGGGCAAAAGCCCTTCATGGTACCAGCTGATTCCACAATCCACATCCCCACTGCTAGTAACAACCAGAAATGAACTGGACTAGCCATTTAGATAGTGTTCCAGTGAGCAGATCCCAGGCTAGGAATCTTGCAGTGAGTACCTCGCCTTGTTATTCTTAGGCTTTGCAGATGATGGATAAACCTTAAGTCAGGAGTGTAATGGAACACTTCCAAATTTCCTGATGATTGCAGCTTTAACAACACTCGAAGCTTGACACCATCCAGAACAAAGCAGCCCATTTTGTTTTAACAGGACTTCCCTCTATCACTGTCACTCATTGCGGCACTGTGTACGATCTACAAAAGGCACTATGCAAATTCACCATGGCTCCTAAGACAACACTGTCTAAATCCACTACCATTCAGATGAAGAGCAACAGATACAATGGAGCACCACCACCAGCCAGTGCCCCTTCAAACCACTCACCATCCTGAGCTGGAAGTATCTCACCATTCCTTTAGTGTCGCTGGGTAAAATACCTGTAACTCCCTTCATAGTGGTACGTATGTTCCTGCATTAAATGAATGGCAGTGGTTCAGGAGACTTGTCAATGGGGTGGCATGGTGTCTCAGTGGTTAACACTACTGTGTCACAGTGCCAGGGACCCAGGGTTCGATTCCAGCCTCAGGTGACTGTGGAGTTTGCACATTTGCCCTGTGTCTGCATGGTTTACTCTGGGTGCTCTGGTTTCCTCTCTCAATCCAAAAATGTGCTGGTCAGGTGAATTGACCATGATAAATTGCCCATGGTGTTAAGGGTTATGTGGATTAGGTGCATTTAGACATTGGGTCTGGGTGGGATACTCCTCGGAGGGTCAGTGTTGTCTTGCTGGCTGAATGGCCTGTTTCCACACTGGAGGGATTCTATTCAATGAACCGTTCTCAAAAACAACTAAGGATAGGCAATAAATGGTTGGCCAGCCAGAGACGCTCACATCTGAGTGTGAACTAAAAAAAAAGGTCTCAAAATGATAGAGTGCACTAATTAGACAACACCTGGAATACAGTGAACAGTTTTGGTCCCCTTATTTAAGGCAAGATATATTGGCATTGGTCACTGTTCACAGAAGGTTCACTGCGTTGATTCCAGGTTTGGATGGGCTGTCTTATGAGGAGAGATTGAATGTTTGGGCCTGTACTCGCAGGAGCTTAGAAGGATGAGAAGGGAACTTAGTGGAACGTCTGAAATTTTAAACAGACTTCACAGTGTCGATGTGGAAAGGTTTTTCTCCTTTTTGAGAATTTAGGACAAGAGTGCATAATCTGAGAGTAAGGGATTGCCTCTTCAAGACAGTGGAGGAATTTCTTGCTGAGGGTAGTGAATCTGTGGAATTTTTAATGCAAAGTGGTGTAGAGGCTGTGTCTTTTAGTATATTCAAAGCTTATATGGACAAATTTTTAATCAGTAAGTGAACCAAAGGTTTTGGGGGAAAAGGCAGAAAATGGAGTTGACAACTATCTGATCAGCCTCATTTTGGAGCACACCTGACGGGCTGAATGGTCTACTTCTGCTCTCACATTTATAGTACTCCATCTAATTTCATTTCTTTGAGACTTGTTTGCAGTTATTACAACTGGGGGTCTTGTTTGGTCATTTCAGAGGGCAGTTACAGACTCTGGTTGTACAGACTTGAGCTGAGGGGCCTCTTCTGTACAGCATGATTAACAGTGAATTGATTCCTATGGGTCTAGAATGACATAGTAAGAATAGAAATGTCCTTTCCCACAGGACATTGCTGAACCGATGCATGTTTCTGACCATCAACAGTGGTTTCATGATCAGCATTAGGCATTAATTCCAGATTTTTAAAAACATGGAATTTGAATTCAATCATCAACTGAAATGACCAAACTGTGGCATTCAAACAGACATCACTGGATTACTAGTGAGACATATACTATCATACCATATATATGCAGATGGGCCAAATGGAAGACAAGGTAAAAACAATGACTGCAGATGCTGAAAATCAAATACTGGATTAGTGGTGCTGGAAGAGCACAGCAGTGCTCGTTGGATGCTGCCTGAACTGCTGTGCTCTTCCAGCACCACTAATCCAAATGGAAGGCAATCCTAATTGACAATACCCTTTTGAAAGTGCTCTTGCTTTTCTAGGTCACTGATTACACTCACATTGCAATATATAGTCTAAACTGCAATACTGAAGCTGGAGGTGCTGTTGAACAAAAACCCCATATCCCTTCAGGTGGTTGTAAGAGATGCTAAAGATTATCAACTTTCCCAGTATCCAAGTTAACAGTTATCTTTAAACTGTCAAAAGCAAATTAATGTGCTATCTACCTGTACCTCTTTGCTGTCCACAGAACCAGTCCCATGATGGTGTAGTGATGACATCTTGAGCATTCTTTTATAGATATACTAACTGTGAAACCAGACACTGCAAGTTTATATATGTGGTTGCACACGAGCATGTGTTGTCAATTTGTTAAGTATGCAAATATTAAATCAAATTCACAAGACTAAATCTCATATTTTAAGATTTTGGAACTTTTGACAATTTGCCCTAATTTGATGGTCATATACACCTCTGGAAAGGTAACTGTTGACTTGTTTCTAGTTGCTCTACAACATTTGTTTTTAGATTAGATTACTTAGTGTGGAAACAGGCCCTTCAGCCCAAGAAGTCCACCCCAACCCACCCATACATTTACCCCTTTGCCTAACACTATGGGTAATTTAGCATGGTCAATTCACCTGACCTGCACATCTCTGGACTATGGGAGGAAACCCACACAGACATAGGGAGAATGTGCAAACTCCACACAGTCAGTCGCCTGAGGCGGGAATTGAACCCGGGTCTCTGGCACTGTGAGGCAGCAGTGCTAGCCACTGTGCCACCCACACATTGTTGTAAAATCTCCATTTATTGAGTGTTCTTGATCAGGCTGATTGTAGGTAGGTGTGTGATTGATGTGCTGTACTACATTGATCTGAGCTGATTCCAGTGTCATGTATTAGGATTATGGCAGATGATTGTGTGGCTTGAGAGTGCAGTGGGCAGGGATTCAGATTCATGGATCATTTGGATCTTTTCTGGTGTAGAGTTAATTTGTATAAGAGGGTGGATTGCATCTGAACTGGAGGGGACCAATATCCTGGTGGGGAGATTTGCTAGAGCCACTCAGGAGGGTTTAAACTCATCTGGCAGGGAATGGGATTCAAAGCAGTAGGGAGATGAAAGGGAAAGTTGAGAACAGTGAGAAGTTAATAAGAACAAGTTAAGTAGTAAATGCATTGCTGGCAAGTGTAGTACAAGACAGGGCAGACAACAGCGCAGTTGGAAGCAAGGGAAATCTGGGTTAAACTGCAATCATTTCAATGCAAGAGATAAGGTAAATGAACCTGGGGCATGGATGGGTTTATAGAACTGGGATATTATAGCTATTACAGAAACATTGCTGAGGGAAGGACAGGACTGGCAGTTCAATATTCTGCGGTACAGATGGTATAGGAAGGTTAGAAGAAGAGGCAAAATAGGAGGGGGAGTTGTGTTTTTGATTAGGGAGAACATCATGGCAGTACTGAGAGATGACATTCTTGAGGGTTCATCTACTGAGTCTATATGGGTAGAATTGAGAGATAAATAGGGGAGATTACTTTGATAGCATTGTACTATAGAACCCCCAATAGCCAGCAGGAAATTGAAGAGTAAATATGTAAGGAGATCACAGTTGCAGGAATAATGTGGTTGTAATAATAGGGGATTTTAACTTGCCTGACACTGATAGGATTAAGGGCTTGGTTAGAAAGCAATTTGTTATGTGTGCTCAGGAAGAATTTCTCACGCAGTATGTAGATGGCACTACTCGGGATGGGGCAAAACCTGACCTCCTGGGAAATATAGCAGGATAAGTGATGAAAGTGTTTGTGGGGGAGCACTTTGGGACTAGTGACCATAATTCCATCAGTTTTAAAATAGCTATGGCAAAGGATTTGTCTGGTCCACAAGTTAAAGTTCTAATTTGGGGGAATGCCAATTTTAATGGTCTTAGCAACTTTCAAAAGTTGATTAGCGGGAGGCTGGTTGCAGGAGCAGGGACATCTGGTAAGTGGGAGACTTTCAAAAGTGAGTTAATGAGGATTCACACCCAGCATGTTCCTGTGAAGTCAAAAGAGTGTATGCTCACTTTAAGATTGAAAGTGCTTTCTCAATTTTAAAGTAAATTTAAAGCCACAGCTGCCAGAATACAGAATAGCTAAGAAATGGACTGTTCCAAAAAAGATACATATAGCAAATGGCTGTTGAATGGATACCTGAGTTTTGGTTGCTGTTTTAACATAAATTCAAATTTAACTAATTAATTCAAATTATGGCCAGGATACTAAAACCCAATTGAGTTTGAATTTATTGTATTGATAACGTTGGACCAATGAGAGAGAACGATGTTAGGGGTATAAAAAAGTGTGGGCATTTTGAAAACTGGTCAGAGCAATTGCCATAGAGCTGAAGAGCAAATACCATCCAAAGAAATAAATAGGCCTTTTGAACAGTGTCTTGTTGCAACTTCTTTTGTGTGTGTTGGGGTTGTTGCTTTCGTATTTCATCAACGCCACACTCACAGGAATCCGATTCACTCGAGAGGAAGAAAAGGACAACCAACTCCCATTCCTAGACGTGATGGTACAGAGAACACTGAACGGAGAATTCAGCACAAAGGTTTACAGGAAAGCCACACACACAGACCAAGTCCTAAACTACGAAAGCAACCACCCCAACACACAAGAAGTTGCATCAAGACACTATTCAAAAGAGCCACAACACACTGCAGTACACCAGAACTGCAAAAAGAGGAAGAAGAACACCTATACAATGTATTCACCAAAAACGGATACCCGCGCAATTTCAACAACAGATGCCTAAGGGAAAGACAACGGAACGAGGACATGCAACCCAAAGGACTAGCCACACTACCATACATCAAGAGCATTTCTGAACTGACAGCCAGACTGTTGCGACCACTAGGACTCATAACAGCACACAAACCAACAGCCACTCTCAGACAACAAACTCACCAGAACAAAGGACCCGATTCCCAGCATGAGCAAAACCAATGTAGTGTACAAACTCCCATGCAAGGACTGCACAAAACACTACATAGGACAAACAGCTAACGATCCGCATCCATGAACACCAACTAGCCATGAAACGACACGACCAGCTATCCTTAGTAGCCACACACTCAGATGACAAGCAACATGAGTTCGACTGGGACAACACTACTATTATAGGACAAGCCAAACAGAGAACAGCCAGGGAATTCCCAGAGGCATGGCACTCATCCACAGATTCAATCAATAAGCACATCGACCTGGACCCAATATACCGACCACTGCAACGGACAGCTGGAACTGACAACCGGAAGCGGCAGAGACAAACCACTATAAATGCCGGAGGAAACATCACAGGAGCGCTTCACAGGAGGGTCCCAAGCACTGAGGATGTCACCTAGGCAGGGGACGAAACATCCGCAACACAAATTCCCAGCTCGGCGAACAGAATCACAACAACAATTTATCAAAATGTACCTTTTCCTATAAAATCAGTAAGAAGTAGGAAGAAGACCCAGAGCGAAGACAGCAGAATCGGAAGACCGGAAGGAAGAGAGCAGAAGAGGTTGTGTGGACTTTGAGAAATTAAGTTAATGTAATGTTTAATAGTTGTGTTATAGGAACAGCATATTAATAGAATTATGTTCAGCTAAGGGAAATGGTTATTTAGGGGAAAGAGATTTTGGTTGGATCATAGTTTTGGTTAGTGTTCCCTGTTAGGCTTAAATAAATAAATTGTTACTTTTCATTTATACAAGAAATCAGGGATCTTCTTTCATTCTGGGTGTTTGGTTTTAATATGCAGAAGGGTTCAACTTCCATGTCATAACAGAGTGAAGTGTAAGTATGACAGGAGTAGGGAACCTGGATGACTCAAGTTATTGAGGACTGGTCATGAAGCATGTTGACTCTGTTTGATTAAATTATGATTTTCTTTTTTTAAAATAGATATTTTTAGTGCAAAAAAGAAAGTTGTAAAAGTTTTTTTACAAAATTACAAAAGTAATACAAACAAGTATAAGCACCAATATAAAATTAAATAAATAAATAGAGATAAAAATAATAAACAAACAAAAAAAGGGAAAAAAACCCAACTAACTACTAATCTATTCTACAAACAACCAAAACATAAAATAGGATATTATACATTACTAACAGTAAACAACAAAGTAATTAAATAACTAGGTACATACTTAAAATAGATTTACATCAAGTCTTAATAAAACCTGTATTTATACAGGATTCCTGCTCCCAGGGGTTCCCAAACCAGCCAGGACCATTACCACAGCCAAACAAAAGCCCTGGACAGTATGGCCGAAATATCCGTGTTGATAAATTTTAAAAAGGGCTACCATGTTTTATAAAATAATTCTGTTTTTTTGGTGCACCATATTTTTAAGGAAAGGGGATATATTCCATGACTATCCTGTGCTAATTCAAAAGTCCTGGGGGGCCTTCAGCTACCCAATTCACTAAAATATGTTTCCTCGCACAAAAGGAGAGGATGGTAAATAATTTCCTCCTGAGCACATCTATGGAGGGGAAATCTTAAGAGTCCAAAAGCAGGGACACTGGATCCAATTCAATCTCCATACCCAAGATCTCTGTCAAGGCATTCACTACTCTATCCCAATACCTACAGATTTTATGGCATGTCCGTAGACATTGCGTGAGAATGCCAACTTCTATTTTACATTTAGGACACATTGGGGATGTTTCTGTCTTGAATTTTTCGAGTCGTTCAGTTGCCATATGAGTCCTGTGAAGTATCTTTAATTGAACAGCCTGAGTTCTATTACAAATAGAGATCTTTCTGACATTTTCCCCGATGTCTTCCCACATTTCTAAAGAGATTTCCAACCCAAATTTTTGATTCCAGGTTTTAAATAATCATTCCATGTCCTTCGATACCTTATTGTATAGTGGGCGATAAAGATTACTGACTGAGGGCAGCCCCATCGGCCATAGCACTCTTCTGTCCCCTGTAGGGATTGACTATCAGTGTGGTCTTTTTTTGTATAAAGTCTCATATTTGGAAATACCAAAAGAGATCCCTGTTAGGCAGTCCAAACTTCTGGTGCAACTGCTCAAAGGACATCATAACCTCCACATCAAACAGGTCTCCCAAGCAGGAGATACCTCTGGACTTTGAAGTTTTAGGTGTAGCATCTGTCAGCCCTGGCTGGAATCCCAATGCTCCCACTATAGGGGTATAAGGGAAGGCTTTTTGCAGGTTACCCTCATCTTGTCGCATTATCCTCCAGGCATTAATGTATTTAATACAATAGGGCTTTTATAATAGTCCATAATAACTCTCATCTTGTCCACAAATAAAAGATTGATGAGGGGACATTTTGCTTTGGAGATCTCATATCTAACCAGATTGATTTGGGTCACAAGAGACCCAGTCAGCTACATAAGATAATAAGGAGCTCAATTGGTACCTCCTGAAATCTGGAAAGTCCAGTCCTCCCCTTGCTTGTGTGAGCTGCAGCTTTTCTAATTTGATAAGGTGCCGTTTATGATTCCAAGGTAAAACTTACTCAACACCTGTCTCGGCATCATCAAGGGGAGCATTCTCATCAGATATAGAAGACGAGATTGGATATTCATCTTGACTAAGGCTACTCTGCCTAACCAGGATATTGGGAGATCTCCCCAGCATTGAAGGGCCTGCCTTATTTTCTCTAGTAAGTGTACATAATTGTTTTTATACAACTGACCAAGTACTAGAGTGATAAAGATACCCAAGTATAGAAAACCCTCTAGTGACCACGAAAGGGAAAGCAAGATCCATCCGGTAAATCAGATATACTAGCAAGACCTCCCAATGGCATGGCCTCCGATTTCATAAAATTGATTTTGTAACCTGAGAACATACCAAATAGATTGATCACTTGAATTAAGCGGGGCACGGATATCAAAGGATCACTTAAGAAAAGGAGGACATCATCCGCATAGAGACTAATTTTGTGCTTGCCCGATCTAACCCTCAGAGCCATTATGTTAGAGTCAGTTTGTATAGCTTCTGCTAGTGGTTCAATCACTAGCGTGAATAATAACGGTGAAAGAGGACATCCCTGACGACAGCCCCTGCTGACACTAAAGCTATCCGAGCCTAAACCATTGGTGATCATCGCTGCTTTGGAATCATTATATAATACTGAAACCTATTTAGAAAATTCCTTTCCAGCTTATAGAAAAGATATAGCCATTCTACCTGATCAAATGTCTTCTCTGCATCTAGCGAGACAACTAAACCCGGTATTGTTTCCTGTTGACAGGCTTGTATCATATTTAAGACCCTTCTAATATTATTGGTTGATCTGCGACCCTTTATACACCCCGACTTGTCCTCTTGTATAATGTATGGTAAGACCTTCTCCAGTCTTAATGCTAGCATTTTTGGAAGAATTTTGAAGAGTAATCTTCTGGGGCCTCTCCCTTCTTGAGAACGAGAGAAATATTTGCTTCTCTTAACAAAGGCGGGAGGCATCCCTGACTGCGAGAGTAATTATACATATTTATGAATGGCCTGGCCATTTCCCCTATAAATTCTTTATAGAACTCACCCTGGAATCCGTCTGACCTAGTCGCTTTGCCACTCTGAAGCTGCCTAACCGCATCCTGTACTTCCTGGGTTGTCAATGGGGCATTCAAGATCGACACCTGCTCCGAGGTTAGGCCGAAAGATCCAAATTTTTAAAGAAGGATTCCATCTTCCCAGTTCTATCCTCACAGACCTGCAACATATACTGTTGAAAATAGAACTTTCTAAAGGCAGTATTGATCTTTTTACAGTCACAAGTCAAGGTACCAGCACTTTCACTAATGGACGTAATGGCTTGGGGAGTCTTTTTCTTTCTGGCAAGGTATCTGCCAGGCTTGTCACCATATTCAAATAGTCTCTGCTGTGCAAATAATATTTCCCTCTTTGCTGTCTGGGTAAGTGTGGTATTCAAGGCTGCCCTAAGGGCTATGATCCTTTGTAGGTTAGTAATGGAAGGCCTGTCAACGTACGCTGTCTCAGCTGCCTTCAGGCGAGCCTCGAGCAGGCGCTGTTGCTCTCCCTTTTGTCTTTTCCGGGTCGCAGAATAGGAGATGACCAAGCCTCGCGCATATGCCTTAGTGGTCTCCCACATTGTCGACGAGTTACTGACCGTACCTGAATTAATTTCTCAGAAGGTTTTGAATTCCTGCGAAAAATGTTTTATGAATTTGCTGTCCTTCAATAAGAAAGGATCCAAACTCCAATGTCGGGGGCCTATCCCATCATCCCCTGTCTTGACTTGCATATATACTGTGGCATGATCAGAAATAGCTATATCATATATTTTACAGGACAGTATCGAATTCAGAAGGGTTGAGGGGGAAAAGAACATATCAATTCTGGTATGGCACTTGTGTGGGTTAGAATAGAAAGTGAAGTCTCTACCCTGGGGATGGAGACACTTCCATACATCTACTAGTCCTAGCTCCTTATTCAGACCTGCCAGTTGTCTAGATCTCAGAGATATACCTGTAGTGCTCTTAGGTATCCTATCTGTCTCTGGGTCCATAATACAGTTAAAATCTCCCCCTATAATTGTGTGGTAGACCCTGAAAGCCATCAACTTAGAGAACGCATCCGTTACAAATGTAAAAGGGTGTGCCGGGGGCAATAAAGATTCAATATTCCATATTCCTCTCTATGTATTAGGGCTTTGATCAATATATACCCTCCAGACTCATCTTTCATTTGGCTTAACATTTGAAAAAGAAGATTCTACCGAATTAGAATGGCTACTCCCCTGCTTTTTGAGCTGAAAGATGAAAAGAAAGCCTGATCAAATCCACCCTGTTGTAGCTTTAAGTGTTCTTTATCATGTAGATGTGTCTCCTGTAAGAGAGCTACATCAGCCCTTTCTTTTTTGAAGTTTGATAATATCTTCTTCCTTTTGATTGGTGAATTACTCCCCTTAACATTCCAGGTGCACCACCTAAACGAATGACTAGCCATGATTGTCCAGACAAGCCCGAGACTCCCCAGGAGGAAGAATCCCACCCAAAAGACCTTGAATAAAGACCATAGAAAATTCACAAATACAAAAATTCTTTGAAACATTTAAATCAACACAATTAAAAACTACACCTAAATAGAAAACACAAAACAAAACATATTTGAAAGGAAACTTTCCCCCTTGCTCCCAGGGGGCATAAGTATCTATCAATAACCCCACCATAACCTCTCCTAGCTAGAGCCCTGCCCTCGGCCCAGGCATTATAAAACGGAGTAAATAAATTCAAGTATTTTATAAAGCCAGAGTGGGTGCGTTTAGTAAAAAAAATACAGAATAGAAATATATAAAATTATAAAAATACAATCCCAGCAAGTATTAGGCAACTAAATAAGAGGAAGAAAGAAGAAAACCCTGCTCTTAAATAAAAGAAGTCCTCTTCCCCCACGAATCGAAAAGCTGCACGAGCTATAAAAAGGAGACCAAGAGAGAATAAAGAACAAGCCCCCCCCCCCCCACCCAGGGAAGGATGAGTGAAAGAGAGATGAAGAAAGAAAAAAGGGTAAACAAAGGGGGAGCAAAAATAAAGTCGTTATCCATACAGTTCAAGTCCCGCAGTCTATTTGAGAGAGTCCAAGAATTCTTTCACTTTCTCTGGTGATCCAAAGTTATAAATGGATCCTCCATGGCTGAAATGCAGTGTTGCTGGATAATGCATGGAGTGTTGAATATTTAAATCTTTCAGACGTTTCTTTGCCTTATCGAATGCCCTCCTCTTGCGGACCACAGCTGGAGAAAAGTCCTGAAATAACATTATCCTGGAACCCATATGCATCATGACCTGGGGATCCTTCCCCAGGACTTTGGAGGCCTCCAGCAGCTTTTGTTTTTCCTTATAGCATTGGCGCGGATTAAGATCGGGCAGGTGTGCTGGTCCGATCCGGGCCTGCGTACAGCAACCCAGCGGGCCCACTCTACATGTACCCAGCCCGACCCCGGCTCCAACTTCAATAATTGTGGGAGCCATTGCTCTAAGAAATTCACAAACTAGTCTTCCTCTTCCTGTTCGGAAAGGCCCAGCAACTGAATATTTTTCCGATGACCCCGATTCTCGAGGTCGTCAATGCGCTTCTCCAGGGTCCAGACTCGTTGCTCCAGAGCCTGGACCTGACCCATGGATGCTTCAGCAGCAGTCTTCAAGGCCATGGCCCGTCGTTCCGTCCCTCTGACGCGCTGCACGAGATTTTCGATCTCTCGGTCATGCTTCTGCAGCGTGACCGAGGTCGACTCCCACCTGGATCGGGTCTCCTCGATAAATGCGCGATCTTCTCCTGGAGCTTGGTGATCAGGGAAATGTGGCTCGCCTCTGCAGGTAAGTCCCCCGAGGTGGCCGTGGATGTCTCTGCTGCTGCAGAAGGGGGTGGGGAGGGGTCCCCGTCTGTTGCGAGCTGCGGGAAATTTTGCCCTTAGTCATTTTTAAAAGAAGAACAAACTGTCCAAGTTTGATGTAAAATGGCTAAGTACATTGGGAAAAAGCTATCCTAAGTGATTTAAAAGGTGAGGTAAGGTTGGGTGCCCCACTTTGCTCAAGTCTTAGGCAGAGCACTACAGACTCTGACTTCTTTAATAACTGATTCCAATATTTTTCCAACAATAGATGTTAGGCTAATTGACCTGTAGTTACCTGTTTCTTGCCTTCCTTCATCTTTGAATAGAGACGTCACATTAGTATTTTTCCAATCCTCTGGTACTTTTCCAGAATCCAAAGATTTTTAGAAAGTTACAACCAATGCATCCACTATCTCTTAACAATGTCTTTTAACATCATAGGATGCAAGCCATCAGGGATGGGAACGTGTCTGCCTTTAGCATTATTGATTCGTCTACTTCTCAAAGTCTTCCCCTATGTCCTTTGGTATTAACAGAATGTCCACAGTATCTTTCAACATTAAGACTAATGCAAAATATTTGATGTGTGCCTTCAGGTAGAATGCCCTAAATTTGCCTTTTTGACATCATTCCGCATTTGAGGTACGTTCGATGCTCTGTTTTGATTGTCCTGTCTTCCATCCTTCCTTGCCACTTTTCTACTTCTTGTTGCTAGGTTAACTACCTTCCCCTTGAGAAGCTAATTTAAACCAACTAGAAAATCTCCCTGTGAGGACATCGGTGCCAATACTGATAAGCTATAACCCATTGAGCTTAACATCCTGACTTAGAGACATATCCATTCCTTCAGAGTCACGAGGTTAAAAATCCTTGAACAGCCTCCCTCACAGCACTGTGAGTCTACCTACACCAAATGGCTACAATGTTTTGTAATGAAGTTGTAGACGTGTACTGTACCTTTAAGGGAGCTGAAACTTCTGGCTGGTACAAAGTGAGCTAAAAAATTTAAAAATGTAACATTTGGTTGTGAAACAAATAGCTGGAGCTGCATTGCCATGGTACACAACAAATTCAAATTTGGCCAATCAGTTTAAATTATGCCCCAGATTCTAAAATCCAATTGAATTTGAATTTTACTGTTTTGGATGACATCAAACCAATAAGCCAAGTATTTAAATATGCTGGAACTTTTCAGACCCCAAAACTGTTGAAATCTGTCCAAATCCTGGACGATGAGCCCCCAAACTGTTATGACGTGGAGGTCGAACCCCACTGTTAATTTAACCAAATACCCAGAAAAACTTGCCTCGCCTCTCCTCATAATCTGTTAAAATACGAGTAACAGAGAACTCCTAAATTCTACTATTTAACGAAAAACAATAATTTATTTTCTTAATTCTAATAATGAACATTGAACAATAACTATTCATAAATCCAAGCCCACCCCTTTTCTTAATTACTTACTCTGATCCCAACTCTACAAATAATATGCTGTTCCAATAACACACTTATTAAACATTACTTTAACTTAATCTCAAGACCACACAGTCTTTGTCTTCTCCACTGTCTTCAATCTTCCAGGTGCTGATCTCCCTGGATTGTCTTATTGTTTTTTTTACTGTGACTATGTTTTACCTGAAAAGGTACCTTTTGATAGAGAGCGTTTTCTAAGTTCTTTGAGAGCATGATGTTATAGGGACAGTTGCTCTCCCTCTAATTTTCATACACTGGGTTTATATACTCCCCGTGACACATTAAGTTCTTATAATTTGATTGGTTTCCAGGTGTCAAAACAATAACATTCAAATTCCGTTGGCTTTTAGTATCTGAATTGTTGTCAAAACAACAACCAAAACTCAGGTATCTATTTAACAGCCAATTGTTACATTTGGAACAGCTCAACCTTTAGATGGCAGCTGTGGCTGTATTTTAAATTCAGAAAAACACTTTCTATCTTAAAGTGCCCATACATGCTTTTGACATTGTAACACCTCCTACCTTAGGAAAAAGGAAACATCATAATGGAAGTATGGCTTCTTTTGTTTCTCTACTTCTTAATACCATTACAATGAAATGCATATGTCATTAACCTAAGTTATATCTCTCATTAATTTTGCACACATATACAACATTGGAATAAGTCAAATCTTATCTATACTTTTTCCTTTAAATCTGCGATAACGCATCTACTATTACATTTTTATGACCCTCAACATGTGCAGTTTGTAAATTAAAAGTCTGTAACATAAGACTCCAGCCAAATAGTCTCATATTTTTGTCTTTAAATCTCTCCAAAAATGTGAGAGGGTTTGTGAATGCAACTGTGTCTGACACATCATTCTTCACATACACATTAAAATGTTGTAAGGCCAGTACCAAAATCAATAATTCTTTTTCGATGATGGAGTATTTTCTCTGGTAGATATTGAGTTTTTTTGAAAGATAGCCAATTGGCTGTTCAATTCCATTATGATCATCCTGCAACAATACAGCTCCAACTCCTATTTCACTAGCATCGATTGCAACTTCAAAGGATTTCAAAAAAATTGGTGTAGCTAAAACTGGTGCAATGGTTAATGTGGCTTTTAAATTTTCAAATGCCTCCTGGCATTGTTCTGTCCACAGACATTTTGTGTTCTTCTTTACTAAATCTGTCAGTGGTGCCACCATGCTGCTGAAGTTTGAAACAAACTTCTGGAAGACTCCACTCAGTCTCAAAAATCAGAGCATCTCTTTCTTCAAGGATGGTCATGGAAATGCCTCAATGGCATTCATTTTCACATTCCGTGGGGTCAACCTTCCATATCTGATTTACGTCCCAAGAACGTCACCTCTGCCTTCGTGAATTCTATTTTCTTTAAGCTTATTACCAGTTTTGCTTCTCATAATTGTTTGAAGAGCTCTGTCAACTGTACTATGTGATCTTTCCATGACTCGCAAACTATCGCTACATCATCCAGATAAACTGCACAATTTGTTAATCTGGCCACAACTCTGTTCATGAGTCTTTGGAACGTGGCTCATGCATTCTTTACTTCAAAGGGCATCACTTTGAATCGATATAGCCCATTTGGGCTTACCAATGCATAAACTTCTTTCGCTTTCTCTGATAAAGGTACCTGCCAATAACCATGCAATAAACCCAACTTTGTGATGTAACTGGCTTGTCTAACTTTCTCTATACAGTCCTCAAACCTTGGCATTGGATATGAGTCCAATTTAGTTACTGTGTTGACCTTCTGGTAGTTCACACAAAATCGTTGAGTCCCATCAGGTTTGGGAACTAACACATTCGGAACTTCACTCACTCTGATTCAGTTTGATGATGTCTTTGTTGAGCACTGCATTCACTTCCTTCTGGACCTGCGTGGCTTTGAGAGGATTAAGTCTGTAGACATATTGTTTTATCAGAACAGAATTCCCTACTTCCACCTCATAGACAATATTATTAGTCCTCCCCATTCTATTCCTGTATATGTCCTCATAGGCTGCAACAAACCTTTCAACTCAGTTCTTTGCTCCTCAAATAGTTCACTATCCTATCCCATTCCTCAAGGACTTTTTCATTATTTAACTTATATTGAGGCACATCAAAATCCACACTATCTGGCTTTGATTCCTCACTTTACAGGGCAGTAACTAACACCTGTTTCTCCAGTTCCCTGTTTCTATCATAGTAAGGTTTCAACATTTTCACATGACATACCCTATGCAGTTTTTTTCCTATCCAGCATCTTTACCAGATAGTTTAACTGACTCAACTTTTTCTCAATTTGATAGAGACCACTAAACCTGGCATGGAAGGGATCTCCAACCACTGATAACAATACTAATACCTCATCCCCAAGGGTAAATGTCTGAATTTTAGAGTTTTTATCTGCCACCTGCTGTGCCCTCTTCAGGTGCTCTTTAGCTAACTCACCTGCCTCACCTCAGATACATAGTCCAAGTGTGAGATCTCCAACTTCGGTCCTATCAACTTTTCTTTAATTAGTTTCAAAGGCCTTCTCACTTCATGTCCAAATGTTAACTCAAAGAGAATGAACTGAGTAGATTTGTTTGGGATATCTCTAATGGTAAACAAAACAAATGGCTTTATCCCAACCATTTGGGTAATCCTGACAGTATGCTCTTAACATGGTCTTCAGGATTTGATGCCATCTTTCCAAATTTTCCTGGGATTCAGCACTTGATTTAAAGTGCTATATGCCTAAACTATCCATGGCTTTCTTAAACAGCCTGACAGTAAAATTAGACCTTTGGTCTGACTGATTCTGTTTGGGTAGCCCTACCTGGTAAAGAAAACTACCAAACTCCACCATCCTTTTTGCCTTAACACTCTGTAATAGAATTGTCTCCAGAAATCTGGTAGACACATCCATGATGGTTAGCAAATATTGATTCTCCCTTTTAATTTTAGGAAAGAGACCTACATAATCAATCATAACCCACGTGAAAGGATCTTCAAATGTGGGAATCAGCAACAAAGGTGCTGGTTTTATTACTGCCTGTGGCATACCTACCATTTGGCATATATGACATGGACCGCAAAATTTAACCCCTTCCTTATGCAGTTGAGGCCAAGAGAAGTGCTTTTGTACCTTAGCCTGAGTCTTCCTCACATCTAAGTGACCTCCTACTGGTTCTAACCATAATACTTCCTGTCTAATGCTACTGGCAACACCACCTGGTGCACTTCCATCATTTCTCCTCTATGACTGTAAGTTTGCTCGCTGACCTGGACGGTTTGTTTTCAGTTGTTTCGTCACCACACTAGGTAATATCATCAGTGAGCCTCTGGTGAAGAGCTGGTGTTCTATCCTGCTTTTTATTTATTTGTTTAGGTTTCCTTGGGTTGGTGATGTCATTTCTGATTCTTTTTCTCAGGGGGTGGTAGATGGGGTCCAAATCAATGTGTTTGTTGATAGAGTTCCAGTTGGAGTGCTTCCAGGAATTCTAGTGCGTGTCTCTGTTTGGCTTGTCCTAGGATGGATGTCTTGTACCTGTCAAAGTGGTGTCCTTCCTCATCCGTATGTAAGGATACTAGTGATAGTGGGTCATGTCTTTTTGTGGCTGGTTGATGTTCATGTAGCGATTAGAGTGATGCTGGAAAAGCACAGCAAGTCAGGCAGCATCCAAGGAGCAGGAAAATCGACGCTTCGGGCAAAAGCCCTTCATCAAGAATCAGGTGATGTTCATGTATCATGGTGGCTAGTTTTCTGCCTGTTTGTCCAATGTAGTGCTTGTGACAGTTCTTGGAGAAAGTGAGGACTGCAGATGCTAGAGATCAGACTGAAAAATGAGTTGCTGGAAAATCGCAGCAGGTCAGGCAGCATCCAAGGAGCAGGAGAATCGACGTTTCGGGCATGAGCCCTTCTTCAGGAATGAGGAGGGTGTGCCAAGCAGGCTAAGATAAAAGGTAGGAAGGAGGGACTTGGGGAAGGGGTTTTGGGAATGCGATAGGTGGAAGGAGGTTAAGGTGAGGGCAATAGGTGAGGGGATGGGGGCGGAGAGGTCGAAAAGAAGATCGCAGGTCAAGAAGGTGGTGCCGAGTCCGAGGGTTGGGACTGAGATAAGCTGGGGGGAGGGGAAATGAGGAAGCTGGAGAAATCTGAGTTCATCCCTTGTGGTTGGAGGGTTCCTAGGCGGAAGATGAGGCGCTCTTCCTCCAGGCGTCGTGTTGCCATGGTCTGGCGATGAAGGAGGCCAAGGACCTGCATGTCCTTGGCGGAGTGGGAGGGGGAGTTAAAGTGTTCAGCCACGGGACGGTTGGGTGGTTGGTGCAGGTGTCCCAGAGGTGTTCTCTGAAACATTCCGCAGGTAGGCGGCCTGTCTCCCCAATGTAGAGGAGGCCACATTGGGTGCAGCGGATGCAGTAAATGATGTGTGTGAAGGTGCAGGTGAATTTGTGATGGATATGGAAGGATCCCTTGGGGCCTTGGAGGGAAGTGAGGGGGGAGGTGTGGGCGCAAGTTTTGCATTTCTTGCGGTTGCAGGGGAAGGTGCCGGGAATGGAGGTTGGGTTGGTGGGGGGTGTGGACCTGACGAGGGAGTCGCGGAGGGAGTGGTCTTTCCGGAACGCTGATTGGGGAGGGGAGGGAAATATATCTTTGGTGGTGGGGTCTGTTTGGAGGTGGCGGAAATGACGAAGGATGATACGATGTATCTGGAGGTTGGTGGGATGGTAGGTGAGGACCAGTGGGGTTCTGTCCTGGTGGCGATTGGAGGGGCGTGGTTCAAGGGCGGAGGAGCAGGAAGTGGAGGAGATGCGGTGGAGAGCATCGTCAACCACGTCTGAGGGGAAATTGCGGTCTTTGAAGAAGGAGGCCATCTGGGTTGTTCGCTATTGGAATTGGTCCTCCTGGGAGCAGATGCGGCGGAGGCGAAGGAATTGGGAATATGGGAGGGTGTTTTTACAGGGGGCAGGGTGGGAGAAGGTGTGATCTAGGTAGCTGTGGGAGTCGGTCAGTTTATAGTATATGTCCGTGTTGAGTCAGTCGCCCAAGATAGAAATGGAGAGGAGGGAGGAGTCTGAGACGGTCCAGGTAAATTTGAGGTCGGGGTGGAAGGTGTTAGTTAAGTGGATGAACTGTTCAACCTCCACGTGGGAGCACGAGGTAACGCCGATACAGTCATCGATGTAGCGGAGGAAAAGGTGGGGGGTGGTACCAGTGTAGCTGTGGAAGATGGACTGTTTCACATATCCTATGAAGAGGCAGGCGTAGCTGGGGCCCATGCAGGTGCCCATGGCTACTCCTTTGGTTTGGAGGAAGTGGGGAGGATTGGAAAGAGAAGTTGTTGAGAGTGAGGACCAGTTCAGTCAGTCGAGGGAGGGTGTCAGTGGAAGAGTACTGGTTGGTTCGGCGGGAAAGGAAGAAGCGGAGGGCTTTGAGGCCTTCGTGATGGGGGATGGAGGTGTTTAGGGACTGGATGTCCATGGTGAATATAAGGCGGTGGGGGCCGGGGAAGTGAAAATCATGAAGGAGGTGGAGGGCATGGGTGGTGTCCCGAACGTAGTTACAGTTCTTGCACGGTATTTTTTAAATGACGTTAGTTTTGTTTGTTGTCTGTATAGGGTCTTTCAAGTTCATTAGCTGCTGTTTTAGTGTGTTGTTGGGTTTGTGGGCTACCATGATGCCAAGGGGTCTGAGTAGTCTGGCAGTGATTTCTAAGATGTCTTTGATGTAGGGGAGAGTGGTTAGGGTTTCTGGGCACGTTTTGTCTGCTTGTTTGGATTTGTTGCTGAGAAATCGGTGGATTATATACATTGGGTACCTGTTCTTTTTGAAAACACTGTATAGGTGATTTTCCTCTGCTCTTCGTAGTTCCTCTGTGCTGCAGTGTGATCAGATGAGACTGAGAAAGCGAACTCACTGCTTGCAGATACCAACATTCACCAACACGTGGTGATAGATCTGACACCACAACTAGAGAATGTAATTACAGCCTTACTCAAGAAAATTCAGAAATCTGGAGAATTAAACAAGACAGGCTTCCAAAAAAATGAAACCAGATGGATTCAACACACCATGCTTCTAAGGATTACCCAAAATTCACAAACCAGGAGCCCCCCTCAGATCCTGGAATACCAAGGTTAGCCAAGGAACTACACCAAAGACTAAAACACAGAAGACTTACCCCACTCCATTCACTCCACCTAAGAATTCCTGAACAGCATCAAAGACATCAAGATAGAAGAGAATTAAATAATGGTCGTCTTTGACGTAACAGCTCTATTCACATCCATCAACTTGGCTAAAGAAACATTGACGATGCTATTAGAAGAACCAAAGACACATACACCAAACACCACCAACTTCATTAGCAAGGACAGTATCGTCAAGCTAGTGGACCTATGCTTTACCACCCACTTTACCTTCAACAACAAAAACTACAGAAAAACCAATGGAACACCCCTGGGATCTCCAATATCAGGGTTCTTAGCAGAGGCAGTGATGCAGAGACTTGATCAAACAGCTTTGCCAACCATTCAACCCAAACTTTGCCATCACTAAATGAAACAAACTAGAAGAAACCTTCAAGACCATCAACAATACCCTCACTGGCATTAAATTTACAAAAAAAGAGGAAAACAATAACAAATTACCATTCCTAGATATCACAGTAGAACGAGCAATCATTGGGAAACTTCAAACCAGCGTCTACAGATAAACAACAAATACAGACCAAATATTCAACTACAGAAGCAATGACCCCAGCAACCACAAACAAAGCTGCATTAGAACATTATTTCAACAAGCCACCACACACTGCAGCACAGAGGAACTAAGAAGAGCAAAGGAAAATCACCTATCGAGTGTATTCAAAAAGAACAGGTACCGAATGAACCCAATCTGCTGATTTCTCAGTAACAAACCCAAACAAGCAGACAAAACGCACCCAGAAACCCTAACCACAATCTCCTACATCAAAGACATCTCAGAAATGACTGCCAGACTACTCAGACACCTTGGCATCATGGGAGCCCACAAACCCACCAACACACTAAAACAGCAGCTAATGAACTTTAAAGACCCAAAACAGACAACAAGCAAAGCGAACATCATCTACAAAATACCTTGCAAGAACAAAACACTACATTGGACAAACAGGCAGAAACCTGGTCGCCAGGATACAAGAACATCAACAAGCCACAAAAACACATGACCCACTATCACTAGTATCCTTACATACAGATGAGGAAGGACACCACTTTGACTGGGACAAGATATCCATCCTAGGACAAGCCAAACAGTGAGATGCATAAGAATTTCTAGAACCACGGCACTCCAACTGGAACTCCATCAACAAACACATTGATTTGGACCCCATCTACCACCCTCTGAGAAAAAGAATTGGAAATGACATCACCAATCCAAAGAAACCTAAACACATTAGTAGAAAGCGGGACATAACACCAGCGCTTTACCGGAGGCTCACTGATGATGTTACTTAGTATGGTGACAAAACGTCTGAAAATGAACCATCCAGCTCAGCGAGCAAACTTATATCCAAAACCTCAACCTGAGCTACAAATCTTCTTAAAATTCGCTATTTCTCCTCTGTACTAATCTGCTATAGTCTCCATTTTCATTTTAGGATTTATTCTTAAAGGGTTATTACCCTTGGGAATATATTCTGGTCCCTTTTTGAGTATGCATCAAAAATATATCTTTTATTGTCTCATCTTTCTGTTGTAAGTCATTAGCCTTTCAGGACTAAACACTTCTGTCTAACCCTCTGCCTGTTCAGGTGTTTTCTGTACCATTACATCAAACATGGTGTCCACTAACTGAATCTCAACTCCTTTGTCTTTTTCTTTAGTTTTTCCTTCTTACTGTAACTTATGACAGTGGGATCTTGTTACTATACAGACTGGAAAACTTCCAGAGTATTTTTCTTTCAATTCTTCAGTTTCCTAGTTTTCCTTTGGCTTCTCCACCACAAGGGCATCACTCCCACCTTGGATCCTGCCAGGTTGTTCCCAAGAGCAAACTGTATTCCTGGAACTGACACTGTCAAACACTCCCACTGTTACTTCCCAGTCTTGATTAGGCTCTTCAACCTGATCTTACAAAGGGTACGCTAAATTTCTGTCCATCTATTCCACAAATTATCACCATCAGGTAACATGTCAGAAAGAATGCAAGTATTTTCATCACTTAGTATTGGGGAGTGATTAGCTCCCGTATCTTTCAATATTGTAACTTCTTTCCCTTCTCCCTGTATTCTTCCTGATTAAACTTTACCCATAGAGGTGAAGTCTTTATCGAGTGATCAGACACTAACTCAATACCCAGCCCCTGCCTAGGCTGTGCACTCTCCTGCAGTTCCTTGACTTTTTCCTGGGATTTCCTTTACCACTTTCACTAATCCCACTATCTTAGCCTCCTTTACTATATTGTTTTCCCGCAGTGCCTTTCTTCAACCACCAGCACTGTGACTTCATGTGTTCGACCCTCTGTCAGTGAAAACACCTTTTCCCAGTGCCTTTCTGAAATCTTCGGCACTGTAATTTTATGTGTTCCACTCCATTACAGTGAAAACACCTGAGGCCTTTCATCTCCTTTCCACTGTCTTGGGCTTCTTTTTTCACCTGTGGTAAACTATTCCCAGTGTGATCTAATCTTTGTTTTGTAGTGAAGGATCTCCCCTTCTCCCAATTTCTATCCCTCACAGGATGAAATTCCTGTCGGAAGCTAAACTTCACTTTAGTCATCCATCATCTCTGCTGCTGTTCTCACTTCTTGAACTTTCTGTTAATTCCCCGTAAGTTCTTATCATCTCTGGTGGTGAGTTTTTAATTTCCTCCAGCAGAATAATCTTAGAGCTTCATATGTCTTGCCTATTTTTAAGGCCCATGCCCATCTATCAAAATTACTAGGTTTAATTCTTTTGAACTCAACATAAGTCTGACCTGGTTCCTTCTTTATATTTCTGAACCACTGTCTATATTCGTAGGCACTTAAAATAGCTTTTTTGACATCTGCACAATCTCTTGACCCCTCATCTGACAGCAGAGCAAATACCTCACTAGCTCTGCCTACCAGTTTAGTCTGAATTAGCATTACCACCAAGATCTCTGGCCACTCCACCTGCCCAGCCAATTTTTCAAATGAAACAAAAAAGGCTTCGACATCTTTCACATCAAAATGTGGCAATGTTTCAACATGTTTGTATACATCACTACTTTCTCCCTTCATCTTCATCCTGTTAACTTGACCTTGCTGAGTAATTCACAGCTTCTGAAGTTCAAATTCTCTCTCTCTTTCTCCTAGCTCGGCTAAGAGCCTTCTCTCCCTTTCTTTATCTTCTAACTCCAGGTGCCTCATATGTAATTTACATTTTTCTAACTCTACTGCACTTGTCAGTTTCTGTGATGCACCTAACTGCTTGACCAACTCCATTACAATTTTAGCTTTCCTTTGTCCCTGGTTAGACCCAATTCTAACCAAACCTACTTGCTAATTCTAAAAGTATATCATTCCTCTATCTTTCTAAATTTTCTTGCAAATTTGGGAAGCGCCTCCAACTCCTGAACCTATTCAGCAATATTAAGAGCTATTTTCCTCACATTCAATTTAACCCACCACAAGTAACTGAGATTAAACAAATTTTCTCATAGAAGTTTTACTTAAAGATCTAGGACACTAATCACCGAGTGTTTAAATCTACTGGGACCTTTCATACCCCAAATTTGTTCAAATCCTGGACAAGTCCCCAAACCGTTTCAACACAGAGGTCGTATCCCTCTGTTAATTAAACCAAACACCCAGAAAAGCTCGCCTTGCATTGCCTTGTAATCTGTTAAAATATGAATGACAGAAAACTCCTAAATTCCTTTATTTAAAGAAAAATAATAATTTATTTTCTTAACTCAAATAGTGAAAGCTAAACAACTATTCACAAATCCAAGCCCCCCTTTCTTAATTACTTACTCTCTGATCCCAACTCTATTTAAAAAATGCTGTTTCAATACCACACTTATTAAACATTACATTAACTTAATCTCAAGACCACACAGTCTTTGTCTTCTCCACTGTCTTCAATCTTCCAGCTGCTGATCTCCTTGGGTCATCTTCTTGCTTATTTTTTACTGTATGTTTTATATGAAAAGGTACTTTTTGATAGGGTGTGTTTTCTAATTTCTTTGAGAGAGCAAGATGTTGGATGGGCAGTTAGCTCAATGACAGTTGCTCTCCCTCTAATTATATTCCCTCCATGTCACATTAGATTCTCATACTTTTCCAGGTGTCAAAACAATAAATTTAAAATTCTGTTGCCTTCTCCTATCCTGGGCATAATTTAAACTAATTGATTAAATTCGAATTGTTGTCAAAACAACAACCAAAACTCAGGTATCCATTTAACAGCTAATCGTTACATGTGGAACAGCCAGACCTTTAGCTGGCAGCTGTGGCTGTACTTTAAATTCAGAAAAAGAACTTTCTACCTTAAAGTGACCATACATGCTTTTGACTTTGTAACAGTGATTAGGCAATTATGTACAGTTTTAGTCTCCTTATTTAAATATGATTCTACTTACATTTGATGGAGCTCAGAAAAGGTTCACTAGCTTGATTCTTGGAATAGATATTTCTAGAAGGAACAGTTCAACATATCTGTACTTATTAGAGTTTCGAAGAATAAGAGGTAATCTTATTGAAACAAGGGAGGTCATGATGGGGCTTGACAACATTGAGATGTTTCCCCTGATGTGGGAGTCTAAAACCAGGGAGCACAGCTTTGGGATAAAGTGTGTTCCATTTAAGATGTAACTGAAGAGGAATTACTTCACTGACAGTCATTAGTCTTTAGAATTCACAACCCCATAGAACAGAGGCTTCATAATTAAAAATTCAAGATTAAGTTAGACAGCTTTTTGAACTAAGGGGAAATTGAGGTTGATGGAGAGGCAGAGAGTAAAGTGGAGTTAAGGCCACAACCATGATCTTATTAAAAGTCACAGTAGGCTTTGGAGTAGGGGTCACAAATTTCCTACTACATACTTGTATCATGTCCTTCTATGCCAATTACATTCATTTGTATTGTTCTATTTCACTCTTTACAATCCTCTGAAGTATTCTGGTAAATCACTCAGTTGTATGAAACTGCTACATTGAACAAGAAGCATTAAACAAGACAAATTGCTTGATTAAATACTCAGCATCAAATTAATACATGACCACGGGGCACCCAAACTAATTCACCTCTACAATCCTCCACACGAATGTGGGGGACTGTTTCAACTTTGGTTAAACTGTCTCACTAGTCTGGCAATAGCTTAATGTAATCACAATTATCAGTCAGCATCTATTAACCATGTTAGTTCAGATATTACGATTATTCAAAAATAAATCCATGAAATGGGCACACTCTAGTGGCCAACATGTCTCAGTGAAATGCTACAGAAAGATGCTTTCCACAGTTTAGCATTGTATATTTAAAATGGCTCATAAATTTATATTTTACATGGATTCCATGTTTTAAACAATTATTAAATTACTCATTCCTCTCTTGTCATGTTGACAGAAGTTGGAACAAGTCATTGTAAACTGATTATTTCAAAATAGTGTGTCTATGGATTTCAGCCAAAACCTATAAATTAAATTGAAGGATTGGTTAATTAATGAGATTGGTTGTGAAAGAAAATCAGAATAAAATAAAAACTGCTGTAACTTGCTGATAATGGGGCTGAGCTTTAAAGGCATGCATGCAAATACTTATTAACTACTCACTTATGTATACTATAAGGCTGTTAGCATGAGTTAAATAAAAGGAGAAAATAAAATGTGGATGTCCCAAGATACATTAGGGCTAAAACTCTAACCAGAGGATTACATTAATAATGATCTTGAAAATGCATAAGAAACAAACAGAATATAGCTACTGAGTGAATGAAAGTAATAACATAATTATAGAGATGGTGCAAGTAAATCATAAATTTTTGTTGAGCTACAGGAGCTGTATGGTGTGGATAGGCACTTTCTAAAATAAACATATCATTATTTGCTGCTGCACCGTGGATTCAAAGATGATGCTGGGAAAGGCATAGTCGAGACTGTGGTGCTGGAAAAGCACAGCAGGCCAGGCACCATCTGAGGAGCAGGAGAATTGACATTTTGGGCAAAAGCTGGAGGCCGGATTGTATAAAATTAGTCCTTGTTCTTCACAAACAGCTTTTCACTGTTAATGGTACATTTGTCTCCCTTATGTCACTATTAGAGCCTAACGATCCTCTTTCTTCTCACTCAGAGCTGTAATGTTAAATTATGGTTTCAGTACATTACCATTTGATCCATTAGTACCTCATCCTCTTTTTCTACTAATATTGCACTATGCCACCCTGAATCTAGAACATTATATTTCTCCTGTCACCCTCTATTTTTGGTTTTTGTCATCCATCCAAAGTCACTGTTGTTTACTTACTCTGCATATCTGCTTCCCTAACAGTCATCATCTTGCCTTTCCCTGACCTGAAAGGATGTATGCCTATTATGCCCTTATGAATTTTGGCTATTACCTTGTTTTAACATTCTATCATGGGACATCTTGACCAGCAATGCTACCATTTATTGATTAGCTGATGAGTCACCTACTTGAACTCTTGCAGTACATGGTGCAGGTACAGTCTCACCACTTTTAGGAAGGGAATTCCAAGATTTTCCATAGTGACTGTGAAGGATGATGATATAGTTTCAAATTAGGATGGCATATGACTGAGAGGAAAACATGAAGGTGGCTATGTTTGCATTCTTTAGCAGCCCTTGTCCATATGGGTAGCAGAGATTCCTGATCTGGAAAGTGCAGTAAAAGGAAGATTTGAGTTGCTGTGGAGTATCTTGTCTATAGCTCATACAGTTGTCATTGTTGGTATGTGCTACGGCTGCTTTGTTCTGGATGGTGTTGAACTTCTTGAGTGTGTTTGGAGTCACATTATATAAGCAAGTGGAGAGTATTCTACTGCACTACTAGCTTGTGAATATTGGATAGCGTTTGGGAAGTTGGAATTCTCAACTGCTGACCAGGCTGTCCTCAGTAGTGTAAGATACTGTGCTGAGTTTGCTATTGCTGAAAATTGCATCAGATTGGTCTTTATTGTTCAAAGTGCAGCCACCATATCCTGCTCAACGATTGGATACTTCATAAACACGCAGAAGCTGAAAATTAGCTTGTTTCCTACCTTTCAGTCACCTTTGTATCTAATTCCTACCGCTCAAACCTCTGACAATAACCTGTTTGTTAGAGCTTTGTCACAAGTTGATCACTTATTGTTGTACACATAGAATGATACAGTGCAGAAGGAGGCCATTTCACCCATCAGCTCTGCACTGGCTCCTGAAAGAGCTACCCAGCTCGACCATGGTCCAGCCATATCTCCCTAGCTCTTTAAATTCATTGCTTTCAAATAAAAGTATATCCAGCTTTCCTTTGAAACTTCCTATGGAATCTATCTCCAACACATTTCCAGGCAGCACATTCCAAATCTTAATAATTCTTTGAGTAAAAGGGTCTCTCCTCATCATACTCCTAGCTCTCCTGCTGACAATCTTGAAATTGAGACCCTTAGTTACAGACATACCAAATATTAGAAACAGAATATCCTTCTTCATCCTATGAAAATTGTTCATAATTTCGAACACCTCAATAAGGTCATTTCTAAATTTTCTCTACTTCAAGGAGAATAAGCCCAATTTCTCTAATCTTTCCTTGTATCTAAAACTCCTCATTCCTGGTAACATTCTAGTAAATCTCCTTTGCACTTTATCCAGGGCTTTAATAGCCTTCCTTAAATAAGGTGCCCAGAAATGAACACAATTCTCCAAATGTGGTGTGACCAATGATTTGTAGAGGTGGAGCACCACTTCCTTGTTTTTATACTCAATGCCTCCTGTTATAAACCCAAAGATCCAATAAACCTTCATAACAATTGTTTCAACACGCTTGGCCACCTTCAGAGAATCAAGCACTTGAACCTCGAAACTGTACTATTGAGCCAGTATTGTCTTTCCATATTTCTTCTATCAAAATACATTAACTCACATGAACTCATTCTTGTATCAAAATTCATTAACTCACATTTCTCTGCATTGAGATTCATCTGCCAGGTGTCAACTTGTCGATGTCCCTCTGAAGTCACTCAGCGTTATCCTCACAACCTCGATTATCCGAACAAGACGAGGGGGGGAGTATTTTTTTCGGAAAACTGATTAATTGGATAACTGATCTTATTCGAGCTGAAAAAGTGTTGCTGGAAAAGCGCAGCAGGTCAGGCAGCATCCAAGGAGCAGGAGAATCGACGTTTCGGGCATGAGCCCTTCTTCAGCATCTGCAGTGCTCACTTTCTCCTAACTGATCTTATTGTAAACAATGGAAGCCATACTGAACATTTGAACTGAACTTTCTGTCCACTCAGGAGTATCCTGTGTTTGTGCTGACTCCTGAGCAGCGGCTGATGTCAGATGTCTTTCACCCACTCAACAATTTGGATTGGGCCAAGTGCAACTAAAGGTTCATTAACTCATTCATGCAGTTGTGTGTGTATGTGCATGCAGAGGTAGAGGACAAAGCGAGTGGGTTTTGCTAGTGAGGATAAAGCAACCCCTGTTCAATGAGTGAATTTCAGCACCAGTCCCACTCTCATGGTGAAAGTGACCAGAAGAGAAAGAGACAGAAGGAAAGGGAGAGGAGAGCTCAAGCAATCAGGGTGGGAATCCAACATTAGCCCATGTGGCAATGAAGGTCAGGACAGGTACTTAAGATTTCAGAAGAACTGGAAATTTAGGTTGCAGCTCAGTTTTTTTTGTGGGTTCTTTGCTGTTGTTGTTAATGCTCGATTGCAAAAGAATTGTTTTTGTCTTGGTGGATATCCTGTTTGTGATTGTGCGTAAGCGTCTCTCTCATAGTGTTTGTTTTTATATAGAGTAACAATTTACAGGACCTTGAGATTTGTTCGGATAACCCAAAATTTGGATAATTGATGTTCAAATAAGCTAGGTATTCCCTAGCTTAGTATTATCTGCCAATTTAGAAGTTTGTCTTTAAAATCCATTTCCAAATAGTTTATATAAATAAGAAAAAGCAAGGATCCCAACACTGAGCCCTGTGGTCCACTAATTTCAAAGTTCAGCACATCTGGCAATACCCGTGGAGAGAAATCAGAGTTAACATTTTGGGTTGAGTGACCATTCCTCAGGAGAGTTCCAAGGAAGGGTCACTCAGCCCGAAACATTATCTCTGATTTTTCTCCACAGATGCTGCCAGACCTGCTGAGCTTTTCCAGCAATTTGCTCTTGTTTCTGATTTACAGTTCTTTTGGTTTTAACACTACTTTCAATTTGTTTCCAGTCTGAGAAATGCCCATCTATATCCACCCTCTGTTTCCTATCTTTTAGCTAAAAGATACACATGGTTGCCAATTACCTTCCTGGCAATTACTTCCATTTTGTTCTTTTGAGTGGGTGTAAGAGTTATGCAACTGTTGTTATTTAGAAGTTTGATCAATTGTTCTGCAGTGTTAGTGTCTCCATATTGGTGCCACTGTAATTATTAACCACGACATTAAGACAATTACAATTCACGTTTAAATCTTATTTCATCAACTGTATTTGTCTCAAACTTAGTGTGGGTTTCTTTTTTATCTCAACTCCATTTTCACCTTTGTCCAGTTCCTACCTACTTACATCTGCACAACTCTTGCATAAATAATGGGTAAGTTGTTGAAGAATGCTGAAGGTCCACAAAACTGTATAGTAGCAAAGGTTAATCATTTCATGAATTATATAAAAACATAAAAAATTATCGCCTGGACTACTTTCCACACATGCTTGTGTGCTGATCACATGGCCCTCCCTTTCCAATATTTCCCTTTCCCTGAACTGTCTATTCATAAACATTGAGATGTTTTGTTTCAATTACTAACTCCAGCAGTGCATTAAAAAACCATGCAAGCTAAACCATGTTTAGAAAGATGTTGCTGTTCTTTTCCCTAAATCTCATACATATAATTATATCTATATCTCTGTACTTATCTAACCCCCAACCATCACAAAATACTCCTGATACTAGATGCCTGAAAAAAGAAATAAAAATGTTGCACAAATCCAGAATCATAGAATCCCTACAGGAAGCAGGCTATTCAGTCCAAACCATCTCTCTGAACAGCATCCTACCCAAATCAACCCTGCACTCTATTCCTGTAACCCTGCATTTCCCATGGCTAATCCACCTAGCCTGCACATCCTCAGTACTATGGGCAATTTAGCATGGCCAAAGCATCTAACCTGCACATCTTTGGATGGTGGGAGGAAACTGGAACTCCCAGAGGAAACTCACGCAGACACTGGGAGAATGTGCAAACTCCACACAGCCAATCGCATGAGGCTGGAATCTAACCCAGCTTGGGTGACTGCAAAGGCGTTTGGGAATGGGCCAAACCTGCACCACATACAACAAAAGGAGTGTCTCACACCTGATGACCATATGTTTATCTACAATGCAGAGGGAGCAGTGCTCCCAGAAATCCAGTTTCTATCTCACCTAGGTGATATGGTCCTCCCATGTTTTTGCACACAACCTGGCCCCTCTAATCTGACGCTGTGAGGCAGTGGTGCTAACCTTTTTTTTAAATATTGAAATATGCTTTATTCATTAAAATACCTTTAAATACATACACAGTTACTAAAGCAGTTGGTTCTGTACCGAAGAAACAAACATATGAAGAAACAAACAAATGGAATTTGACTATCCAACAAACATACCAAAGGCTTTCTTTATTTGTACAGTGGGGTTCTGTCCTGGTGGCGATTGGAGGGGCGGGGCTCAAGGGCAGAGGAGCAGGAAGTGGAAGAGATGCGGTGGAGAGCATCGTCGACTACGTCTGGGGGGAAATTGCGGTTCTTGAAGAAGGAGGCCATCTGGGTGGTACGGTTTTGGAACTGGTCCTCCTGGGAGCAGGTGCGGCGGAGACGAAGCAATTGGGAATATGGGATGGCTCCTCCACCCTTGAGCCCCGTCCCTCCAACCGCCACCAGGACAGAACTCCACTGGTCCTCTCCTACCACCCCATCAACCTCCATGTCCAGCGTATCATCCGCCGTCATTTCCGCCACCTCCAAACGGAACCCACCACCAGGGACATATTTCCCTCCCCTCCCCTATCAGCGTTCCGAAAAGACCACTCCCTCCGTGACTCCCTCGTCAGGTCCACACCCCCCACCAACCCAACCTTCACTCCCGGTACCTTCCCCTGCAACCACAAGAAATGCAAAACTTGCGCCCACACCTCCCCCCTTACTTCCCTCCAAGGCCCCAAGGGACACTTCCATATCCGCCACAAATTCACCTGCACCTCCACACACATCATCTATTGCATCCACTGCACCCAATGTGGCCTCCTTTATATTGGGGAGACAGGCCGCCTACTTGCGGAACGTTTCAGAGAACACCTCTGGGACACCCGGACCAACCAACCCAACCACCCCGTAGCCCAACACTTTAACTCCCCCTCCCACTCCACCAAGGACATGTAGGTCCTTGGACTTCTCCATCGCCAGACCATAGCAACACGACGCCTGGAGGAAGAGCGCCTCATCTTCCGCCTGGGAACCCTCCAACCACAAGAGATGAACTCAGATTTCTCCAGTTTCCTCATTTCCCCTCCCCCAACCTTGTCTCAGTCAAATCCCTCAAACTCAGCACCGCCTTCCTAATCTGCAATCTTCTTCCTGACCTCTCCGCCCCCACCCCACTCTGGCCTATCACCCTCACCTTGACCTCCCTCCACCTATCGTATTCCCAATGCCCCTCCCCCAAGTCCCTCCTCCCTACCTTTTATCTTAGCCTGCTGGACACACTTTCCTCATTCCTGAAGAAGGGCTTATGCCTGAAACGTCGATTCTCCTGTTCCTTGGATGCTGCCTGACCTGCTGTGCTTTTCCAGCAACACATTTTCAGCTCTGATCTCCAGCATCTGCAGTCCTCCCTTTCTCCTTGAAGATTTCACAGGTAATGCCCTTCTCACCACCAGCCAAGCAACATCTTGGTGCTTGGTGGAAAGTTCTGGTGGTGAGGCATTTGCCAAATGATTTTGACAGTCTGCACAGAATCTTGAGGATGTTACATGTTGACCTATTCCTGATGGAGACTTGTGGTCAAAGAGGTTATTCTTTGAAAATTTCTCTACAAAGGACAGGTGATGCTTAACAGTCCAACTACTGGGGACAAATGAACCTCAATATGAAGTGGCACTTAATGTTTGAGTACTGAGGGTCTACGTGCAGCTTGATGCAGCCACACATAAAGGTGGCCATCAGAATGAGTGTGCATTGCTCCCCATTTATCCAGAGTTTTGTACATAGTGCCCCCGCAAAAACAGTCTATCTTAGGTCTCCAAATGAAGTGGAAGATGGCTCAGGTGACTGCAACAGCACAGGCTCCAGGCACACCCCATACAACAGAAAGCGTGCCTCACACCTGATGAGCAGTTTTTACCCGCAATGGAGAGAGAGCTGTGCTCCAAAAGCCCAGTTCTGCCTCACCTTTGTGATACGCTCCTCCCAAGTTTTTATGTACACCCCAGCCCCTCTGAAACATATTTTCAGTACCCTCAGGTATTCTGTCCTTGTGGTGAAGAGGATAAGCGATCGGTCAGCCCAGTTCCCAAAGAGCATGGCCTTGCTCTTGCTTTGACTTACCTCAGCTCCAGAAGGCAATTCGAACTGGTCGCAGATGCTCATGAAAACACATAAGTGGATCGAAGTGGAAAATGGGAATGTCATCTATGTACAAGTAGGCTTTGACCTCCTGGCCTTTGCCGTCTGATTCCCACCCATTGATTGAAACTGCACTTACAATGTTGGTGTAGAACAGTCAGATCCAATTGCGGATTCCATCCCCTGAAACCCATTTTGGAGAGCACATCCCATGTGTAGGTGTGCAATATCTTGTCAAAAACCTTCTCCTGGTCCAGGCTGATAAGAGAGGCATCCACACCCCTGTCTTGCACATAGGCGATAGTATCCATGAGAGGCGTGAGACTCTGAGATCATCCTGCCGGGTACAACACAGATTTGGTCTGGGTAAATCATTGACCCCAGAGCAGACAGCCAGCAGGAGGTATTGGTCAGAGAAGAACACTAGCTTGACGTCGGTAGATCTCACCAAGAATGTGAGGGATGTAAACAGGAAATCTATCCTCGGGCAGTTAGACATATCTGGCTGTGACCAGGTGTATCTATGCTACACTCCGACTGCTGAAGACATTGTGCAGATTGGTGACTTTAACTGGTTCCATCAGGAATCTGGATGAGTCTTCCAGTTTGCTATCAGCCCTTCCAGATCATCCAAACTCGTTGTTGATGCGATTGAAGTCTCCGGCCAGAATGACTGGCCTGAACACCACCACCAGCAGTGGAAGCAATTGCAGGACAGCTAGCCTCTCACTCTTCACCACTAATTAACTATATGTTAATTAATCTGAGGGGAGCATTTCTGTACATAATGTCTGCTACAAGGAGGCACCTGCCCACCACCTCCTTACCCTCAGAGATGTAGTTGCCTGCTCGCAGTGGGGGTAAAGAGGATGCATTTGGATGTGATGCTCTTCAAAGAGTCAGTATAGACTTGTTGGGCCAAATGGCCTGTTTCCATATTGTAGGGATTCTATGACTGGCCAGGTAAGCTAGCATGAAAACACATCATGCAGTAGATTTAATGCTACACGTGTTAATACTGGTAATTTTAAAATCCACTTTGAGAGTTTATAGAATTACCTGACAACCTAATGTTCATTCACCCATGATCTTGTCACGTGGGGACTCCCTGCATCCATGTGGCATGGGCACTCTCAGCACTGAGGTTGCCCTGATCCAGTGTTGTCGGGGGAGGGGGGAGGGTTGTTTGGGGAATGAAGCCAGCAGGAAGGTCTGGTCTAGAGTCCAACAGAATGACTGTCATGCTCTGCTCCTGATTTGACTTGAAAGAAGTTCTGGAATTTACATATTAATGAATTGAGACCAGCAACCCTATTCTAAGTGATTAAAGACTTAACAGCAATCTAGACTTGTTCAATACATCATATCAGTTGTATGACACTTTGATCTTTTACTATAAATTCTGAGTGCCATGATCCAGCCCCACTTGTTACCTGATAAAGAAGCAGTGTTCCAAAAGCTTGTACTTCCAAATAAATCAGTTAGATGATAACCTGGTATTTTGTATTTTTTAACACTATCCACCCCAGTCCAACACTGGCACTTCCACATAATCATTCCCACAGGTTCGGCACACTCTAGGCTGCCCCATATATGTTAGGTAGCCTCTGATCACGAAGCTGGAGGGTGGTGGAGAATTTTCTCACGAGTGTCCAACTACAGAGTCATGTTGAGCTGCCACTTGGTCCTGATTCTAAAGAAATCTACTACATCAGTGTTGCCTCCTTCTAACTGTATGTATCTTCCCAAGAGGTCAGGGCATCTGCTGCTGGAATGTGGGGGCTTTATATATTGTAACAACTCAGCTCAGGGAGAACAGGCAATTATGCCACAGACAGGACAGAGAGGGAATCTTCACCTCCTTTCTCCTCAAATACCTTCAGAAGATGCTTCACACATTGCTTCATTGCGTCACACTCCTGAAAGTTAGATCAAAGGAGTCCCCGCTAGGGAAATACTGCAGACAGAAAATATCTGCTTCTTGGAACCTGCAGCAATCTCTGAGATCTCTCTTCACAAAAAAAAGGTCAACCAGCAATCCGTCCTTCATCTTTTTCACAGTCACCCTGACTGTATTTCAGATTCCCTGGTTTGGGGCACAGGCACTAGCAGAGGATATAGTTCTGGTTGACTGGTCACTGAATTAGCATTTGGCCAAAGCCAGTATAAAGCATCAAATGCAGCTCAGCTCAACCGACTGTCCTCCAAATTCTGCTCACAACCACTATCCAGCAATGATCTAGAGATCTTCTGATGATGAAGAGCAGGCTCATCCTGGGAGAATCACCTTCTGGGATCATGGCATTTCCCATGCCCAGGTATGATTAGATTAGATTTCCTACAGTGTGGAAGCCCTTTGGCCCAACCAGTCCACACTGACCCTCCAAAGAGTAACCCACCCAGACCCATTTCTCTCTGACTAATGTACCTAACACCATGGGCAATGTAACATGGCCAATTCACCTAACCTGCACATCTTTGGACTGAGCCACCATGCAGAAGGTAGGCAGTACCTGTGAAGAAAGAGAGAGTTAAAGTTTAAAGCTCAATTAAATGCTCTTTCCACCCATGTTGACATTCCTGCTGAGTTTCTCCAGCATTTTCTGTTTCTCCTGTAAACACTTGAAACAGTACTGAGACAAGGATGTGAAAATGAAAACCTTTCAATATCTGCCCTTCCCTTCCTGCAGGTTTCCCAACCTGATGATCATTGGTGATGTGTAAACGAAATCACGAAAGCCATCCCAATCAATCGTAAACTCATGTTCATCTAATTCCCAAACATGCACTTTTCAGAATGTCTCATATCTAATCATTTACATCTTCAGAGGCTCACAAACTACTGGTTTACATAGCATATGACTATTATTGAGAATTGAAATTGTATTTTGCTGTTCTTTTGCAGATTCTGAAGATAAATAATGATGTAGATACAGGGAAGACCATTTAACTCACTTAGATATCTATACAGATCATGCTGTCCACTATTTTTCTCCTCATTTGAGTGTTTTGGCCTCCAATACTCCATCTAAACTCCACATGTTGATCATTCTATATTAGAAACACAGCTGACATCCATTTTAAATTTGCCTTTTCATTAAAGTTATGTTCCTTTCTCCTACTTTGGGTTTGAAGTGGTATCCATCCTTTAAGGCATTTGCCTCACTTCTTTTACCTTTCATTTTATCCTGATTTACTTCATTCTGATATTAGGTGTTACTATGCAACAGGCAAGTTACGTTGGCCCTAAGCTGTGAACTTCCCTCCTTAAACTTCTCAGCCTCTTTTAAGTGGCTCTTTAAACCCTATCCCTTTCACCAAGTTTTTGCTGTCTTGTTCTAATTATGCATCTTGTAGCTTGGTATTAAATTTTGGTTGACTAGTGCTGCTGTGAAATCTGTTGGGATGCTTTACTGTGTTGTTGTTATTTTTCTCCATGTAACTTTTCTGTTGCATTTCCAAGCTCCACACTCCCTCATTGTTATGATTAACTCCTTAATGTTAGGATCAGTCTTAAACTCTTCATGATCAAAACCAGAGTTTGTACTTTCTCTTTATCCCAACCAGACTTTAAGTAAGATACCTAATGACTCATACACTATTATAATAGCTGTATAAAAATGCTCTTTGTCAATAAACCTGTTCACTCATGACAATTCTACTGTGGACTTCTGATAAATATATTTGTCTATCTACAGCTTTTTCCTTTGACAGAAAATAAATAATACTTCATGTTCACTGACACCATTGCTGCCCAAGCAAATAGCTTTTTCTAGTTAGTTCATGGCTGGCATTTTACAAAACGTCAATCTGACTGTTTCATTCTTTAATGGAAAGTGGGTATCACTGACTGACCAGCATTTATTGCCCGTTTCTAGTTACATTTGAGAAGGTGGTGCTGAGTTGACTTCTTGAACTACTGCAGTTCCAAATTAGGAGTAAAGAAATAGCAGAAGAATTTATGTAGTAAGTTTTCTTTAGAAGTCAGATCAACATAATAAAGATTATGTTTTAAGTACCAAGATACCAAAACGTACCAAAAGCAGCATGGTGGCTCAGTGGTTAGCACTGCTCTCTTACAGTGGATAAATACCCTGGACCAGATGGATTCCACCCCAGACCTCTAAGGGAGATATTTGAAGAGATAGCGGAGGCTTAGTGGTGATTTTTCAGAAATAGCTAGACTCAGGGAGGGTTGCGGAGGACTAGAAAATCACGAATGTGTCACCCCTGTTTAAAAAGGGAGTAAGGCAAAAGACAAAAAATTACAGATTATTAAACAATAAACAATAGGTGCAGGAGTAGGCCATTCTGAAGAAAGCTTGTATACCCTCAAGTTTAGATGCATGGCAGATGCAGTTTAATGTGGATAGATGTATGGTTATCCACTTTGGTAGTAAGAACAGGAAGGCAGATTACTACCTAAATGGAATCAAGTTAGGTAAAGGGGCAGTACAAAGAGATCTGGGTGTTCTTGTACACCAGTCAATGAAGGTAAGCAGATAGTGAAGAAGACTAATAGCATGCTGGCCTTCATAACAAGAAGGATTGAGTATAGAAGCAAAGAAGTTCTTCTGCAGCTGTACAGGGCCCTGGTGAGAACACACCTGGAGTACTGTGTGCAGTTCTGGTCTCCAAATTTGAGGAAAAGATATTCTGGCTATTGAGGGAGTGCAGCTTAGGTTCATGAGGTCAATTCCTGGAATGGCGGGACTACCTTATGCTGAAAGACTGGAGCGACTGGGCTTGTATACCCTCGAGTTTAGAAGACTGAGAGGGGATCTGATTGAGACATATAAGATTATTAAAGGATTGGACACTGGAGGCAGGAAACATGTTTCCGCTGATGGGTGAGTGCCGAACCAGAGGACACAGCTTAAGAATACGGGGTAGACCATTTAGGACAGAGATGAGGAGAAACCTCTTCACCCAGAGAGTAGTGGGTGTATGGAATGCTCTGCCCCAGAGGGCAGTGGAGGCCCAGTCTCTGGATTCATTTAAGAAAGAGTTGATTCAAGGATAGTGGAATCAAGGGTTATAGAGATAAGGCAGGAACAGGATACTGATTAAGGGTGATCAGCCATGATCATATTGAATGGTGGTGCAGTCTCGAAGGGCAGAATGGCCTACTCCTGCACCTATTGTCTATTGTCTGTCAGCCAACCAATTTTGAATCCAAGTCAGTACTTTGCCCCCAATACCATGCGCCCTAATTTTGCTCACTAACCTCCTATGTGGGACTTTATCAAAGGCTTTCTGAAAGTCCAGGTACACTACATCCACTGGATTTCCCTTGTCCATCTTCAGAGTTACATCCTCCAAAACTTCCAGAAGATTAGTCAAGCATGATTTCCCCTTCATAAATCCATGCTGACTATGACCTATCCTGTTACTGCTATCCAGGTGTGTCGTAATTTCATCCTTTATAATTGACTCCAGCATCTTTCCCACCACTGAGGTCAGTCTAACTGGTCTATAATTTCCTGCTTTCTCTCTCGCTCCTTTCTTAAAAAGTGGTACAACATTAGCCACCCTCCAATCCACAGGAACTGATCCTGAATCTATCGAACTCTGGAAAATAATAAATTAATCTAACCTCAGTCATGGGTAAGATCCTTGAATCCATTGTGAAGGATGAACTTTCTGAATACTGGGAAGGGAATGGTAAAATAGGGCAAAGTCAGCATGGTTTCATCAAGGGAAGGTTATGCCTGACAGATCTGCTAGAATTCTTTGAGGAAATAACGAGCATGTTAGACCAAGGAGATCCAATGCATGTTATCTACATGGACTTCAAGAGGCATTTGACAAGATGCTGCACAGGACGCTACTGAGTAAGATAAGAGCCTATGGTATGAGAGGAAAGGTGCTAGCATGGATGGAAGCTTAGCTGTCTGGTAGAAAGCAGAGAGTGGGGATAAAAGTGTCTTTCGGGATGGCAGCCGGTGACAAGTGGTGTTCCGCAAGGCTGGACAGCAACTTTTCACTTTATACATTAACAATCCAGATGTAGGAACTGAGAACGTTCTGGCTAGGTTTGCAGATGACACAAGATAGGTAGAGGTACAGGAAGCATTGAGGAGTCAGGGAGACTGCAGAAAGATTTGGACAGGTTAGGAGAGTGGGCAAAGTAGCAGCACATGGAGTACAGTGTGGGAAACTGTGAGGTCATTCACTTTAGTAGGAAGAGTAGAGGCATGAACTATTTTCTAAATGGGGAGCAAATTTTGAAGTTGAATTCTAGTCCAGGATTCTCTCAAGGTAAACTTGCAGATTGAGTCAGTACTTAGGAAGACAAATTCAACGTTGGCATTTATTTTGAGGACTTGAATATAAAAACAGGGATGTACTTCTGAGGCTCTATAAACATCTGGTCAGGCCACATTTAGAGTACTGTGTGCAGTTTTGGACCCATATTTCAGGAAGGATGTACTGGTCTGGATTGTGTTCAGAGGAGGTTCATTTTTCCATGCTGTACATCTCTATGACTCTGTGACACTAGGAACATTTGAGGACTCTGGGTTTATACTCAATGGAGTTTAGAAAGATGAGAGAGGATCTAATTGAAACATACGGAATACTGAATGGCCTGGACAGAGTTGGAAAGATGTTTCCATTAGTAGGAGAGACTAGGGCCTGAGGGCACAGCCTTAGACATAAGGGAAGACCTTTTAGAATTGAGATAAGGAGAAACTTCTTCAGTCAGAGAGTGGCGAATCTATGGAATTCATTGCGACAGAAGGCGGTGGAGGCCAGCTCATTGAGTATGTATAAGACTGAATTAAATAGGTTCTTGAGTATCAATGAGATCAAGGGTTACTGGGAGATAAGGAGAGAATGGGGTTGAGAAACTTATCAGCCATGATTGAATGGTGGAGCAGACTCACTGGGCTGAATGGCGGGTCATTTGGTCTGCAATGTCGGGACCTGAGTTAGATTCCAGCCTTGACTGACTGTCTGTGTGGAGCTTACACAATCTCCCTGTATCTGCATTGATATCTGCCAGGTTCTCTCCTCTCATGGTCCAAACATGTGCACTTTTGGTGAACTGGCCATGCTAAATTGTTCCACTGTCCAGGGAAGTGCAGGCTAGGTGGATGAGCCATTGGTAAATATGGGGTTATAGGATGGGGAAGCTGGGTCTGGATAGGATGCTCTTTGGAGAGTCAGTGCAGACTCAATAGACCGAATGACCTCTTTCAGCACTTATAGGATTCTACAAAAGTTGTTTCTTTTGTTTTGTTCTGTTTTGTTTTGTTTTCTTTTGTTCTACAAAAGAAAATTACAATTGGAGTTAGTTAAATTCTAAAGAGTTTTCAAATAAGTATTTGAGAGTTGTGATAGTAAAATCTACTTCTGATATGACTTATTATTATAACATTCTTTGAATATATTTAAAAGCTAGACATTTATAGTACAGTCGGAAGCAGCCAGGAGGTTATTGTGATTGATCAGTGGGACGGGTGCAATGGATAGATGAGTAGGAAGATAGACTGGTTAGATGAGGTCAGGAAGGCGAGGAGTAGGGGGGGCTGGACATGGGATAAGGCCGAGGATGGAAGGAGTTTGAAGCTGGTGAGGTTAATATTGAGGCTATAGGGCTGTAAGCTCCCCCAGCGAAATATGAGGTGTTGGTCCTCCTGTTTTTGTGTGGCCTCACACTGACGTTGGAGGAGGCCAATGGACATGTTGCCAGGGGAGTGTGAGGAGGGAATTAAAATGGATGGCAACCAGAAGGTTGGGTTGGCTGATGCGTGCAGAAAGCAGATGCTCCATGAACCAGTCCCTGAGTCTGCATTTGTTCTCCCCGATATAGAGATCACATTGAGGCCAATGGATGCAAGAGATAAGGTTGGATGAAAGGCTGGTGAATCTCTGTCGGATGTGGAAGGATTGTCTGGGGCCTTGGATGGAGGTGAGAGGGGAAGTGTGTGGGCAGGGTACCTCTGGTTGCAAGGAAAGATACTGGGTGTGGTGGAGAAGTTGGTAGGGACCAGTTCTGAGGCAATGAATCATCCTAAGAGGATCAGTCCTGAGGGAGTGCCTCATTGTCAGACGGTCAGTACTGAGGCAGTGCCTCTTTCTGAGGAGGTGCTTTACTATTAGAAGGTCAGTACTGAGCTACTGCAGCATGTCAGAGCATCAGAATTGAGGGAGTGCGTCATTGTCAGAGGGTCAACTCTGAGGCAGTGTCTCATTGTAATGGGGTCAAAAGTGAGGAAGTGCTACATGACTACAGGGTCAGCATTGAGGCATTACAACAATGTGAGGGGGTCAGAACTGAGGGAGTACCCCATTTTATAGCTTCAGTCTTGCAGGAGTTCCTCATTGTCAGTGTCAGTACTGAGTGTATCATTGTCAGAAGGTTTCAGAATTGAAGGAGTGCCACAGTATTACACAGGCAGTGCTGAATTAGAGCTGCATTGAGAGGGCCAGTTCTGTGGGGTTGCGTCTTTGTTAGAGGGTTAGTACTGACTGAGTGCATACTTGGAGAAAATGAGGACTGCAGATGCTGGGGATCAGAGCTTAAAAATGTGTTGCTGGAAAAGCACAGCAGGTCAGGCAGCATCAAAGGAGAAGGAGAATCGACGTTTCAGGCATAAGCTCTTCTTCAGGAATGAGGAGGATGTGCCAAGCAGGCTAAGATAAAAGGTAGGGAGGAGGGACTTGGGGGAGGGGCGTTGGGAATGCGATAGGTGGAAGGAGGTTAAGGTGAGGGTGATAGGCCGGAGAGGGGGTGGGGGCAGAGGGGTCGGGAAGAAGATTGCAGGACAAGACGGCGGTGCTGAGTCTGAGGGTTGGGACTGAGACAAGGTTGGGGGGAGGGGGAATGAGGAAGCTGGAGAAATCTGCATTCATCCCTTGTGGTTAGAGGGTTCCTAGGCGGAAGATGAGTCGCTCTTCCTCCAGGCGTCGTGTTGCCATGGTCTGGCGATGGAGGAGGCCAAGGACCTGCATGTCCTTGGTGGAGTGGGAGGGGGAGTGAAAGTGTTCAGCCACGGGGTGGTTGGGTTGGTTGGAGAGGGTGTCTCAGAGATGTTCTCTGAAACGTTGGGCAAGTAGGCGGCCTGTCTCCCCAATGTATAGGAGGCCACATCGGGTGTGGCCAAAGGATGTGTCTGGAGGTGCAGGTGAATTTCTGATAGATATTGAAGGATCCCTTGGGGCCTTGGAGGGAAGTGAGAGGGGACGTGTGGGCGCAAGTTTTGTATTTTTTGTGGTTGCAGGGGAAGGTGCTGGGAGTGGAGGTTGGGTTGGTGGGGGGTGTGGACCTGACAAGGGAGTCGTGGAGGGAGTGGTCTTTCCGGAACGCTGATAGGGGTGGGGAGGGAAATATATCCTTGATGGTGGGGTCCGTTTGGAAGTGGCGGAAATGACGAAGGATGATACGATGTATCTGGAGGTTGGTGGGGTGGTAGGTGAGGTCTAGTGGGGTTCTGTCCTGGTGGCGATTGGATGGGCGGGGTTCAAGGGCGGAGGAGCGGGAAGTGGAGGAGATGCGGTGGAGAGCATCGTCAACCACATCTGAGGGAAAATTGCGGTCTTTGAAGAAGGAGGCCATCTGGGTTGTTTGGTATTGGAATTGGTCCTCCTGGGAGCAGATGCCGCGGAGACGAAGGAATTGGGAATATAGGATGGCGTTTTTAGAGGCGGCAGGGTGGGAAGAGGTGTAATCTAGGTAGCTGTGGAAGTCAGTCGGTTTATAGTATACGTCCGTGTTGAGTCGGTCATCCGAGATAGAGATGGCGAGGTCTAGGAAGGGGAGGGAGGAGTCTGAGACAGTCCAGGTATAATTGAGGTTGGGGTAGAAGGTGTTAGTAAAGTGGATGAACTGTTCAACCTCCTCGTGGGAGCACAAGGTAGCGCCGATACAGTAATCAATGTAGCGGAGGAAAAGTTGGGGGGTGGGGCCAGTGTAGCTGCGGAAGATGGATTGTTCCACATATCCAACAAAGAGGCAGGCATAGCTGGAGCCCATGCGGGTGCCCATGGCTACTCCTTTGGTTTGGAGGAAGTGGGAGGATTGGAAGGAGAAGTTGTTAAGAGTGAGGACCAGTTCAGTCAGTCGAAGAACAATGTCAGTGGAAGAGTACTGGTTTGTTTGGCGGGAAAGGAAGAAGCGGAGGGCTTTGAGGCCTTCGTGATGGGGGATGGAGGTGTATAGGGACTGGATGTCCATGGTGAAGATAAGGCGTTGAGTGCATACTTGTCAGAGAGTCAATACAGAGGAACTTCAATTATCCAAATATCAATTATCCGAACTAGATCTCAAAGTCCAGTAAAAACGTTACGTCAAAGAAATAAGTGAATTCAGATTACCTGTACTGAGGAACATGTGAAAATGCCAGCAAAAACAAAGAAACACAAGGACCTCAAGCATCAGTGATTGGATACTTTTATAATTGCTTTATAAAGTGCTTTATTCCCGTTACTTTACTGGGCTATTCATGAAAAAAAGGAGGAGAAAGTAAATGCATGTTAGCAGTTTTTTGAAGATTTGTAACTCAGTTTGAGGTTCTGGATGTAAATTTGCTTGCTGAGCTGGAAGCTTCATTTTCAGACGTTTTGTCACTATACCAGGTAACATCATCAGTGAGCTTCTGGACGAAGCACTGCTGGCATGACCCGCTATTTATGTGTTTGGGTTTCCTTGAGTCGGTGTTGTCATTTCCAGTGGTGATGTCATTTCCTGTGGTGATGATATTTCCTGTTTTTTTTTCAGGGGTGAAACGGGATCCAAGTCAATATGTTTGTTGATAGAGTTCCTGTTGGAATGCCATGTTTCTAGGAATTCTCGTGTGCGTCTCTGGCTTATCCTAGGATGGACGTGTTGTCCTAGTCAAAGTGATGTCCTTCCTCATCTGTATGTAAGGATACTAGTGAGAGTGGGTCATGTCTTTTTGTGGCTATTTGATGTTCATGTATCCTGGTGGCTAGTTTTCCATCTGTTTGTCCAATGTAGTGTTTTTTTCCAACACTACACTGGACAAACAGGCAGAAAACTAGCCACCAAGATGCACCCTTAGTGCTCTCATTGTTGGAGGCAACAATGCAGCATTCCCTCACGACTGACAGTGTAGCACACCCTTAATACTGATCCTCTAACAGTGCAGCACTCCATTAATATTGACTCTGTAATAGTCCACAGTCTGTCAGTAGTGACCCTCCAACAATGGAACACTCCCTCAGTAATGGCCCTCTGACAGTGTAGCACACCCTTTATATTGGCTTTTCGACAATGCAGTATTCCCTCAGTGATGACACTGACAATGCAGCTTTCCCTCACTACTGACCCTCTGATAATTCAGCATTCCCTCAGTGATGACCTTGTGACAGTGCAGCATTCCGTCACTGACACTCTGACAGTGTAGGAGATCCTTCAATGTTTCATCCTGAAGAAGGGTTATACCCAAAACATTGACTTCTCCACCTCCTGATGCTGCCTGGCTTGCTGTGTTCTTCCAGCCTCCTGTTTGTCTCTAATGGGTTTTTCAACTCCATTTTCCTGTTTTTCTCCCTGTAATCTTTGATTCCCTTGGCAATCAAGAAATTACCTGTCTATTTTAAATATCACTCAAAGACGTGGCCTCCACAATCTTCTGAGGCAATCGATTCCACAGATTCACTACTCTCTGGGTGAAGAAATTCCTACTTATCTCCATTCTAAAGGGTCTTCCCTTTACTCTAATGCTGTATCTTCAGGTCGTCTCTCCTAACATTGGAAATATCTTCCCACTCTGTGCAGGCCATTCAGTATTCTGTAAGTTTCAATCAAATTCTCCCTCATCCTTCTAAACTTCATTGAGTTTAATCCCAGAGTCCTCAAATGTTCCTCATATGTTAAGCCTTTCATTCCTTGGATCATTCTACTGAATCTTCTTTGGACCCACTCCAGGGCCAGTACATCCTTCCTGAGGTATGAGACCCAAAATTGTTCATAATACTCTAAATGTGGTCAGACCAGTGCTTTATAAAGCCTCAGAAGTACATTCCTGCTTTTATATTCTAGTACTCTCAAGATAAATGACAACATTGCATTTACCTTCCTAAATACCCACTCAACCTGCAAGGTTACCTTAACAGAAACCTGGACTCGGACTCCCAAGTCCCTTTGCACTTCAGATTTCTGAATTTTCTCCCCATCTAGAAAATAGTCCATGCATTTGCAAAGCAAGTCTGGAGAAAGATGCAGTGATTCCTGTCGAGGTTTGTCCTGAGTAGCACCATGATGTGGGACTCTATATTCTATGGGCTGTTCCCTGAGATGCTGAGACAAACAACAACTGCGCCTGGAGGACCATCAACTCAGTGAAAGGTGCTCTTTGGTCTACCCAAAACTTGTTGGTCGTCCAGAACAAGAAGTTGACCCCAAGTGGCGCATTCCAAAGGTCTGGGATCATGTGCTGAGGGACAAACTAAAACCTGGAGCAGCTGTCACCAAGGCGCAGTGAGGACCAACCACTGTTTTATATGCTGCTGTACACAACCAAACTATGTGTGTGTGTATAGTTTTTATGAATTACATATATTTTTAAAATAAAAAAAAGTTCAGCATCACCTTTATATTGGCCCTCTGAACATGTAACACTCCCTCAGGAATAAGTGTGGGAATGGAGACTGAACAGGGGCAGCAATGAGGGGGTGCTATACTTTCAGAGAATCAATACTGAGGGAGTGCTGCACTGCCCGAGGCTCAGCACTGAGGGAGAGCTGCACTGATGGACAGTCAGTCCTGAGGGGGTGCTGAATTATCAATATTGGGGATGGGGGGTAGGGGCTGCCCTGTTGGAGGCCAATATTAAGGGAACACACCTGTCAGAGGATCAATATTAAGGGAGAACTTCACACTCATACAGTCAACATTAAGGGAGTACACCAGTGTCAAAGGATCAGTATTGACGGAGTGGCGCACTGTCAGGTGTGCTAGTGTAGGAGGGCTAATATTATGTACTACTCTCTCAGAGGGTCAATTTTGTTGGAGTTCTGCACTGTCTCCCCTACTATTGATCCTCCGACACTGGAGGACTCCACTTCCTCTGATAGCTTATTCTATACACGCATCACCCTCTGTGTGAAAACGGTGCCCCTCAGGTCCCTTTTAAATCTTTCCCCTCTCACCCCAAAACTATGCCCTCTAGTTTTGAACTCCCCTACCTTGAGAAAAAAAAACTTGACTACTCACCTGATCCATGCCTCTCATGATCATAAACAATGACAGCATTTAAAAGGCATCTGAATGGGTATATGGATAGGAAAGGTTTAAGAGGGACATGGGATGGATACTGGCAAATGGAACTAGATTTATTTAGAATACCTGGTTGGCTTGGATGTGTTGGACCGAAGGGTCTGTTTCCGTGCTATTCAACTCTATGACTCCCTTAATATTAACCCCCAGTCAACATTCCTTCATCACTGACTCTCTAACAATTCAGCACTCCCTCAGTAGTGACTGTCCCAAGTACAGCATTCCCTCACAGCCTACCCCATGACACTGCTCCACTCATTCAATACTAATCCTCTGACAGTGCAACAGTCCCTCAACACTGAACCTCTCCTGGTACATCACATACACACAAAAAAATTGACCTCTGAATTTAATTTATTGTCAAGTGTACTGAGGCACAGTGAAAAGCTTTATCTTGCAAGCAATATAGGCAGATCACTAAAGAAATTGAGGGTTTGGTTAAGAAAAAGAAGGAAGCATATGTAAGGTAAAGACAAGATAGATCAAGGGAATCCTTATAAGAGTATAAACGATATAGGAATATATTTAAATGGGAAATCAAGAGGGCAAAAAGGGGACATGAGATAGCTTTGGTAAATAGAATTAAGGAGAATCCGAAGAGTTTTTACAAATGCATTTAGGACAAAATGGTAACTAGGAAGAGAATAGGGCTCCTCAGAGATCAGCAAGGTGGCCTTTGTGTGGAGCCGCAGAAAATAATGGAGATACTAAATGAGTATTTTGCATCAGTATTTACTGTGGAAAAGGATATGGAAGATATAGACTGTAGGGAGGAAGTGCTGAATGTCTTGAAACAGATAAATCCCCAGGACCTGATCAGGTGTACACTAGAACTCTGTGGGAAGCTAGGGAAGTGATTGCTGGGCCTCTTGCTGAGATATTTGTATCATCGATAGTCACAGGTGAGGTGCCGGAAGACTGGAGGTTGGCAAACGCGGTGCCACTGTTTAAGAAGGGCAGTAAAGAAAAACCAGGGAACCAAAGACCAGTGAGCCTGACGTCAGTGGTGGGCAAGTTGTTGGAGGGAATCCTGAGGGACAGGATGTACATGTATTTGGAAAGGCAAGGACCAATTAGGGATAGTCAACATGGCTTTGTGCGTGAGAAATCATGTCTCACAAACTTGATTGAGTTTTTTGAGGAAGTAAGAAAGAAGATTGATGAGGGCAGAGCGGTAGATGTGATCTATATAGACTTCAGTAAGGCGTTTGACAACGTTCCCCATGGGAGACTGATTAGCAAGGTTAGATCTCAAGGAATACAAGGAGAACTAGCCATTTGGATACAGAACGGGCTCAAAGGTAGAAGACAGAGAGTGGTGGAGGGTTGTTTCTCAGACTGGAGGCCTGTGACTAGTGGAGTGCCACAAGGGTCGGTGCTGGGTCCTCTACCTTTTGTCATTTACATAAATGATTTGGATGCGAGCATAAGAGGTACAGTTAGTAAGTTTGCAGATGACATCAAAATTGGAGGTGTAGTGGACAGCGAACAGGGTTACCTCAGATTACAACAGGATCTTGACCAGATGGGCCAATGGGCTGAGAAGTGGCAGATGGAGTTTAATTCAGATAAATGCACGGTGTTGCATTTTGGGAAAGCAAATCTTAGCAGGACTTATACACTTAATGGTAAGGTCCTAGGGAGTGTTGCTGAACAAAGAGACCTTGGAGTGCAGGTTCATAGCTCCTTGAAAGTGGAGTCGCAGGTAGATAGGATAGTGAAAAAGATGTTTGGTATGCTTTCCTTTATTGGTCAAGAGTATTGAGTACAGGAGTTGGGAGGTCATGTTGCGGCTGTACAGGACATTGGTTAGGCCACTGTTGGAATATTGCATGCAATTCTGGTCTCCTTCCTATCGGAAAGATGTTGTGAAACTTGAAAGGGTTCAGAAAAGATTTACAAGGATGTTGCCAGGGTTGGAGGATTTGAGCTGTAGGGAGAGGCTGAACAGGCTAGGACTGTTTTCCCTGCAGCGTCGGAGGCTAAGGGGTGACCTGATAGAGATTTACAAAATTATGAGGGACATGGATAGGGTAAATACACAAAGTCTTTTCACTGGGGTCAGGGAGTCCAGAACTAGAGGGCACAGGTTTAGGGTGAGAGGGGAAAGATATAAAAGAGACCTACGGGGTAACTTTTTCACACAGAGGGTGGTATGTGTATGGAATGAGCTGCCAGAGGAAGGCTGCTACAATTACAACATTTAAAAGGCATTTGGCTAAGTATATGAATAGGAAGGGTTTGGAGGGATATGGGCCGGTTGCAGGTAGGTGGGACTAGATTGGGTTGGGATATCTGGTCGGCATGGATGGGTTGGACCGAAGGGTCTGTTTCCATGCTGTACATCTCTATGACTCTATACATAGTTAAGTAGCATAGATAAGTAAATAATAAATAAACAGCAGCAAAAACAAAAGCACAGGTAGAGACAATGTTAAGTGTTTGTGAGTCCATTCAGTATTCTAACAACAGTAAGGTAGAAACAATTTCTATACTGGCTGGTGCATGTTCAGGCTTCTGTACCTTCTCCCTGATGGTAGAGGTTGTAGAAAAAGATTGCCAGGGTGGGATGGATCTTTGAGAATGCTGGTAGCCTTTCCTTGACTGCGGGACTAGTAGATGGATTCTATAGATGGGAGGTTGGCCTTTGTGATTGTCTGGGCTGAGTTCACCACTCTCTGTAACCTACTCTGATCTTGAATGGTGCAGATGCCAAACCATGTAGCGATACATCCAGACAGAATGCTCTCGATGGCGCACTTATAAGAGTTGGCAAGGGTACTCGTCATCATGCCAAATTTCCCCAGCTGCCTGAGGAAGAAGGGACGTTGTTGGGCCTTTGTAACCAATGCGTCCACATGAAGAGTCCAAGAAAGCTTGTTGTGGATGACCACTCCCAGGAGCTTGACACTCTCCACTCATTCCACCTCTGTGCTATTAATGTGTAGGGGAAGCATGAGTAACATCCCCCCCAAAACAATAAGGAGTTCCTTGGTTTTGCCGACATTGAGAGCTAGGTTGTACTTAGTGCACCATTTTTTCAGGTCTTCCACCTCCCATTTGCAGTCTGTTTCATCGCCATCTGAGATTCGACCAACTATGGTGGTGTCATCAGCGAACTTGTAAATGGCATTAGTCTAGTATTTAGCGATGCAGTCATGGGTATACAGTAATTACAGTAGGGGGTTGAGTACGCACCCCTGGGGGGGGCTCCAGTGTTGAGTGTAAGTGAGGATGAAATATTGTCCCCAACCTTCACTGATTGTGGCCTGTGGGTTGCAGAGAGTGGGACTTAGTCTGAGATCACTAAGTTTAGTAATCAGTCTCCAAGGGATAATATTGTTGAAGGCTGAACTGTAGTCAATGAGTAGGATTCTTACCTAGCTGTTCTTGGTGTCAAGATGTTCTAGGGAGGAATGAAGGGCAAGTGATACAGCATCTGACGTGGATCTGTTGGTCCGATAGGCAAATTGGAGTGGGTCAAGAGTAGTGGGGAGGCTGGAGTTGATAATGCCATGACCAGCCTTTCAAAGCACTTCATGACCACTGAGGTTGGGGCCACTGGGTGGTAGTCATTGAGACATGCTGCATGAGCCTTTTTAGGCACAGGGATGATGTTGGATCTCTTGAAACAGGCAGGCTCTACCCCAGTAGCGATTCTGTATATGCTCCACATCCTCAATGCAGCACTCCTTCAGTACTGACCCTTCAACAATGCAAAACTCCCTCAGTGCTGACCCACTGACAGTGCAGTATTCCTACACAATTGACCCTCTGAGTGCAGCAGTCCCTCAGTCCTGACCCTCTGACAGAGCTGTGCTCCCTGCCTACTGATCCTCCAACGGTGGAGCACTGCCTTAATATTGACACCTCCTCCTCCCCCCCCCCTCCAACATTTGTCTCTTTCATTCTCTCTCACTCTTTCTCTCAGGGTAGCACTCACTTATCATCAACCCTCTGACAGTGTAGCACATCCTTAGTATTGTCCCTCTGAAAGTGTGGCATTCCCACAGTAATGACAGTATGACAATGCAGCTCTCTCTCATGATTGACACTCTGACACTGTAGCACATCCTCAGTATTGACTCTGACAAGGTCAGAAGTTACACGACACCAGGTTATAGTTCAACAGGTTTATTTGAAACTGTAAACTTTTAGAGCACTGCTCTTTCATCAGATGAAGTGAAGAAAAGCACACAAACAGAGAATTTATAGGCAGGGTGATCAAAAGATCACACAAATGGTGTGAGTGGAGTGTTGATAGTCTATGTAGGTGATCAAAAGTGAGATGGTGAGTGGAGTGTTAATGACTAAATAGCAAGTGAAAGAATGTCCTATAATCTGAATAAATGAGGCAGAGAGATAATTACAAAAAATTAAAAATAAGGTGGTGCTACAGACAAACCAAAGGGTTAGAATAACATGATTGGTATAACATCTGCACGCCAAGGGTCTAAACAACATAACAAGTAATCCAAAACTGTGCAAACTAATTAAGGTAGAGAGATCATAAGTTATTAAGGCGACAGTGTCAAAACAGGACAGTAAGGAAGATTTTACAAAACAGTATGGTGCGGTTACATGTAGCACGACATGAAACTAAGATCATGGTTGAGGCTGTCTTCATGGTTATGGAACTTGGCTATCAGTTTCTGTTTGGTGATTCTGCTATGTGTATCTTGAACGTTGCCTTGAAGGACGATTACCTGAAAATCGGAGGCTGGATGTCCTTGACCACTGAAGTGTACCCCAAGTCCAGCACCTCAACATCATGACTCTCTGACAGTGCAGCACTCCCTTAATATTCATGCTTCGACAGGGCAAAACTCTTTCAGTGCTGACCCTCTGAAAGTGCAGCAGTACCTTAATATTAGCCCTCTGAAAGTGCAGTACTCCCACAGTACTAAGTCACAAACAGTGCAGCACTGACTGTGATTGTTCAACTTTCTCACATTTCTGACCTTCTGCTGCTTTATTCCTGATGAAGGGCTTTTGCCCGAAACATCGATTTTGCTGCTCCTCGGATACTGCCTGAACTGCTGTGCTCCTCCAGCACCACTAATCCAAAATCTGGTTTCCAGCATATGCAGTCATTGTTTTTACTTTCTGACAGTGTAGTATACCCTTAATATTGACCCTCTGACAGTGCTGTATATTGTTTAATATTGGCCCCCTGACAGTCCCTCAGTGCTTATCCTCTGACAATGGAGTATTTCCTCATTACAGTGCAGGATTGTCTCAGTGTTTCACATGCTTGCCTTTATTGGTCACAGCATTGAGTATAGGAGTTGGGAGGTCAAGTTGCGGCTGTACAGGACATCGGTTAGGCCACTTTTGGAATAATATGTGCAACTCTAGTCTCCTTCCTACCAGGAAGGGTGTTGTGAAACTTGAAAGGGTTCAGGAAAGATTGACAAGGATGTTGTCAAGTTCGGAGGGTTTGATCTATAGGGAGAGGCTGACTAGGCAGAGGTTATTTTCCCTGAAATGTCAGAGGTGGTACTCCCACAATAATTACACTGAGAGGGAGCTGGGCTCCCTTAATGTTGAGCCACTCACAGTGCAGCACTCCTTTGGTACTGACTCTGCCACACTTCAGCACTGCCTCATTTAGAAATGTGATGTCTGTTTTGTTACATGTTTCGAATGAGCTGCCAGAGGAAGTGGTGGAGGCTGCTACAGTTGCAGCAGTTAAAAGGCATCTGGATGGGTATATGAATAGGAAGGATTTGGACCGGGTGCTGGCTGGTGGGACTAATTGGGCTGGGATATTTGGTTGGCATGACGAGTTGGATCGAAGGGTCTGTTTTCCATGCTGTACATCTCTATGACTCTAAACAAAACGTATTAGTTGAAAACAGGAAATGCTGGGTTTTCTTTGTCTTCAATAGATTCCAGCATTTGCAGTAATTAGCTTCTACATTATGTTTTGACTGAATATTTTGCCCAGGTGCAGGTGCCAGACGGGTGAGAAACGTATGATTTAGAAGCTGAACATTCAAGTGGCAAGTTACAGGCTGTTCAAGAATGGTTAAAGGAGTGGCGCTGGAACAGCACAGCAGGGCAAGCAGTTTCGCGCATAAGCCCTTAATTCCTGAAATGTCGACTCTCCTGCTCCTCGGATACTGCCTGACCTGCTGTGCTTTTCCAGTGCCACACCTTTATTGACTGTGACCCTCCAGCCTCTGCAGTCCTCACTTTCTCCACATAGACCGTAAACAGAGGAGCTCCGCCTCCTCCCATATTCAAAATGGCGGCTCGTCAATAAGCTTCATCCGCGGCAGCGACTTGACTTACTCCGTTTTCAAGCGCTGCAGGACCTGTAAATTGAAGCTAAATCCCGCCGGAAGCCTCAGTTATTACCGCGAAGCTCATCAGCCGGCGGGTCGCAGAACTGACCGGATCTGGGAACCGTGGCTGAGGGGTGGGGGTTCGCTGGAAACTTCCAGACCTTCAAAACACTTGGACCGGAAGACTCACCTGCCGCCCCATTTCGATTGGTGGTTAGTGTGAAACGCCCGTTCGTGATTGGTCAACCCTGCTGTCAGTTAGCATCACTAGACCGGAAGTGGTTGTGACGGCAACGGCAACGGTGAGCGTCGGCTGTGGTCAGTTGCTGCTCGATTGTGAGTCCGTATTTCCAGAGTTCACTAAGCTGTAGCAGTAACTTATTTCTCCTGGGGGTTGTGTATTTCAAAAAATCATGACTGTTAATGCTGGATCCCTCTATTGAGAGAGAGCGCTCACTTTGGTATACGTCCTGAAATTTCAGACTGTATTTCTGTAGCGCCTTTAATACGACAGAATGTCCCGAGTCGAATCCTCAGTTGTCTGGACACGTAGCATCCCCAAAGTTATCCCGCACAAGTCATCTCTTTTAAAATTACTGAGCTCAAATTGTTTAAAAGATCTGTGTATTTAAACGAATCGCCCGCATGCTCCAAATGTAAAATGTGAAGGCATGCTTGGTTATATTTCATGAACAACTTCTGGGACTTCACATCAAGGGAGAAACTGAAGAACCAAAGGAGCTGATAGGATAAGGGACTAAAGCTTATTCAAAAAGGTAGGTTTTTGAAGATCATCTTAAAGGAGTATGCGAAACAGTTTTAGAGGATGTGGAGGTGCTGATGTTTTACTGGGTGGACAAAGTCAGAAGTCACACGACACTAGGTTAGAGTCCAACAGGTTTATTTGAAGTCACAAGCTTTTGGGGCGCTGCTCCTTCAGGCACTCTGCCTGTATTCCTGATGAAGGGCTTTTGCCCGAAACGCCGATTTTACTGCTCCTCGGATGCTGCCTGAACTGCTGTGCTTTTCCAGCACCACTATAATCTAGACTTTGGTTTCTAGTATCTGCAGTCATTGTTTTTACCCGGGTGTAGTGAGAAAGAAGAGCATACAGACAGAATTCATAGGCAGCGAGATCACAGGCAGGGAGAACAAAAAATCATAAAAATGGTGCGAGTGGATCATTGAATAATAATTTTCTGCAGATGACCGAGTGTTAGACAGTGTGAGTAAAGTATCAATAGCCGAATAAGAAGCAGGGAGATGTCTTATAATCTGATTAAATGAGGCAGAGAGATAATTACAAAAAAATTTTAAAATGAGGTGGTGAAGCCTGGAATAACATGATAGATATGAATGGCATGTTGATAGTCGAATGAAAATAATAAGTCATCAAAAGTGTACAAACTCAGGTAGAGAGATCATAACATATCAAGGTGACGGTGTCAAAACAGGACAGTAAGGAAGATTTAACAGATATAGAACAGCATGATGGGACAATGTGGCGTGACATGAACCGAAGATCACGGTTGAGGACATCTTCATGGGCATGGAACTTACCTATCAGCTTCTGCTCGGTGATTCTGCATTATTGTGTAGCTTGAAGTCTGCCTTGATTGGAGGTTGAATGTCCTTGACTGCTGAAGTGTTCCCCAACTTGGGGGGTGCATTCCTGTCTGAAGATTGTTGCGTGGTGTCCATTCATCCATTGTCGTAGTATCTACATGGTCTCACCAATATACCTTGCCTTGGGGCATCATTCCTTGCCTGCACGGTATGAGATAGATGACATTGGTCAAGTCACATGAGTATCTACTGTGTATGTGTATTCCCACATGTGATGGTCATATTCATGTCAATGATCTGACATGTCTTCGTGGTTTCCATGGCATTGTGTGATGTTGTGGTCCATGTCCTGAAGACTGGGTGGTTTGCTGTGAACGAATGTCTGTTTAAGGTTTGAGGGTTGTTTGAAAGTAAGAAGTGGAGGAGTAGGGATGATCTTGGCGAGATGCTCATCATCATTGATGAAATATTGAAGGCTGCAAAGAACATGGCATGGTCTCTGCTCTGATGAAGTATTAGATGGCAAAGCTCGTGTCCTGTGTCTAACTTCAGAGGAAGCCTTTGTAGTTTCTCACTGTGGCACATTGGAACTGGTGATCGATGTGTTTTAGGGGCACGGAGTATTTCAGAATTCTTCAGTGGTGACACAGTATAGATACTGCTTCTGGAGGTAGGAACCACCTGCAACTGGTAATTTAAGAGATATTTAGATGGTTACTTGAAGTACCTTAGCTGTAAGCCGACAAGTCAAATGTTCGACAGAGAGCGATAAGCAAGAGGCTGGAAGAACACAGTGACTACTGGATTAGTGGTGCTGGAAGAGCACAGCAGTTCAGGGAGCATCCAACGAGCAGCGAAATCGACGTTTCTGGCAAAAACCCTTCATCAGGAAATACAGTGAGCTAGGCAGCATGAGGAGGTATAGAAGTCAATGTTTCAAATGAAGCACTTCTTCAGGACTGGGGCTAGGTGTAAGGGGAGCTGCAGATAAAAGGGTGGAGGGTGGGTGGGGAGAGGGGCAGAGTGGTGTGGTAGCAGGATGACTGGTGGTGGTTTAACCTGATGACGACCATGTCTCGGGTCAGGAGAGAGGTTGAGAAGGAGAAAACTTCATGGTAACCTCAGCTCGTACACAAATTGAACCCTTGCTGTTGGCATCACTCTGCATCACAAACCAGCCCAACTCAGTAGGTCAGTGCCTAAGAACTGCATAGATATGATTGGCTGAAAGCCATCTTTCTGTGCTGTAAAACTCCTAGGCACTTGTACATAAGATGGTGGCATTGACGACAGCCATTGTTAAAACTTTTCACTGTACTCCTGTACTGGAGTACAAGTGACAATAAAGGATATTCAATTCAATAATGTCTCTCTATGTCCAAGTCATGATGGTGTGAGATTTAAAGGGAAACTTGGAGGTGATGGTCTTCCCATAACATTGTTGCTTTTGAACCTTCTTGGTGATAAAAGTCACATAGAAGGAAGATTTTGTCCAAATAAGTTTGATTATTTACTGTGATTTATCCTGTAAGTTGAGTGTGCAACAGTCATAATGTATTGATAGGGGCAGAAATGGATTTTGCATGCAGTAATTAACTGCTACGCCTCACTTTGTAACACTATTTCAGCATAGAAGTAGGCTAAGCCTATACTGATGTTTGTGGACCATGAGACTCTTCCATCTTTATTTATCTCCTCCCACCAGCCTAGTATTCCTTTCTCACTTATCTACTTAATTTGCTTTCAATAATTCTATCCAAGTAATACTCCATGTGCTAGCAAGTTCCACAACCTAACAATTGTAAAGAGTTTCTCTTGAACTCTTTATTGAATGTGTGAGTGACTATCTGTACTGGGCTTCTTGAGTGCTTTGGCAACTCTGCCTATTTAGACAACCAATGAATATTTCATGCTCCTGGTTTGAGCATTGTTGGTGATGGAAAGACTTTGTACATTGATTCTGCATTTGGCAGTTTGATAGGCCAAAGATCTTTTATGATTTCAGATTATGGTTCAGTACCTTAAAGTGGAGCATGGCCCAAATCAGTCATTCTCTGGTGATGTTTTCCTCCTCCTAATCCATTAGAGATCACTTAGCTTTCATATGTCACCTGTGCAAGCTGCATACGTGATTCATGATTATTTCTGTACTTATTATGGAAGACTTGATTGAAGCTATTGGCATTGAGCAATATAATGTTCACAATGCATGTTACTAAAGCACAATAACAATTTCTGAAGGCAATTTTGGGAGTGAATGAATTGAGAATGTTCATGTTATAGATTTATTGTGTTTTATTTTATTACAGAAATGGAAGTTCAACAGCATGAGAAACTCTCTCAGCTGGTTGAGGATCTCACCACATCTGGACAACAAGTGTTAAACCCAGACAAGATGAAGGAGCTAAAGAAAATCTGCAAGTATGGAGTTGTTGAATTGCATGTATGTTGAATGAGACCACCATGGCTTATTGTGTCAGAATAGCAGATGCCAGTGCTTTCTTTCATTGTAGGGATTCTAAAGATTCAAAAATTCAGTGTGGAAACAGGTCATTTGGCCCAGTACTCAGCCCCCTACCTGATTCCAGTAACCCTGCATTTCCCATGGCTAATCCACCTAACGTACACATCCCAGGACACTATGGGCAGTTTAGCATGACCAATCCATCTAATCTGTACATTTTCGGACTCGGAAACCAGAGTACCTGGCGGAAACTCTCACAAACACGGGAAGAATGTGCAAACTCTACACAGACAGTTGCACAAGGGTGGAATTGAATTCGAGTCCCTGATGTTGTGAGGCAGCAGTGTTAACCACTGTGCCAGCATGCTGTGCCCCCACATGACCTTTTGAGAGACAAACAAAGCATGACTTAGACAGTTCCTTGGGATCAAGAATGACTCATTTCCACTCTTTCTCCATGATTTCTGAAATAGCTGATAAGCCCAATACAGTCTGCAGGCTTTGCAACACGTGTGCCAGATGATGCTTGAAGGATCAAGTAGATAGATTGGAGTTTTGTCTGGTCCCTCTGAAACCTCACCTATCCTCTGCATTTTCCTGATGAATTCTGTGTTTGATGCCTTCCTAAACGAGTCTTCTCCATTTTTATTGGTCACAAACCAGGGTCTCCCATAAATTGTTTGACCTCTTCAGGAATATTTTAAGGACACCCCCAAAATGTTTCTGCTGTTCTCCTTGGCTCTTCTCAACTGTGGCTGAGTTCTGAGTGAAGCAGTGTCAAGCTTACAGATAAGGTGAGTCAAAAGGAGTGATGCTGGAAAAGCACAGCTTGTCAGGCAGCATCTGGAGAGCGAGAGAGTCGTGTTGAAGTGTTCGGCCACAGGGCAGTGGAGTCACAGTCCGTCAAGGACGTGCAAAACAATCCCACCACCTTGTAGCCGAACACTTCAACTCCCTCTCCCACTCTACCAAGGACATGCAATTTCTGGGCATTCTCCACTGCAAATTCCAGCCACCCTACGCCTGGAAGGAGAACGCCTCATCTTCTGCCTTGGGACCCTCCGACCACACGGGATCAATGTTAATTTCACCAGTTTCTTCATCTCCCCTCCCCCCACCTTATCCCAGATCCAATCCTCCGACTTGGCACTGCCCTCTTGAACTGTCCTACCTGTCTGTCTTCCTTCCCACCTATCTGCTGCACCCTCCACTCCTCACCTTCATCTACCTATCTCATTTCTGGCTACCTTCACCTCAGCCCTACCTCCCTCCCATTTATTTCTCAGCACCATTGGACCCTCCCACATTCCTGAAGAAGAGCTTATACTCGAAATGTTGACTCTCCTGCTCCTCGGGTGCTGCCTGACTGCCTGTACTTTTCCAACACCACATATTTGACTCTGATCTCCAGCATCTGCAGTCCTCACTTTCTCCTTCCAAATAACATGACCCTTGAGAAGAGTTGGTTTTGAGTGATTAGTACCTTGATAAAGAACACATTGACTTGAGAGACTTACTATTTGTGGTTTCTTACCGTTGGATTTGGAGGATATTGCAAATAGGCGGGGGGTGGTTGGAGAAATGTTACAGGTGGGAAACAAGTTGTTGATTACAGAAAGCATTTAGTGAAGGGACAATTTTAAAAAATATGCTATTGTCTATTGGAAGATATATTATTTTGAAAATTCAATGGAAATATTTAAGACTAAAAGGAAGCTGACAACCTAAGTTGATTTGTGCAAAAGTTATTCTTGTATTGTTAGTAATTAACATATTTCTTTAAGGGCATCTATTAGAGTTAAGACAGGACTTAATTTGTGGCTAAGTTGTGGGTATCACTGACTAGTCCAGTATTTGATGACCGTTCTTAATTGCCTTTGAGTAGATTTTGGTAAGCTAACTTCTTGAACTGTTGCTGTCATTGGTGAAGATAAATTCTGGTGCTCTTAGGAAGGGACTTTAAGGATTTTGGTCCATTGGCAGCCAAGGAACACCAATATAGATGCATGTTTGGATGGTGTGTGGCTGGAAGGAGATCTTGCAAATGGTGTTGTTCCCATCTGACCTATCTTTGTTCTCTTACATGGTTGAAATCACAAGTTTGAAGGCATTGGATGTAAGTTTGCTCGTTGAGCTGGAAGGTTCGTTTTCAGAAGTTTCATCACCAGACTAGGTAACATCATCAGTGATTCTCCAGTGAAGCGCTGGTGTTTGTCCCACTTTATATTGATGCATCTTGGCTTCTAAGGGTGGGTGATATCACTTCCGGTTCTTTTTCTCAGAGGGTAGTAGATGGGATCCAAATTGATGTGTTTATTGATGGAGCTCCAGTTAGAGCTCCAGCTCCTAGCCATGCTTCTAGGAATTCCTGTGCATGTCTCTGTTTAGTCTATCCTAGGATGGACGTGTTGTCCCAGTTGAAGTGGTATCCTTCTGTATGTAAGGATACTAGTGAGAGTGGGTTATGTCTTTTTGAGGTTAGTTGATGTTCATGTTTCCTGGTGGCTAGTTTTCTGCCTGGTTGTCCAATGTAGTGTTTGTTTCAGTTCTTGCATAGTATTTTGTAAATGACATTCGCTTTGCTGATCCTTTGTATAGAGGCTTTTAGGTTCATTAGCCCTGTTTAAGTGTGTTCAAAGGTTTGTAGGCTACCACGGTGCCACGAGGTCTGAGAAGTCATTTCTGGGATTCTGTGGCTGCTTGTTTGGGTATGTTGTTGAAAAATCAGCGGACTGTGTTTATTGTGTATCTATTCTTTTTGGATACACTGTATAGGTATTTTTCTTCTGCTCTTCGTAGTTCCTGGGTGCTGCAGTGTGTGGTGGCTCGTTGAAATAATGTTCTGATACAGCTCCATTTGTGGTTGTTGGGATGATTGCTTCTGTAGTTAAGTATTTGGACTGTGTGTGCTGTTTTCCTGTAGATGCTGGTTCGAAGTTCCCCATTGACTGTTCGCTTTACCAGCCACTTCACTTTCAATAACAGGACCTCAAACATATCAATGGAACACTCATGGGATCACCAATATCAGGGTTCATAGCGGAAGCAGTAATGCAGAGACTCGAACAAACAGCCCTCCCAGTTATCCAACCCAAACTTTGGGTCTGCTACATGGTTAACACTTTTATCGTCACAAAATAGAACAAATAAGAGAAAACCTTCAACACCATTCAATGCCATTCTTACTGGCATAAAATTCACAAAAGATGAAGAGGATGACGACAAACTCCCATTCCTAGATATCACAGTAGAGCAAACAGTCAATGGGGAACTTCAAACCAGTGTCTACAGGAAAACAACACACACGGTCCAAGTACATAACTACAGAAGCAATCATCCCAACAACCACAAACTGAGCTGTCACAGGACATTATTTCAATGAGCCACAACAAACTGCAGCACCCAGGAACTATGAAGAGCAGAAGTAAAATACCTAAAAATATATTCAAGAAGAACAGATACCCAATAATTAGAGTCAAGAGTGTGGTGCTAGAAAAGAACAGCAGGTCAGGCAGCATCTGAGGAGCAGGAAAATTGATGTTTCGGGCAAAAGCCCTTCATCCTCAGATGCTGCCTGACCTGTGCTTTTCCAGCACCACACTCTTGACCCACTCTCACTAGTATCCTTCGGTGCAGATGAAGAAGGAGACCACTTCGACTGGGACAACACATCCATCCGAGGACAGGCTCAACAGAGGCATGCACGGGAATTCCTAGAAGCATGGCATTCTAACCGGAGCTCCATCAATCAACGCATCTACCATCCTCTGAGAAAAAGAATTGGAAATGATATCACCCACCCTAAGAAACCAAGACGCATAAATGGAAAGTGGGACAAAACACTTGTGCTTCACTGGAAGCTCACTAGTGACTGTTCCTAGTGACGAAACATCTGAAAATGAATCTTCCAGCTCAGCAAGCAAACTTACATCCAGCGCCTCAACCTGAGCTACAAATCTTCTCAAAAATTACTAAAATGTATGAATGCATTACTTTAGAAGGTATATTTGAGGAAGCATCCATGACTTACTGTAGTGCAGTCTATTACTGGTCCACGCCACTGCACAGTGCTAGTGTCGGAAGGATTGAATAGTTAAGGGCTCTGATCAAATGGACTGTTCTGAGCTGATTGAGTCTTAAGTACTGGAGCTGTGGAGACTAAGTGGGGAGTATTCCATCACAGTTCTGAATTGTGCATTGTAGGTAGTGGACAGGCTTTGAGAGTCAGGCAGTGAGTTGTTTGCTGCAGAATTTCTGGCTTTTGGTCTACTCTTGAAACTGTGGTATTTATATGGCTGGTCCAGTTGCCATTTCTGGTCACTGATAACTCCTAGAATGCTGAAAGTCAGGATTCAGCATTGGTAATTCAATTAACTGTTCCAGAAAAGATGATTAGATTACCTCTTTTTGGAAATGGTTACTACCTGGCACTGACCAACCTAAGCCTGAACATTGCCCATGCTTTACTTCAGAGTGGTTATCAGAATTAGAATTGGAATCCCTACAGCATAGAAATAGGCCATTTGACCCGAACCTTCGAAGAGTAACCTACCCAGGCCTGTTTCACTACCCTATTACTCTACATTTTTCCCTAACTAGTGCACCTAATCTACACACAAGTGGGAGGAAACCAGAACACCTGGAGGAAACCCATGCAGACATGGGGAGAAAGTGCAAACTCCACACAGGCAGTCACCTGAGACTGGAATTGAGCCTGGGTCCGTGGCGCTGTGGGGCAGCAATATTAACCACTGAACCACTGTGCCATATACAAATAAAGATACTGTAATTCATTGACAATTAATTAAAATATATACTCTTTACAGGTTATCTGAGGATTACATCAATCACGTGTATCACTTAATCATGACACAATTAAACCAAGAGCATGCAGAGATCCGCCTGTCTGCTTTCCAAATAGCAAATGAGCTATTTGTGCGTTCACATCACTTTCGCACGTTGCTTGTTTCAAACTTTCAGGAATTTTTGGAGTTAACAGTGGAATCAAATTTTGAGCAACCTTTACCTCCACCAAAAGAAATAGCTCAAAAATTGAAGGAAATGGCAATTAAATCTGTCGAGGATTGGCATGGGAAATATGGAGAAGCTTACAAGAAACTTTCTCTGGGTTATCATTTTCTAAAGCAAGTTAAGAAGGTGAGTATATTTTGTCTTTTTATTAAGCATTTTCAGTTTTAAAATTTGTCCATAGAATGATGGCATTGCTAGCTGGGTCAACATTTATTGCCCACTCGTAATTGCCCTTGAGAAGGTGATGGAGAGTTGTCTTCCTTTTCGATGTTTGAGAAGTTAAATGCTAAAGAGGTTTGCATTGCTAATCTGATGTTTTCCAAATTTTGAAGTGCGTATATCACCTTAAATATCTAATTTAATACAACTTTATTAAAATTAGTCAGACATTATTTATATATGCTCATATATTTCCTGTGTTTCAGAACAAGGAAAAACATTTTTCTTTGTAAATTAGAAATTACCTTGCATGCTGTCCAAGGACAAGCATCTTCACAATACCTGTGGAGTCCACAAAATAAAACTTGATCATCCAAAGGTATATACTGCACTACAACAGCTGTGTTTTAGTCACAGAAAAAATATGTTGTATGATGGCTCCACACAGGAGAAATAGTTTCTCCCATTCACTTTTTTTGAGTTAAATCTCTGAATTCTTTCTGGTTCAGTGTTGACAGTCTCAGTATCTCTAGTTGCCCCAATAATTTCCAGCTCCTGGCATTATTCTGTGGCTTAAATGCAACTTGTTTAATGGGACATCTAAATATGTACACAATGCTTTCAATTATGGTAAAACTGATATATTACTCAAAATCGTTCTTGCTGCTTTGTACTGTGTCAATATTGATTTAATCCAAAATAATGTTGATTTTTTTTTCTACATTCCTGTATGTGCAGATTCCGGAATCATAACTTTGAAACTCTCTTAGTGAACACCATTTAGTGCTTTTCCATCATAGTGCACTCTTATTTCAAGATATATCACTCCATTCTCGTCAATGTTACTTTACAGCCAGTTTATTGTGCTAACCTTTAAGAATTTACACTTCCACTCACTGTATTCCAAAGCTTGTCATTCTTTTAATGATCAAATTTTAGAATTGAGTTCTCTACACTTATGCCAAATATCATCTATATCACCCAGTACAAACATTACAAGCAAAGTATCTGAAGGCTCAATCTTTTTTCAACTCAAAACACTCATTTGCATTGGACCAGAATTTATTATAATTGGTAAATGAAGGGCACCTGCTATTATTTAGACTTGCTCTTGCTGGTTTACTTTTCAAAATACATTTCACAGTAAGTTGCAGGAAGTGTGTCATTGAACTAGTGTGTCTGAGAGATGTATGAACAGGTCAAACAATTCTATATGTCCTTGACTAATATGATTTGAAGAATTATTGATGTACAGTAGTGTCTGAACCAAGACATAAGTGTGAGTGAGAAAAGTGAATTCACGGTCTAGCTGCAGAAAGAAAATTAAAGAGGGAAAGAAAGATTGGATTAGGAACAAAACAAGGAAAAAGGAACAAATTAAAAATGTCTCCAAAAACAATTTAAATACAAGAAATAGGAGCAGGGATAGATCATTTGATGCTTCAAGACTTTTCTGTCAGTAAATAAAATTTGGCTAATCTACCTCAAATCCACTTTCCTGCCCAATTTGAAGTCAAAAACCTATTGTTCTCCATCTTAAATAAATGCTGTGATTTGAGTATCCCCAACCTGAAGAATTGAGTTTTCTGCAAGTTGAATTTTTAGGTGTGAATTTCTTTGGTGTATTAGACTTGCCTTGGTGTGTTAATGCATTTGATATGACCTAAGAAGGATTTAATTCTTTAATGTTACTTTTAGGTTCAGCGCGCCGATTTGTGACAATGCTGTTCCTTTATCAAGGTTATGCAGTCTTGTTTTTTTTCAAAGAGGTTGTAAATGACACAGGCTCTGAAAAGTTTGGAGGTTGAAGAGTTTTAGGGCCAATTTGATAATACCTAAAAGATACTGCCTCAGGCAGAAGGCTTTCAGATTAAAAACACATACAATGAAAGGAGAGTGGCCAGTTCTCTAAGCTCAGCTTTACTCTAGTTTGTTTTTTTTAAAAAGCAGTAGTGTGAAGAAAGGCTGCCAGCCCCACAGAAGCAGGTCCCAGCTGGTGATTTCTCTCTGACTTCTATCCTGTAAGAACTTGTTTTTGATTTTACCTTTTGTGTCATGGTGTGCTTATAGGGATTGTTGCAAGGATTTGGTACAACTTCATTAAGTTGGGATACAGAGGAACCTCAATTATTGGAACTACATCGGTGAGGATTATTTTGTCAGATAATCAAATGCCCAATAATACAGTTTAGCCAAGCATCAGAACCTTGCGATCTTGCCGGATAATCCAAAATTCATATGGAAGGGGTAAGATTAAGGAACCTTGGATGACGAGAACAGAGGAACTTCTCGTCAAAAGGAAGAAGGCAGCCTACGTAAGGTGGAGGACGCAAGGATCTAGCACAGCTTTAGAGGATTACAGGCTTGCTAGAAAGGAGTCAGAAATGGACTGAGGATAGCCAGGAGGGGGCACAAGAAAGGCTTTGCAAGGAGGATTAGGGAGAACCCAAAGGCATTTTACTCATATGTGAGGAATAAGAGCATAATCAGGGAGAAGGTAGGACCGATAAGGGATAGCGGAGGGAACTTGTGTGTGGAGTCTGAGCAGATGGGATTTCACTAAGGAAAGGGACTTCGTTGTGAATGAGAACTTTGAGGAGGGATACAGGCATGACCAGATCAAGATTGATGAAGTTGATGTGCTGGAAATTTTGGAATACATTAAGATGGATAAGTCCCCAAGGCCAGACTAGATTTACCCCAGGCTGCTCCGGGAAGCGAGAAAGGAGGTTTCTTAACAGCTGGCAAGGATCTTTGCCTCCTTACTCTCCACAGGAATCGTACTGGAGGATTGGAAGGAGGCGAATGTTGTTTCTCTTTTCAAGAAGGGTAAAAGGGAAATCCCTGGCAATTACAGACCAGTCAGTCTTAGGTCTGTGGTCAGCAAAGCTTTGGGAAGAATTCTGAGGGATAGGATTTATGACTATTTGGCAAAGTATAGTGTGATTAAAGGCAGGTTTTGCCTCACAAATCTTATTGACCTCTTTGAGGAGGTGGCAAGACAGGTCGTCGAAGGTCAATCAGTGGATGTGGTGTATATGAACTTCAGCAAGGCATTTGATAAGGTTCCCATGGTAGGCTCATTCATAAAGTCAGGAGGTATGGGATACAGGGAGATTTGGCTATCTGGGTGCAGATTTGGTTGGCTAACAGAAGGCAGAGAGTGGTTGTAGATGGAAAGTATTCTGCCTGGAGGTCAGTGTTGAATGGTGCCCCTCAGGCCTGTGTTCTTCGGCCTCTGCTCTTTGTAGTTTTTGTAAGTGATTTGGATGAGGAGGTTGAGGGGTGGGTTAGTAAATTTGCAGATGACACAAAGGTTGGAGGTGCCGTCGATAGTATCGAGGGCTATTGCAGGCTGCAGCGTGACATAGACAGGATGCGGAGCTGGGCTGAGAAATGGCAGATTGGGTTCAACCTGGATAAATGTGAAGTGATGCAGTTTGGAAGGTCGAACTCGAATGTTGAATAAAGGATTAAAGACAGGATTCTTGGCAGTGTGGAGGAACAGAGGGATCTGGGTGTGCAAGTACATAGATCCCTCAAAGTTGCCACCCAAGTGGATAGGATTGTTAAAAAAGTGTTTTGGCTTTCATTAACAGGAGGAATCAAGTTTAAGAGCCGCGAGGTTTTCCTACAGCTCGACAAGTCCCTGGTGAGACCACACTTGGAATATTGTGTCCAGGTCTGGTCACCCTACTGTAGGAAAGATACGGAGGGTGCAAAGTAGGTTTACCAGGATGCTGCCTGGACTGGAGGGCTTGCCTTATGAAGAAAGGTTGAATAAGCTTGGACTTGTATATCTGGAGAGAAGGGGGAAGAGAGGAGACCTGATCGAGATACACAAGATAATGAGTGGAATAGATAGAGTCAATAGCCAGAGACTTTTCCCCAGGGCAGGATTGACTGGTACGAGGGGTCATAGTGTTAAGATATTAGGAGAAAGGTATAGAGGAGACATCCGAGATAGGTTTTTTACGCAGAGAGTTGTGAATGCCTGGCATGTGTTGCCAGTGGTGGTGGTGGAAGCAGAGTTATTTGGGACATTTTAAGCGACTGCTGGACATGCACATGGAAAGCAGTGAGTTGAGGGGTGCGTAGGTTAAGTTATTATATTTTACATTAGGATTAAACCTCGGCACAACATCGTGGGCCAAAGGTTCTGTACTGTACTTTTGTATATTCTATATTGGAGCATCTCTACACCTTCCTGTTTCTGTTAGTGACTTGAGAAACTGAATGACCTCTTCCAGTTCTTTTGTAAATGACTCCAGGTGTGAAATGGTCTCTTTCTGATCCTGTGTCAGTGACGTGTGGGAATGAACAGACTCCTTGTCTTCCTGTGTAACAGGCAGGAGGGATTAAATGGGCTGTCCCTCTTCTTGACCAGTTGTTTTGATGGGCTGAATGGCTTCCCCGTATTCTTGTGAAACCAGATTGTGAACTCCTCCCTTTACAGTGGAAATATACAGTGCTGTTACATGAATGTTGCCCAAACTTTAACAGCACGATTATTGAATATTGTCCAGGTCTTGTTGCACATGGACACAGACTGCTTTAGGAGCAGAGGGATGACCAATTGTTCTGAACATTGTGTGATCTTCAGTGAATATCTCTGTTTTGCATTGGTGTGAACTCAATGGGCTGAATGGCCTGCTTCCACACTGCAGGGATTCCCTGAGGACAGACTGGAGATGCCTGGGCTGAGGGAGCTACCCTGAGGATCTCCTGCAGTGATATCCCACAGTTGAAATGATTGATGCTCACCGATGATGATCATCTTCCCTTGTGCTGTGAATGACTCAAACAATGGAGAGGTCAAAATCGAATCTCATGAAGTGTAATTTGCTCAGGCTCCATGATGTCATCCTCAGTCAAATACTACCTTGAGTTCAGGTCCAGTCTCTCTTACCTGACCTCCTGTGTTCCCTCTTTTGTTCATATCAATAGGTCATGGTGTACAAGCAGAGAATTATTTTCTTCAAACAGAGGGTAGTGAATGTCAGGAATTCTCTTACACAGAGAGTTAGGGGAGCTAGATCACTGAAAGGGACCATGGTGTCGCACAGGGATCAGTTCTGGGACCTCTGCTCTGTGATTTTTATGAATGACTTGGATGAAGAAGTGGAAGGATGAGTTAGTAAGGTTGCCAATCACACGAAGGTTTGTGGAGTGGCTGTTATAGGTTGCAACGGGACATTGACAGAATGTAGAACAGTGCTAATAAGTGGCAGATGGAGTTCGACCTGGAAAAGTGTAAAGTGATTCTCTTTGGCCGCTCGAATATGAATGGAGACTACATGGTTAAAAGCAGGATTCTTAGTGTGGAGGAACAGAGGGATCTTGGGGTTCATGCCCATAGATCCCTCAAAGTTGTGACCCAAGTTGATAGGATTGTTAAGAAGGCGAATGGTCTGTTGGCTTTCATTAATAGGGGGTTGAGTTTAAGAGGTGCGAGGTTATGCTGCAGCTCTGTGGAGCACTGGTTAGATCACACTTGGAATATTGTGTTCAGTTCTGATCGCCTCTTTGTAGGAAGGATGTGGAATGCTGTGGAGGAAATGTACCAGGCTGCTGCCTGGACTGGAGGGCAGGTCTTATGAAGAAAGTTTAAGGGAGCTAAGGCTTTTCTCATCAGAGAGAAGAAGGATGAAAGGTGACTTGATCGAGGTGCACGAGATGTTGACCGGCATAGATACAGTGGATAGCCAGAGACTATTTCCCAAGGCAGAAATGGCTATCATGTGGGGGCCTCATTTGGAGGAAGGTTTAAGGGAGATGTCAGAGGTTGGTTCATTACACAGGTGTGTGGAATGCATTGCCAGCAGTGGTAGTAGAGTCAGATACTTTTGGGAATGTAAGCAATTCTTGGATAGGCACATGGATGAAGAGTATGTAGATTAGGCTGATCTTAGAGTCGCATACAAGGTCGGCGCAACATTGAGGGCCAAAAGCCCTGTAATTGCTGTACTGTTCTATGAATGCCGGATAATCGAGATTCATGTGTAGTCTGTTGGTTTTCGGATAGCATAGATTATTCGGTATTCTGTTTTCTGTTCTTTGTGTTTCATTGAATAATCTTATAAATAAGTTCTGTTTTGTTTTAAACAAAGTGGTTTGCCCAGCTGGTTCTCTCCTGGAAGACCCACTTTCCAACTGCTTAAAACAGCTAGCAAAGTTAGGGTCTGAGCTGCCGCCTTGAAGTGTTTTGAGGGGTCTGGCCTGGTCCATAACTGATTTGTATTAATTATTTATTTTGCTTCCCTTCATGCTAAGGTGGATTTCCAAGATGTTTGGGCAAGAACGCAAGCTGAGAGGAAACGAGAGGAAGAGAGATTGAAAAGACTGGACAATATCAATAGAATAAAAGTAAACAGAGTGGAACAGGAAATGGAAGGTATTCTACTCATTCCTAAACAAACGAAGTATTGATGTAAGTAATCCTAGACATAACTATAATGTCACTGGACTGGGAAGCTCGAGGCCCACCCTAATACTGTGGTGAAATGAGTTCAAATCAACTGGAGCAGGCAGTGGAATTTAAATTCAATTCATAAATGTGGATTTTAGGGCTAATCTCTGTATTGGTGACCATAACTGTTACGATTGATTGTCATAAAAGCCCGTTTGATTCACTAATGTCCTTTAGGGAAAGGAATCTGCTGTTATGGGTCTATCTGTGGCTTCAGGCCCAAAACTTTGCAATTGACTCTGAACTGCAGTCAGTGATAATCTAGCAAGCCACTCAGTTCAAGGGTAATTAGGGATGCGCAAGAAATGATGGTCTTGCTAATAATGACTACATTCCGTGAAAGACTCAAAAGGATTGGTTTGGATTATTTTTGGTTGCCAGACAATTACTACCGTTTTAATTTAATCTAAGAACTGAGATTCCTTTAAAAAGGTCCTGGAATTGATAAACCAGAAGATAGGTTTAGCTGACCAGGGTGGCTGTTGTTAATATATATGCTGTGTGAAAAACTGCAAGTAACTCCATAAGCCCTTTCAGTGTAAGCCTTGGCCAAACATTATCAGTTTGTCATAGACTTTAGTTACTAACCAAATAGCTTCTCCTTTATTAATTATTCTTTGCAGGTGTTCTCTTACCTGTAAACTGAAAGGAGGCTCCTTTTGTGTATAAAAAATATACATATATGTTAGGTTATTTGAGCTATCATATGCAGAGTTTTGAAAGTGACAAATATGTTTTTCTCTATCATAAAAACGCTGTATTAACTGCGTGTCAAGCTTCTTCCACTATGTTTAGTCTGTCACACTTCAAAAAGTGAGTAGAAATACAAGCATTAATTTGAAATGTTCAGCAATAAAGTTAACTTACAGAAGTTGTAACCTATAAGTCTTTAACCCCTGACTAACTTTAAGAATCAGACTTGAGATATTAAACATGAAAATAAAAGCATAGAGTATACAGTATAGAAACAGATCCTTCCGCCGAACTCATTCATGTTGACGTTTTATAAACTGAACTATTCCCATTTGCCTACATTTGGTCCATATTCCTCTAAACTTTTCTTGTCCATGTACTTCTCCAAATGTCTTTTAAATGTTGTAATTGTATGGGCCCTTTACTACTTTCTTGGGCAATTTGTCCGTGTACACGTCACCCTCTGTGTGAAAAAGGTTGTCCCTAAGGTCCCTCTTAAATCTTGCCCCTCTTGCTTTAAACCTATGCCTCTGGTTTTGGACACGCCTACCTCAGGGAAAAGAGCCTGGCAATTCACTTATTTTATAAACCTCTATAAAGTCACCCCTCAGCTTCTTAACTCCAGGGAATGTTCCAGCCGATTCAACCTCTCCTTATAACTCAAACTCTCTGTTCTCTGTGACATTCTTGTAATTCTTTTTTGCACCCTTTGCAATTTAATAACATCCTTCCTATTGCAGAGTGACCAGAATTATACACAGTACTCCATATGTAGTCTTAGCAATGTCTTGTACAGACATGATATCTCAATTTTTGTATCCTGTAATTATGTGGTCTTTCCTCAATTCTGACCTCATTACATGAGGCACTGCCTCAGAATGAACCATCTGACAATGAGTACTGACCCTTTGACAAAGAGGCACTCCTTCTGGATTGACCTCCAATCATGTGGCACACCCTCAATTCTGAACCCTTTATAATGAGGCATTACTTCAGTATTGATTCTCTGACTACAATGCACGCCCACAATTCTGACCCTCTGACAGTGCTAAAGTATCTCATAACGATGCTCTGACAAGGCTTCAATATCTCACTGTAGAATCACTAATTGAGTGGCCCTCGCTCTCCAAAAGACCGATTTGATGTCTGCAGTGATGACTGAGGGAATATGTGGTCCGAGGCTGTTGGGACAAGTGACGATGTTTCACTGACCTTTGTTCGAAACAAGTGTAAAGTGCATTGAGCACATCAGGGAGGGAAGTTTTGGGGGTGGGATGTTTTTGTCTGCCATCTTGTTCTGCTTTGTAGCCAATTATCTCGTGTAGGCTCTGCCACATATGGCAGGTGTCCATGTGGGGTTGGTTTGGGTCTCTAGCTTAGTCCAGTATCGCTTCTTGGTGTCTCTCATATCCTTACAGAGGTCATATCTGGATTTCCTGTAAAGATCTGGGTTGTCTGATTTGAATGCCATATTTACTCACATTTGGAACAGAATGGACTTAATCAGGGATAGGCAGCGTAGCTTTCTGCAGGAGAGAACCTATCTAGAAATTTGAGTTTTTTGAGTAAGTGATAAATATGATATAGGGTAGGGGAATGGACATTGTTGACATGGACTTTTCCAAATGTTGGTCCAGAGGATTAAGTCATATCAGATCCCCAGTGAGTTGGTGGGTTGGATACAAAATTGCTTAGCCATAGGAAACAGAGGAAGGGTGTTTTTCTGACTGGAGGTCTGTAACTAGTAGTATTCTGCAAGGATCAGTGCTAGTACCTCTTGCTTGCAATATATTAAAATGATTTGGATGAAAATCTAGTTGGTCTCAACACATTGTGGATAGTGGGAAGGTTGTTATAAGATATAGCAATATATAGATCATTTGGAAAGTTGGGCACGGAAATGGCAGATGGAGTTTAATTTGGACAAGTGTGAGATAATGCATTTTGGGAAGTCAAATACAAGAAGAAAGTACATGCAGTAAATGGCTGAACTTTAGGAGTTATCTTCGAGTGCAAGCCCATAGCTCCTTGAAAATGACAACACAATTGGGTAAGGTGATAAAGCATGCTTGCCTTCATCATTCGGAGCACTGAGGATAAATGTTAGCAAGTCATATTGCATTGTATAAAACTTTAGTTAGGACACATTTGGAGCATTGTGTGTATTTCTAACTGCCACACTATAGGAGGCATAGAGGCTTTGGAGGAGTTGCAAAACAGGTTTACCAGGATGTTGCCTGAACGGAATCTATTAACTATAAGGAGAAGTTGGACAAACTTGGATCGTTTTTGCTAGAATGCAGAAGGCTGAGGGAGCAACCTGGTAGAAGAATATACAATATGGTGACCTCTTTTTAAACTCCAATACAGGCCTGATCTACTCAGTCCCTCCTTGTATGATAACCCTCCTTGGTAAAGTCACTGGACTAGTTATCCAGAATCCCAGATTACTGTTCTGGGGTATGGATTTAAATCCCACAGTGGCAGATGATGAAATTTGATTTCAATAAAAATCATCTGGAATAAAATGCTCACCAAATGACAACTGTGTGACCACTGCTAGTTGTCATGAAAATGAATCTGGGTCACTCGTGCCTTTTAGAGAAGAAAGTCTACTCTCCTTACCTAGTCTGGTTTATTTGTGACTCCAGACCCACAGCAATGTGGTTGACTCTTAACAACTGTCTGAGTAATTAGCCCAGTAAGTGATGGGCAACAAATGTTGTACAAGTCAACACCATCCACATCCCATCAACTGAAAAAAAAAGAGTGAATGCTACTTGCAGTTATCAGCCCAAGCTTGGATGCTACCCAGGTCTTGCTACATATGGACACAGACTACTTCAGTAAATGAGAAATAGTAAATAGTGCTGAATATTGAACAGTCATCCTGGAAGCTAGATCATTGAAGCAACTGAAGATAGTGAACATAGGACACTATCCTGAGGAACTCAGTTATTGATATCCTGGGGTTGAGCTGTTGATATCCAAAAACCACAGCCTTTTTCTTAGGAATAGGAGTAGGCCATTCAGCTCCTTGAGCCTGTTCCACTATTTAATGAGATCATGGCTGATGTATGGCCTAATTCCATATACCTGCATTTGATCCATATCCTTTAAGTTCTTTGCTTAACAAAGTATTTAAACTCGAGATAGATAATTGGCAATAATAACTAATTAATCCAGCATCCACTGCTGTTTGTGGAAGAGTGTTCCAAAAGTCTACTATCTCTTGTGTGTAGAAGTATTTCCTAACATTCCATCGGAACTGTCTGGCCCTTATTCTCAAATAATGTTTCCTAGTTTAAAATCCTCAGTCAGTGCTAGTTATGATTCCCAACAGCAAAGATATTTCCATTTGAATGTTCCTTGATGCCATACTTGGGCAAATTCTGCCTCAATCATTTGTTTCTTGTGAAACACTTTAGGCAGAAGGTTGCTGAAGAGTTGAAAGTGAATATGTGCATACACATGTTTGTTATTTTGAATTCCATTTATCATGACTCCATTGTATTTTTTTCGGAGTAACTTGTTCTAAGAAGTGACATTGAGCGTTGATCCAGTTTTGGGGTTCAGCTAATAAATTGTAGAGTCTGTTTTCTGTGAGTTACTGCTGACTTTTTAAATCTTTAATTTTTGTTGTTGTTTTTAAAACAGAAACATCAGAAGAAATTCACAATTCTTTGATTGAGCTGGAGGCATGCTTCAGATTGCTGATACCTGATTTTTCTGAGTTCACCTTCAATGATGTCAACTCTCCACATGCACAAGTACCAGCTGACAACACCAATAATGAAATGTGCACAATCAGTGGGCAGAATGACAACTACCATTCCACAGATCTGTTTGATGATGAACAGCCATGCAGCAGTAAGGACCTTGTGCCACTGCCTCTAATAAATAGAGGACAAGAAATGTGGAAATCGGATGGTTTGCATCAAAGTGAGGACAGTGAGGATGAAGAACTTGAACACAGCAGTGATGTATTTGTTAGAAATCATGGCCTTCTTTCACACAAATATTCTATTAACTTGGAAATTCAGAAAGGTATGTACCGATCACACTGTCTTGTTCAGAATCTTGAATTTATTAACGTGCTATTGGTTTTTATTCACAATACTGTTTAAATATTTAAAAATCTAATTTTAGAAATTGCATCATGAATTTAAATCAATTGGTCAGTGGTCTTGTCATTAACAAATATTTTAAAAATTCAGACCACAAGCATGTGATTGCTTTTCTATAGTGTATTGAAGAAGAACTCCATTAGTTTGGGGTGTAAAACTGGCATAGTTTGGAGGTGAATCTGCAGCCTGAAGGACAATCGGTCCAGAGTCTGTTGTCAGAGAGTATGAGGCTGGAAAAGGAGTGGGAAAGATGGTACTCCTTGGGAGGATAAACATGCATGCATTGAAGAATAGATCAGCTAGCATCAGCATTGGTGCTTGAAATTAGACTCACCATAGCAAAAACATTTACATATTAGTATATTATAAAACCATTCATGAAATGATTTGAGTAACCATGCAAATTATTTTGTTTTCTTGCAATTACTTAAATGTTTGGAATAAGACTTGATTTTATTAATTTTTCTGAGTTTACGAGTTGATTTTAATTTATTTTGCTTCAGAAGCTAAAAACTGAAAAATAGACCAAAAACTCAGCAATAAAACATAATTCAAAGGTTCTTACTAAAAAACTCTTGTAAGGACTATACAGAAGAGATCTTGCAGAGGAATTTAAAATATGGGCTAGATGATGGGCATCAGTTTAAGGTTAGAGGGGAATGAATAAAAGGAACCTGAGGGGCAACATTTTTACCACAGAGGGTGGTATGCATAGGGAATGAGCTCCTGGTGGAAGTAGTTGAGGCAGGTACACTACCAACATTTATGGAGCATTTGGACAAATACATGGGTAGGAAAGTATTAGAAGGATATGGGCCAAGTGTAGGGAAATGGAGTTAGTGTGGATGGACGTTTTGGTCTGCATTGATCAGTTTGGGCCAAAGGGACTGTCTACGTGGTGCAGGTCTTTATGACGCTATGACCACCAACTAGCAGAATAGTTGATAAAGGGCATATATGAAGGGAAATTACAAAGAGATTGAAGAACTATAAAATAGTGGTAATGATGTGTTTAGTTATCCTATCCCAGTTTATAACGGGAGATGGAGGGAAATGAGTTTAAGAATTGTGATTATTGTATCAAGGTTCAAGATAATTATTGATAATGACAGGGAACAATCCAAATTGGAAGGACATGAATTTCAGTGGGGGGTGGGGTTTGGGGGAGGAATTGATGATCAATTTGTCCTAGGTAGTTCAGAATTGAAGATTATTAGGGAAAGCTTTATTTTAGGACTGTGGACTACCTTTTAAAAAGGTGATGCTTTGGGTACATTGTGGAACATTCCCATGAGGGGAAAGGCAAGACAATCAAAGCCAGCGCTCTTTGGCTGCTGAAAGAGATGGAGGGTAAGAGGAAACAGCGAGAATTTGCTTCTAACAGACTGTATGTTGATAATACAAGAAAGAACCAGGCTGGATATGGTACATTGAGAGGAAATGTGGGAAAGAAAATGCCAGAGAGGAAGAGAGGGAGAAAATGAGAAGAGACTAGCAGCTAAGTTGAAGTTAAGTCTACAGTGTTTTTACAGGTATGTAAGTTGTTAAAGGATACTTAGAGGCTTGGGTCCCATATAGAATCTACAAAGGGGTCAACACATGGAAGTAGAGGACATAACTGTGTATTAATCAGTATTTTGTACTTTGCAATTGTTTTTAACCAATTCGGCCTGCATTTTTTGAAAGGCATAGATGGATATGCCTTTGTTACACTGAGACAGCACATTCTAAATCCTAACTACCGGCTGCGTACATGATTCCCTCATGTTGCTTTTCATTTCTTGGTCAATATCAATGTCCTCAGCTTCTCGAGCCATCCAAAAAGGGACACAGTATATTTACTCTGTCTAGACCCTTTCTATTTTCAGCACCTCACCAAATTTTCTTCCAACCTTCTTTAAGGACAACAGCTCCAGCTTTTCCAATCAGTTCCACTGATTTTAACCAAGAAAGATGATTTTGCCAAAGTCGTAATGGAAGCAATTTGAATATAGTGTGGCTTGAAAATTGAGAAAGAAGATATTTTGGTATCTATAGTTAATGTTGATAATCAAGTACTGCCGGGATTCCTCTGAAGGTGTTTAGGCAATTCAAGGTGTAGATCTTAGATGTACTGATCATAATCTTCTAATCCCCTTTAAATATTGGACTAGTGCTAGAGGACTAGAGATTGTGTTACATTATTTTCTTAAAAATTTGCAAGAATAAAGCCAGCATCTACGAGCCAGTCAGTTTAACTGAGAAAGCTTTCAGAAATGATAATCCAGGGCAAAACCAGCAGTCATTCAGCTAAATGTTTTATTAAATGAGGTATGTTAAAGGAAAGTTGTGTTTAACTCACCTGATTGAGGTAACAAGGAAGGGTGGAAAGAGTATTGTGATTGAAGTGGTATATATGGACCTCAAAAGGTGTTCTGATAAAATTTCACACACCTGGTTTGCCAACAAAATAGAAGTCAGTGGTTATAACGGAGAAGTGAAAAAAAAGATATGAAGTTGATTGCGTAACAGGAAACAGTGTGTAGTGAAAGGTTGTTTCTCAGACAGGAAGAGTGTAAAGAGAAGGCATACCAGATCCTGGGCTTTATATTATAGACTCATACAGAACAAAAGCATAAACCTTTAAAAAAAATTTTTGGAGAATTGGATTTAATCATCACTTTTAGGAAAAATGTGCAGAAGATGCAAAAAATCTTCAAGAATAATTTTAGGGATAAGGGCTTTCAATTTTGTGGAACTGATTGGAAAGGCTGGAGCTGTTGTCCTTAAAGAAGGTTGGAAGAAAATTTGGTGAGGTGCTGAAAATAGAAAGGGTCTAGACAGAGTAAATATACTGTGTGCCTTTTTGGATGGCTCGAGAAGCTGAGGACATTGATATTGACCAAGAAATGAAAAGCAACATGAGGGAATCATGTACGCAGCAGGTAGTTAGGATGTAGCAGGTAGTTTAGAATGCGCTGTCTCAGTGTAATGAAGGCAGATCCACCTATGCCTTTCAAAATATGCAGGCCTAGTTAATTAGGGTGGGGAAATACAGGAAGGTCTTCGATAACGTGATAATTGCGTTCTTGTGCAACCCCGTGTATATAAAACTCGTGCTTTAGAAACGCGTTACAGCCAACACAAGTTTTAAATGTTCGCACTTTAGAAAGAACGTCCCCAATTCGTCAATTGTGTTATAGCGAATTCATGTAAACAAAACGCATGTTATAGCAGAACGACCTTTTGGGCTACATAAATTGCTGTTACAGAGAACAGCGTGGACTTGGTGAACTGAACAGTCTGCTTCTGTACTTTAACATACTATGATACCATGATATTCTGTATGTTTGGAGAACAGACTTAAAGATCAAAGAGGATGAAGACAACAGTGCTGTGATTACCAACATAAAGGATCTCCATAGACTTGTCACTATTAAATACCTACCAACTGTCCAGAACTGGATCCAGGTATGATCGAAAACATTTTATCATTGTTTTTGGATTAGGATTAGGGTAAAGAAACCTATGAGCCAACAGCTTTTCCCTATTCAAAGTTTGTGAGAAGATTTGTAGCTCAGGTGCTCGTTGTTGTGGTTCTGTTCGCCGAGCTGGGAATTTGTGTTGCAGACATTTCATTCCCTGTCCAGGTGGAGCCTCCTGTGAAGCGCTTCTGTGATGTTTCCTCCGGCATTTATAGTGGTTTGTATCTGCCGCTTCCGGTTGTCAGTTCCAGCTGTCCGTTGCAGTGACCAGTATATTGGGTCCAGGTCGTTGTGCTTATTGATTGAATCTGTGGATGAGTACCATGCCTCTAGGAATTCCCTGGCTGTTCTCTGTTTGGCTTATCCTATAATAGTAGTGTTGTCCCAGTCAAATTCATGTTGCTTGTCATCTGTGTGTGTGGCTACTAAGGATAGCTGGTCGTGTCGTTTCGTGGCTAGTTGGTGTTCATGGATGCGGATCGTTAGCTGTCTTCCTGTTTGTCCTATGCAGTGTTTTGTGCAGTCCTTGCATGGGAGTTTGTACACTACATTGGTTTTGCTCATGCTGGGTATCGGGTCCTTCGTTCTGGTGAGTTGTTGTCTTGAGAGTCGCTGTTGGTTTGTGTGCTGTTATGAGTCCTAGTGGTTGCAGTAGTCTGGCTGTCAGTTCGGAAATGCTGTTGATGTATGGTAGTGTGGCTAGTCGTTTGGGTTGTGGCATGTCCTTGTTCCGTTGTCTTTCCCTTAGGCATCTGTTGATGAAATTGTGCAGGTATCCATTTTTGGCGAATACATTGTATAGGTATTTTTCTTCCTCTTTTTGTAGTTCTGGTGTACTGCAGTGTGTTGTGGCCCTTTTGAACAGTGTCTTGATGCAACTTCTTTTGTGTGTGTTGGGGTGGTTGCTTTCGTAGTTCAGGACTTGGTCTGTGTGTGTGGCTTTCCTGTATCCCTTTGTGGTGAATTCTCCGTTCGGTGTTCTCTGTACCATCACGTCTCGGAATGGGAGTTGGTTGTCCTTTTCTTCCTCTCTAGTGAATCGGATTCCTGTGAGTGTGGCGTTGATGATCCAGTGTGTGTTCTCTTTTTCTGTGTTTTTAATGATTACAAAGGTGTATTCCACATATCCAACCCAGAGTTTGGGTTGAATTTGCGGTAAGACTATTTGTTCTAATCTTTGCATTACCGCTTTTGCTATGAGTCCAGAGATGGGTGAGCCCATGCGTGTGCCGTTGATTTGTTCATATATTTGGTTGTTGAATGTGAAGTGTGTTGTGAGGCTTAGGTCCAGTAGTTTGAGTATGCCGTCTTTGTTGATAGGTTCACAGTTCTGTTGTCTGTTCTGTATGTCCAGCAGGTTGGCTAATGTTTCTCTGGCTAGGATTTTGTCGATAGAGGTGAACAGTGCCGTTACATCGAATGAGACCATAGTTTCTTCCTTGTCTATGTGTATATTTCTGATGATGTCCAAGAATTCCTGTGTAGACTGTATAGAGTGTCTGGATCCACTGATCAGGTGTTTCAGTTTCTGCTGTAGTTCTTTAGCCAGTTTGTGTGATGGTGTCCCTGATCGTGATACTATTGGTCTGAGTGGGATGTTTGGTTTGTGCACTTTAGGTAGTCCATAGAATCTGGGGCTGTTGTGCTTTCAGGTTTCATTCTTTGTAGGTCAAACCTGGTTATCTGTCCGTTTTTTGTAGGTTCCTCAGTGTGTTGTTTATCCTATTGGTGAGCTGTGGGGTGGGGTCAAACTCCCTCTTTTGGTAGGTCCCAATATACCGACAGCTGGAACTGACAACCGGAAGCGGCAGAGACAAACCACTATAAATGCCGGAGGAAACATCACAGGTGCGCTTCACAGGAGGCTCCCAAGCACTGAAGATGTCACCTAGACAGGGGACGAAACATCTGGAACACAAATTCCCAGCTTGACAAACAGAACCACAACAGCTTTTCCCTATAGTAGGAGAGTCTAAAATTAAAAGGCATAGGTTTAAGGTGAGAGGGGAGAGGTACAAAAGGGTCCAAAGGAGCAGTTTTTGCACAGAGGGTGGTGAGTGTCTGAAATAGGCTGCCAGAGGTACTGCAAGTACAATTTTGTCATTTAAGAAACATTTGGAGAGGTACATGGATGGGATAGAGATGTAGAGATATGGACAAAATGCAGGCAAATGGGACTAAATTACTCCTGAAAACTGGCATGGACAAGTTGGACTACAGGGCCTGCTTCCATGCTGTAAACCTCTATGAATTGACCAGAAGTAAAAGCTGTCCTCAGGAGAAATATTTATTAACTTCGTTGATGCTTTTAATAAATATAAATTTAAATTTCAACCAAAATTATTTGTGGTCTTAAAAGTTTCAGGATTTCTTGAAATAAAGAGTACTAGTTATAATTTGAGGATTATGAGATGAGAACTTTATTTCTAAACTTAAGGCATTGTAATTAATCATGTTGTCATTTAGAATTGTTTCAGAAGTTAAATCCCTTTGCTTTTTCTGAATGCAATTTGTAATTATTTTTAGAGATAATTAAGAACCTGTGTAGGCATCTGATTCAATGTTGCAGTGAGATTTAGGTTGAGTGCTGAAAAATGGAAAGAACGGTGAGAGGTTACTGCAAATAGATCACTATACCACTGTTTATGTCATTCATTTGACGACATAATGGATGATATTCTAGTATTATGCATTGTTTTAACAGAGACTGGCATAGATTAAAATGAAAAGTTGTCCTTATTTTTGCGTATATTGTTGTCAGGAAACTGGAGAAAATTCTGGTCTCAATGAAATGTCTGGTTTTGGAGAGAAAGGGTATTCTTATGGAGAGGGGTTCGTAGTTTAAAGATAAGAGGTAAATCTTTTAGAATCAAGATGAGAGATTTCTTCACCCAAGTATGGTGAGCCTGTAGAATTGATTACCACAGAAAGTGGTTGAGGCCAAAATGGTGTGTTTTCACGAAGGGGGTCGATAGCTTTCATGGCTAAAGGGATATGGGAGGAGGCCAGGATTAGGGTATTGAACCCCACAGTCAATCAACCATGATCATAATGAATGGCGGAGCGGGGTAGAGGGTTTGGATGGCCTTGATTCCGAACTGAAATTTTAAGTGCCTTTAATACAAGGTCTATGAATTTTAACAACAGCAATTCACAGTTAACTAGCATGCTTACCATGGAAAGGTATGCCAAGGCATCCATGCAATCTGAATGCTTCTATGTAAAGAACAGTTCGGAGAGGTAGCCAAAGGATTGTTCAGAGAGGTAGATTTTGAGGGGTCTCTTAAAGTGAAAAGGCTGAGGGAATCCAGATTGTGAGACCTTTATTGCTGATGTAGCAGTTGTTAATGGTGGGGTGAAAGGTTGAGGCTATGTGTGAGAAGTTAAAATTAGAAACATTTAGCTTTAAGAATGAGATGGAATAGGATAAGGACTGCAGAAAAAAATATGAGGAGAATTTTAAATTTGAATTGGAGGACCAGGATTCCAGAAATCTTGTCTGCATTCTCCAAAGCTGAAAAGTATATAAGAATGAATTATCTGAAGCCTGAAATCTGTTCTTCTCTGTGGGGAAACTGATTCGATATGACATGCACGAAGTTAAACATCAAGAGACAGAAGACTGAGGCATGGCTGACTTATCAATCAATGTTACTAAATTGACCATCTCTCAGGATCTATTTTCCCTTGCCATCGTAAAGATTTCTAACCATGCCTGTAAATCTTTGATCGGAAAGCTACAGGAAACTTCTAGCAGATCAGATTATTTGTAATCGTTCCTGGGGTCAAGTCCATCTCTGCTTGCACAGATGTACTTTATAAATTTCCCATAATTTTCCATTGTACAATTTTTAGGCTATTGATAATAACTTGTATCATAGTTGTGGGTATATTCGCCAGGCTGGGAAGTTGATTTGCAGCTGTTTTGTCCCTGGTCTAGGTGACCTCTTCAGTGCTTTGGAGCCTTCTGTGAAGCACTGCTGTACTGTCTCTTCTGGAATTTAGAATTTCTAGAAACACGGCACTCATTCACAGACTTCCATCCACAAGCACGTAGACCTAGACCCAATATACCAGCCACTACAACGAACAACCGGAACTGGTAATGGAAGCAGCAGGAATGGAACCAAATAAACTCCAGAAGACACAGTCCAGCAGTGCTTCACAGGAGGCTCCAAAGCACTGAAGATGTCACCTAGACAAGGGGCGAAACAGATCATACCCACAACTACGACAATAGGCACCTGAGCTACAAATCTTTACGCTAACCTTGAATAATAACCTTATGCCGTTATGTGTGTCAAATATAAATTGCTTAAATCTGCAACACATTTGTAATAATACCTCAGCTTGCTGATATATGTTCACAAAATGCTGGGGGGTGTGGGGGGGGTCGTCGTGTGAAATCAGTGTATTAATGGCTTTTTCACAAACTTTCTTCTGGTTCAATATTAACAGCATGGCACAGGATGGTTGCTGGGTGTCTAGGGATAACCAGTATTCCCCCATAGTTCATGATTTGAGGAGCATACGTTGGGAGCATAGGCTGTCAGGGAAGGACGTGGTGGAAATGTGGAACTTTTTCAAGGAGCAGATACGACGTGTCCTTGATATGTATGTACCTATCAGGCAGGAAAGAAATGGTCGTGTGAGGGAGCCTTGGTTGACGAGGGAGGTTGAATGTCTAGTAAAGAGGAAGAAGGAGGCTTACATAAGGTTGAGGAAACAGGGTTCAGACAGAGCAGTGGAGGGATACAGGATAGCCAGAAGGGACCTGAAGAAAGGCATTAGGAGAGCTAAGAGAGGGCATGAAAAATCCTTGGCGGATAGGATCAAGGATAACCCCAAGGCATTTTATGCGTATGTGAGAAACCTGAGAATGACGAGAACGAGGGTAGGTCCGATCAAGGACAGTAGTGGGAGACTGTGTATTGAGTCGGAAGAGATAGGAGACGTCTTGAACAAGTACTTCTCTTCAGTATTTACGAACGAGAGGGACCGTATTGTTGAAGAGGAGAGTGTGAAACGGACTGTTAGGAAGGAAGATGTGTTGGACATTTTGAACAACTTGAGGATAGACAAGTCCCCTGGGCCTGACGGGATATATCCTAGGATTATGTGGGAAGCAAGAGAGGAAATTACAGTACCGTTGGCAATGATCTTCTCGTCTTCACTGGCAACGGGGGTGGTACCAGGGGACTGGAGAGTAGCGAATGTTGTGCCCCTGTTCAAAAAAGGAAATAGGGATAACCCCGGGAATTACAGGCCAGTTAGTCTTTCTTCTGTGGTAGGCAAAGTAATGGAAAGGGTACTGAGGGATCGGATTTACGAGTATCTGGAAAGACACTGCTTGATTAGGGACAGCCAGCACGGATTTGTGAAGGGTAGGTCTTGCCTTACAAGTCTTATTGAATTCTTCGAGGAGGTGACCAAGCATGTGGATGAGGGTAGAGCAGTGGATGTAGTGTACATGGATTTTAGTAAGGCATTTGATAAGGTTCCCCATGGTAGGCTTATGCGGAAAGTCAGGAGGCATGGGATAGAGGGAAATTTGGCCAATTGGATAGAAAACTGGCTAACCGGTCGAAGTCAGAGAGTGGTGGTAGATGGTAAATATTCAGCCTGGAGCCCAGTTACAAGTGGAGTTCCGCAGGGTTCAGTTCTGGGTCCTCTGCTGTTTGTAATTTTTATTAATGACTTAGATGAGGGAGTCGAAGGGTGGGTCAGTAAATTTGCAGATGATACAAAGATAGGTGGAGTTGTGGACAGTGAGGAGGGCTGTTGTCGGCTGCAGAGGGACTTAGATATGATGCAGAGCTGGGCTGAGGAGTTGCAGATGGAGTTCAACCCTGCCAAGTGTGAGGTTGTCCATTTTGGAAGAACAAATAAGAATGCGGAATACAGGGTTAATGGTAGGGTTCTTGGTCAGGTGGAGGAACAGAGAGATCTTGGGGTCTATGTACATAGATCTTTGAAGGTTGCCACTCAGGTGGATAGAGTTTGTAAGAAAGCCTATGGAGTATTATCGTTCATTAGCAGAGGGATTGAATTCAAGAGTCGTGAGGTGATGTTGCAGCTGTACAGGACTTTGGTTAGGCCACAGTTGGAGTACTGTGTGCAGTTCTGGTCGCCTCACTTTAGGAAAGATGTGGAAGCTTTGGAGAGGGTGCAGAGAAGATTTACCAGGATGTTGCCTGGAATGGAGAGTAGGTCGTACGAGGATAGGTTGAGAGTTCTCTGCCTTTTCTCGTTGGAACGGCGAAGGATGAGGGGTGACTTAATAGAGGTTTATAAGATGATCAGAGGAATAGATAGAGTAGACAGTCAGAAACTTTTTCCCCGGGTACAACAGAGTGTTACAAGGGGACATAAATTTAAGGTGAAGGGTGGAAGGTATAGGGGAGATGTCAGGGGTGGGTTCTTTACCCAGAGAGTGGTGGGGGCATGGAATGCGCTGCCCGTGGGAGTGGTAGAGTCAGAATCATTGGCGACCTTTAAGCGGCATTTGGATAGGTACATGGATGGGTGGTTAATCTAGGTTAGAAGTTCGGCACAACATCGTGGGCCGAAGGGCCTGTTCTGTGCTGTATTGTTCTATGTTCTATGGCACTTTGCCTCACCACCCCTGTGTAACATACAATATAAATGGAAATGAGTATAGCTTTGCTATCCAGTAAAGCACCAATAATGGATGTCCTGGAGGATTCTACTGAGGACAATTTTAACATCACTGAAGACTGAGCCCCTGAAAATCATGAGTTGGTCCAGTGGTTAGCTCAGCTGGGCAACTGAGGTCAAAGACATTTGCATTCATGGCATGTAAACAAATATTTGTGATGATTTATCATCAGGTGTCGTGCCTGTATTGAGATTGTTCAGCTGTTGAACAAAAAGCAGGAGTAGACTATTCTGCCCCTTGAGTCTGCCCCATCATTTAGTAAGATCATGGCTGATTTGATTGTAACATAAAAGCTGCATTTCTGCGTATACTGATAATCCTTAACCACCTTCCTTTACAAAAATCTGACAACCTCTGCGTTAAAAATATTCAAGTGCTCTGCTTCCACCACTAACTTTTGAGGAAGAGAGTGCTAAAGACTTATAACACTCGTGAGTTTTGAGAAGATTTGTAGCTCAGGTTGAGGTTCTGGAGCTAGGTTTGCTCACAGCTTCCAGCTCAGCGAGCAAGCCTACATCCAGAACTTATGGTACTGTTTGAAATAGGCCACCCTAAATTTTTAAACAGTGATCCTAGTTCTCTTGCTTTTCTGAACTTGTAACTTCCTGAATTGTTAGTACATTGATATCAAGACCAAAATTTCTTTTACTACTTGAATGAGATTGGATGTTCTTCAACTTGAGCCAATTCCCAGCCTATACTTTGTGAAGAAGGTGTTGTAGCAGGCTTTCAGTGATACTATTTAAATAATAATTTTAAAAAATATTTTGTTCTAGACACTTACCAAAGTTGGTATTAGTGATGCTCGCCTAAAACGTGCCATTGACTTAAAAAATGAGATTGATGCAGCTCTAAAGAAACATGAAGAAATGGGCATTAGTTCTGAGGAGTGGAAAGTGGTGAGTATACTAATAAATTAAGCCACTGATTGTCTGGATATTTGCATGGAAGAGCAAAATAATTGCTTTGAAAGCTTTCAGGAAAATTCTGATAATTTATCTCGTTAAATTCTTCATTCTATCTGGCTGTTACTAGCATGGCTGACATTTACTCCCTATTCTTAAGTTCTTTGAAAGGGCAACTTGGTTGATCACTTCAAGGTGCAGTTAACATGTTGATATAGGACTATCATCACACACAGATCAGACTGGGTAAGAACAACAGATATTTTTCACAGAAATCTGAAAGCTTCATGTGATCATGTTTATTGATACCAGCTTTTTAGAAGGGGATGTGAGCTCACAGTCTATGGATCATTAGGTTTACTAGTCCAGTAAGATAACCACTACATCACTGTACATTAGAAAGCCACGTTTGTACCACATTAGCTTACTGTTTCAGGACTCATATATAAAACTAAGTCGTTTATTTAAATGTGCCAATGTGAAGGAATCGTTATAAAAGGTTATGGTCATAGTGAATGGTTATAAAGATGAAAAGTTTTCCTATAATTTATTTATTTTCATTTATTTTCCTATAAATAAGAGTTTAAAGAACTTAAAAAGACTTTTTTTAAAAAAAGGACAAGTACCGTTTGTAATGCCTATATTACACATCGTGGCATGTACAGATTTGTGTATTTTGTACCAATAATAAATTGCTGATAGGAAAGAGGCACCATCAATAACTGCACATCAGTACTTTTTTAAACATATTGTCGAGAAAAATATATCACAATTGTAGGAATGTTGTCATAAAATTTAAATGGATTCAGCAAAGATATTCAGGTTTGGAGGGTTTGAGCTTTAGGGAAAGGCTGAATAGGCTGGGGCTGTTTTCCCTGGAGCGTCTGAGGCTGAGGGTTCATTGTTCCTTGAAAGTAGATAAATAGGGCGGTATTTGGTCAGAGCATTGAGTAAAGGAGTTGGGAGGTCAAATTGCGGCTGTACAGGACATTGGTTAGGCCACTTTTGGAATAGTGTCTCCCTCCTAGAGGAAGGATGTTGTGAAACTCGAAAGGGTTCAGAAAAGATTTAGAAGGTTGTTGTGTTGCCAGCGTTGGAGGTTTTGAGATATAGGCAGAGGCTGAATAGGCCAGGGCTGTTTTCCCTGAGGAGTTGGAGGCTGAGAGGTGACCTTACAGAGGTTTATAAAATCATGAGAGGCATGGATCGGGTAAATAGACAAAGTATTTTTCCTGATGTGGGGAGTCCAGAACTAGAGGGCGTAGGTTTAAGGTGAGAGGGGAAAGATATGAGAGAGACCTAAGGAGTAACATTTACACAGAGGGAGGTGCCAATATGGAATGAGCTGCCATTTGGATGAGTATATGAGAATAGGAAGGTTTAGAGGGATATGGGCCAAGTGCTGGCAAATGGGCCTAGATTAGATGAATTGGACCGAAGGGTCTGTTTCCGTGCTGTACATCTCTGTAACTATTTGTCTACGACATGTTCACATTGATAATCCTAAACCATGCTCAGTTGGTATTTTTACCACCAATTTTATAATCTTAAAACAGACTCATGCCAAACGGGAATAAGCTAACATGAGAACTCTCAAGTTTTAGGATTTCCTTACAATCAAAAAGGGCTGCCTTAGGGGAAATTAACAGAAAAGTCCAATGCAGTATCATTTTTAACTCAGTAAATCATGTTTAAATTTGAGGATAATTGTAATAGTTCATGTTATAGCTTTTGTGGGGACTTGTCAGCTTTTGAAGCAGGAGTTGAAATGAGACCATACAGCCCACCAGAGGGAGTTTTCCAGCAAACCAACTGAATGCTGGTTTGCTGGAACAGAGTACCTTAAGCATTATGGCTGGAAAAGCCTTGACAAATGTTGACTGCAACATTTCATTGTTGGTTTAGTGTTAAATTTAAATTAATGTGAAGATTATGTTGTGCTGAACTATGTTTTTTTTCCCTCAGAACATGGCATGGTACAATGTTTCACTCATCCTCAGCAAAGTAGAATTTGTTCTTTTGAACTGAGCTTCAACTGAATTAACCATTTATATACTTAAAAGAGTTGCTTGTAATTATATAAATTTACCTAACACCTATATCCTTCCACTCTGTCTATTGATAGCCTACTTTAGAGTCACTAAGTTTCTATGCCTAACTCTCTTGGAACATGTAACTTGGGCTGTTAATGACTCTAAACAGTGACATGAGAATTTCACAGTGAAAATTATAATCATTGCTGAGCAACAACCAAGTGGCAAAATATGAAAAGTGGTAATCCTTGTGCTATCTCCCTTTCCTTATGGCAGCCTGTAGGTTAGGTGAATTGACCATGCTAAATTGCCCGTAGTGTTAGGGGCAGGGGTAAATGTAGGGGAATGGGTCTGGGTGGGTTGCACTTCAGTGGGTCGGTGTGAACTTGTTGGGCCTGTTTCCACACTGTAAGTAATCTAATCTGAAAAGGTTTTGGAGGAATTCCATCTTTCCTATAAAACATCCACTTGCAGACAGAAAGATCGGTTATGAGCCTGCTTGCTCCAAAGCTAGTTGCTGTGCAGCAATATTGACTTCAGAGCACAGAACAGCCTTAATTGTTGCAGAGTGGAGAATTTTCATGCTCCTCTTACCCTTTATCACTCCTGACAGCTGCCAGCTAACAAGATTATTTAGCAGTCCTGGAGTCCCACGCAAGAATGAAACAAGTCCTGCCTCGCATATGTCAGATATCCATCTTGTCCTGGCTGACCTACAATGACGATCTACTCTCCTAATGCTTTCAGTCTCAAAATTTCTGTGATTGTTTAGAAGTTCCATGTATCTCATATACTCAAAGGGCAGGTAGTATGAGGTCATCCATTTTCGATCTGTGATTGAGTAATGTTCTGAATGGAGAGAGACTGAGCTATGGTGGGGCAAGGACATTTAAATGTTTAGGTACGCAACATTTAAAAGTTAGCACACACGTAAAATAAGTAATGAATATGGCAAATGGAACGCAACTTATATCAAGTGAACTCAATATCACAGAAGTGCAGGAGAAGATATTTGGCCCATTATGTCTGTAATGATTCTCCAAATGAGCATTGAGACTTAATTCCATTCTGCTGTCTTTTCCCTGCACATAGTTTCTGTTGAAATATCATCTAATGCCCTCTGAATGCATCAATTGAACCTGCCTGCAGAGACTTTGAGGCAGTGTTTCAGACACCAGTTGTTTGAACAACGTTTTCTCTCATGTTAAATTTATGATGTTGCAAGTCACATCAAATCTGTGCCCACTCATTTCCAGCCTTCTACGAGTGGAAATAGTTTCTGTCAATCTACTTTATTCAGTCCCTGCATGACTCTGAAAACTTCTAATTGATCTCCTCTTAGTCATCATCTCTCCGAGGAGAACAGTCCCAACCACTCCAGTCTGTCTTCATAACTGAAGTTTCTCATCCATGTTAGCATTTTTGCGAACCTCTTCCCTACACTCTAGTGTATTCACATCCTTGCTATAGTTGAGCATTCAGATAGACAGTACTCCAGCTGAGGTCTGGCAAGTGTCTTATACAAATTCAGCATTTGTACTTTATGACCCTATTAATAAAGACCAGCTCTCAACTTGTGCAATTACCTTCAACAACCTGTGCACATGTACGTCTAGGTGCCTTGCTTCTACCTCTTATGTCAATGTTCTTCAGACCAAAATACCTCTCACTTCCCTCACTTCATGTACTACCAGTCAACCAACTGTACCCTTTTTCAGTTCTGCACTGTCGTCCTCACTATTTAGAATTTTGTATTTTTTGTATCATTTATAAACATTGTTCCTGTACTAGATCCTTAATGTATATAACTGGAAAAGCAAGGGTCTAAATGCTATACTTGGAGAACTGCAGTACAGATCTTCCTCCAGCCTGAGAAATATCCAAAGAACAAAAATGGTACAGCACAAGGACAGGTCCTTCAGCCTATGAAGCCTGCTTTGACATATGGTCCCTCTGTATGCTAAGCTAAAAACCTTTTGCCTTCATGCAGCCCATATCCTTCTATTCCCTTCCTATTCACATGTCGGCAGGGAAGCCTCTTAAATGTTGCTATTGTATCTGCTGTATCACCTCCTCTGGCAGTGCATTCCAGGCACTTATCACTATCTACATAAAAATAACTTGCCTTTCATCTCCTTTAAACTTCCGTCCCTTTACCTTAAAACCTATGTCCCCAAGTAATTGACATTTTTACTCTGGGGGAAAAACCTCTGACCATCCATTCTATCCATGCCTCTCATAATTTTGTAAATCTTTATTAGGTCACTCCTCAACCTCCAATGTTCAAGTGAAAACTGAGTTTGTTTGATCTCTTCCCTTGGCTAATACCTTCCAAACCAGGCAACATCCTGATAAACCTGTTTTGTACCCTCTCAGTCCCCACATCCTTCTACTAGTATGGCGACCAGAAATGTGCATAATATTCCAAATGTGGCCGAACTATAATTGTATACAGCTGCAAAATGACTTGCCAAATTTTATACTCTACCCTAATTGATGAAGGGAAGCTTGCCTTGTGCCTTCTTGACCACCTTATCCAATTGTGTTGTTGCTTTCAGGGAACTGTGAAACTGTATATATAGATCCCTCTGTATGTTATGCTTCTAAGGGTTTTGCCATTTACTGTATACTTCTCTGCTGCATTAGACTCCCAAATGCATCATCTCACATTTGTTCAGGTAAAACTCCATCTGCCATTTCTTTGCCCAAGTCTTCAGCCTATCTATACCATACTGTATCATCTGGCAATTCTGCTCACTATCTGCAGCTCCCCCAACATTTGTGTCATCCGCAAACTTACTAGTCAGTCCATCTGCATTATTCTCCAAATCATTGATATATATTGCAAACAGGCATCCCAGCGGAACACCACTGGTCACAGACTTTCAGGCAGAAAAACACACTTCCACTGCTGCCGTCTTCTGTGTTATGGACCAGGCCAGCTCAAGAAGGTAGCCCAGACCATAACATTGGTAATTGTTTTAAGCAAGTTTAAAGTGGATATTCCAGGGGAGAATCAGCTGGTCAAACCACTTAGTTTTAAACAAAACAGAATTTATTTACAAGATTATTGGATGAAACACGAACCACAGAAAACAGAATACCGGATAACTGAACCTGTCCGAAGGCCCAACAAATCATCCCAACTTAATGATGCTGTTCCAAATGCTTGCAACAATTCCCATAAATATCCCTTGGCACAAAAGGTAAAATCAAACACAAGTTCTTACAGGATAAAAGTCAGAGAGAGAACACCAACCTGGACTTGCTTCTGTGGGTCCAGCAGCCTTTCTTCACACTACTGCTTTAAAAAAAACAAATCAGAGCAAAGCTGACCTTGGAGAACTGGCCACTCCCCTTTCACTGTACAAGTTTTTTTAAAAGCCTTCTGCCTGACACAGTCTCTGTTAGCTATTGTCAAATTGGCCCTAAAACGCATCACCTCCAGACTTTTCGGAGTCTGTTGTTTACAACCTATCTGGGGAAAAAAGACCAAGGAGTTCATAACCTTGGTGAAGGAGCAGCCTCATCACATATGACTGAACCAGTTCTGTATCCATCTTAGCAGCCTACCATGGATCCCATGCAACTTCTCCTTTTGTGTCAATTATCATGAGGGACCTTATCAAAAAAAAATCACTGGATCTGAAACGTTACCTCTGCTTTCTCTCCACAGATGCTGCCAGACTTGCTGAGCTTTTAGAGTAATTATAATCTGTTTTTGTTTCTGATTACTAGCAACTGCAGTTGTTTGGATGTTTTCGTGTAGACAACATTTACTGCTCTGCCCTTGGCAATCATCTTTGTCACTTCTTCAAAAAACTCAATGAAGTTTGTGAGAAATGACTTCCACTGCGGGAGTCATTACTAATAAGTCCATATTTTTTCAAATATGAATAAATCCTGTCCCTAAGAATCTTCTCCAGTAATTTACCTACCACTGATGCAAGGTTCATCAGCCTGATTATTCCTGATGCCCTTCTTAAACAAAGAAACGATATTGGGTATTCTCTAATCCTCTGGGGCTTCTCCTTTGACTAGAGAGGATACAAAGATTTTGTACAAGCCCCAGCAATTTCCTGCCTCCTCTCCCTCAGTATGCTGGAATAAATTCCATCAAGTCTTTGAGGACTTGTCTACCTTGATGCTTTTCAAAACATCCAACCCCACCACCTTTTTTATATTGATCGCCCTAGAATATCAATATACCCCGTCTCGATTCATTGTCCACCATGTCCTTCTCCTTTATGAATACAGAATCATTGTATACATTAAGGACCTCATCCACATACTTTGCCTTCACACATCAATTTCCTCCTTTACTTTCGACCACATTCCCTAGCTAACCTATTGCTCCTTATATGTGGAGAAAAGCCTTGGGATTTTCCTTAAGTCTGTTTGTTAAGATAATTTCATGGTCCCTTTTTAACTATCCTAACACCTTGTTTAAGTTCTTTCCTGCTTTATTGGTATTATTTGAAGACTATGTCTGTCTTCAGTTTCCTAAGCCTTACATAGGCTTCATTTTTCTTTTTGACTATTCTCAATGTCTCTTGTCTTGCAAGGTTCCTGAATCTTTCCATTCTTATCCTTCAATTTCACACAAACGTGCTGGTCCTGAATTCTAACCAACTAGCCTTCAAAAGATTCCAGCTGCAGATTTGCCCTCAAACAGCCACCCCCAGTCTACATTCCTTAGTTCCTGCCTAATGTTGTTGTAGTTAGTCTTCCCCCAGTTTAGTACTTTCACCTGAGGACGACTCTTATCTTTATCCATAAGTAATTTAAAGTTATGAAATTGTTAATTGTTCATGTAATGCTCCCCACTAAAACTCTGAACATCTGGCTGGGCTCATTCCCAATATCAAATCTGGTATGGTCTCTTCCCTCATGGAACTATTTACAAATTGCTTCAAGAAATCCTAGACACACCTAACAAATCTTGCCCCCTCAACATGCAAGTGCCTGGGCAAAGCGAGTCCCAGTCAATACAAGGGAAATTAAAATCACTCACCACAACACCCTGTCATTTTCATACTTTTCAATAACCTGTTCCTCTATCTCTGGCTGCTGGGAAGCTTGTGGTACAATCATATCAAAGTGATTACACCCTTCCTTTTCCTCGACTGGCCTCGCTAGATGAGCCCTGCAAGGTGTCCTGTCTCAGTACAGCTGTGATCGTCTCCCTAATCAGTAATGCAATTCCCTCACCTCTTCTACATCTCTCTCTATCCCACCTGAAACATCTAAATCCTGGAACATTCGGTTGCCAGTCTTATTCCTCTTGCAACCAATTCTATAATAGCTACAACATCATAGTTCTGTGATGTTATACTTTCATCTGCCTTACCTGTCAAAGTTTAAACAAACAAACTTTAGTCTGCCAATCCTGCTGTGATCTGTAACCTCTCCCTGTCTGTACTTCTCTTTGTCTTACTTGCCTTAGTCTCTAATTCCCCCTCGATCATTTCACTTGCAGACCTATTGCTCTAGTTCTAACTTCCCTGCCACACTAGTTTAAACCCTCCAGAGCGACATTAACAAATCTCCCTGTCAGGATATTGGTTCCCTTCCAATTTAGGTTCAACGTGTCCTCCTCATAGAGGCCCTTTCTGCCCAGGAAGACATCCTAATGATCACATACCTGAAGCCCTTCCTCCTGGACCAGCTCCTTAACCATGTATTTAACTGTACTATCACTGGCACAGGGAGTAATCTCTAGATTTTAACCCAAGTGGTTCTGCTTTTCAGTTTCCTACCTAACTCCCTTTGCAGGGCCTTGTCATTCTACCTGTCTATGTCATTAATACCAGTGTTCACGATGATCTCTGACTGCCCACCCTCCCTTTTGAGAATGTTCAGTGCCTGCTCAGAAACATCCTTAACCTTAGCATCAAGGAGGCAGCATGCCATCTTGGAGTCTCTTTTGTAGCCACAGAAACGCTGATCTGTGTTGCTAGCTGCTACTGTTGCTATACTCGGCTAGGCCATCCCTTCCAACAGTATCCAAAACGAAGTAATTGTGCGAGAGGGCAGTAGCCACAGGGGACTCCTGCACTGACTGCCTACGTCTTCTCATGGTCACCTGTCTATTTGCTTAAACCTTGGGTGTGACCAAGTCCCTCAAACTCAATCCATTGACAAATTATTTTGTTCCTAGTCACAGCCAATTTTATATCCACGTTGCTACTGTCCCTTTTATTCTTCTATGGAAAATGATAATTGAAGCTTGACAACCAGGGATCATCAAAAGTAGAATCACCATAGGAAGAAAAGCAGGTCATTTAGCCTCTTAGCCCTGCTCTGCCCTTCAGTGCGGTAATGACTGTTCTATGACCTAATTCCATATTAATCTCTGATCTAAAATCATAAATTCACATTCCATATTTTACATTTATGAAAGAGTTCAAGACTTCGATCGCCCTTTGTGTGTAGTTGTGTTTCTGATTTTACTACTAAAATATCTGAACTTCTAAAATATCGAATATAGTGAAACATCAGAATGGTGTGTTGCCTCCCTAGTGCTAGGATCAAGGATGTCTCAGACAGGGTGCAGAATGATCTCAAGGGGAGAGGGATCAGCTGGAGGTCATTGTACACATTGGAACCAATGACAGAGGAAGGGAAAAGGATGAGATTCTGAAGGGAGAATGTAGAGAGTTAAGCAGGAATTTAAAAAGGAGGTCCTTGAGAATAGTAATATTCGGACTGCTCCCAGTGCTGTGAGCTGGTGAGGGTAGGAATAGGAGGATAGAGCAGATGAATGCATAGCTGAGGAGCTGGTATATGGAAGAAGGATTCACATTTTTGGATCATTGGAATCTCTTTTGGGGTAGAAGTGACCTGTCCAAGAAGAATGGATAGCACCTAAATTGGAAGGGGACTAATATACTGGCAGGGAAATTTGCTTGAGCTGCTTGGAGGACTTAAACTATTAAGGTTGGGGGGTGGAACCCAGGAAGGTAGTGAGGAAAGAGATCAATCTGAGACGGGTACAGTTGAGAAAAAAAGTGAGTCAAGCAGTCAGGGCAGGCAGGGACAAAGCAGAGAACAAGGTAGGTCTGGTAAATTAAACTGCATTTACTTCAATACAAGAGGCTGAACAGGGAATGCAGATGAACTCAGGGCATGATTAGGAACATGGGATTGGGGTATCTCAGCAATTACAGAAACATGGTCAGGGATGGACAGGACTGGCAGCTTAATGTTGCAGGATACACATGCTACAGGAGGTACAGAAAGGGAGGCAAGAGAGGAGGGGGAGTGGCATTTTTGATAAGGGATAACATTACAGCTGTACTGAGGGAGGATATTCCCGGAAATACATCCAGGGAAGTTATTTGGGTGGAACTGAGAAATAAGAAAGGGATGATCACCTTATTGGGATTGTATTATAGATCCCGTAATAGTCAGAGGAAAATAGAGAAACAAATTTCTAAAGGAATCTCAGTTATCTGTAAAGCTAATAAGGATTTTAACTTTCCAAACATAGACTGGGACTGCCATAGTGTTGAGGGTTTAGATGGAGAGGAACTTAAGTGTATACAAGAATTTTTTCTGATTCAATATGTGGATGTACCTACTAGAGAAGGTGCAAAATGTGACCTACTCTTGGGAAATAAGGCAGAGCAGATGACTGAGATGTCAGTGGGGGAGCAATTTGGGGCCAGCGACCATAATTCTATTTAAAATAGTGATGGAAAAGCATAGACCAGATAAAAGTTGAAGTTCTAAATTTGAGGAAGGCCAATTTTGACATTATTAGGCAAGAACTTTTAAAAGCTGATTGGGGGCAGCAGATGTTTGCAGGTAAAGAGATGGCTGGAAAATGGGAAGCCTTCAGAAATGAGACAACGAGAATCCAGAGAAAGTATATTCCTATCAGGGTGAAAGGGAAGGCTGGTAGGTATAGGGAATGCTGGATGACTAAAGAAATTGAGGATTTGGCTAAGAAAAAGAAGGAAGCATATGTAAGGTAGAGACAGGATAGATCGCATGAATTCTTAGAAGAGCATAAAGGCAGTTGGAGCACATTCAAGAAGGAAATCAGGAGGGCAAAAAGGGAACATGAGATCGCTTTGGTAAATAGAGTTAAGAAGAATCCAAAGGGTTTTTACAAATACATTAAGGACAAAAGGGTAACTAGGGAGAGCATAGGGCCCCTCAAAGATCAGCAAGGTGGCCTTTGCATGAAACTGCAGGAGATGGGGGAGATACTAAATGAGTATTTTACATCAGTGTTTACTGTGGAAAAGGACATGGAAGATATAGAATGTAGGGAAATAGATGGTGACATCTGCAAAATGTCCATATTACAGAGGATGAAGTGCTGGATGTCTTGAAATGCATAAAAGTGGATAAATCCCCAGGACCTGATCAGGTGTGTCCTAAAACTCTGTGGGAAGTTAGGGATGTGGTTGCTGGGCCCCTTGCTGAAATATTTGTTTCATCGATAGTCATAGATGAGGTGCCGGAAGACCTGGAGGTTGGCTAACGTGGTGCCACTGTTTAAAAAGGGTTCTGCTGTTTAAGAAGGGAGATTTAAACAATCCTTAGATAAGCACATGGTGGTTGATGGGATAGTGTAGGGGGACATGCTGACAATAGTTTACTGGTCGGTGCAATATCGAGGGCCAAAGGGCCTGTTCTGTGCTGTATTGTTCTATGTTCTATGTAAGGACAAACCAGGGAACTATAGACCAGTGAGCTTGACGTCGGCGGTGGGCAAGTTGTTGGAAGGAATCCTGAGGGACAGAATGTACATGTACATGTATTTGGAAAGGCAAGGAATGAAATAGGGATAGTCAACATGGCTTTGTGCCTCAGAAATCATGTCTCACAAACTTGATTGAGTTTTTTGAAGGAGTAACAAAGAGGATTGATGAGGGCAGAGCGGTGGACGTGATATATATGGACTTCAGTAAGGCTTTCAACAAGGTTCCCCATGGGAGACTGGTTAGCAAGGTTAGATCTCACAGAATACAGGGAGAACTAGCTATTCAGATACGGAACTGGCTCAAAGGTAGAAGACAGGTGTGGTGGTGGACTGTTGTTTTTCAGACTGGAGGCATGAGACAAGGATTGTTGCTTGATCCTCTACTTTTCATCATTTATGTAAATAATTTAGATGTGAGCATAAGAGGTACAGTTAGTGAGTTTGTAGATGACCCCAAAATTGGAGGTGTAGTGAACAGCGAAGAAGGTTACCTCAGATTACGGCGGGATCTTGATCAGAAGGGCCAGTAGGCTGAGAAGTGGCAGATGGAGTTTAATTTAGATAAATGTGAGGTGCTGCATTTTGGGAAAGCAAATCTTAGCAGGACTTGTACACTTAATGGTAAGTGTATAATCAGGAAGTGTTGCTGAACAAAGAGACCTTGGAGTGCATGTTCATGGCTCCCTGAAAGTGGATAGGAAAGTGAAGAAGGCATTTGGTATGCTTTCGTTTACTGGTCAGGAGTTGGGAGGTAATGTTGTGGCTGTGCAGGATATTGGTTAGGCTACTTTTGGAATATTGCATGTAATTCTGGTCTCTTTCCTATCTAAAGGATGTTGTGAAACCTGAAAGGGTTCAGAAATGATTTACAAGGATGTTGTCCGGGTTGGAGGATTTGAGCTATAGGGAGAGGTTGAATAGGCTGGGTCTGTTTTCCCTGGAGCATCGGAGGCTATAAACCTTTTCGAGTTTTATAAAATGATGAGGTGCCTGGCCAGGATAAATAGACAAAGTCTTTTCCCTGGAATGGGGGAGTCAGAACTAGAGGGCGTAGGTTTAGTGTGAGGGGGGAAAGTTATAAAAGAGACCAAAGGGGCAACTTTTTCATGCAGAGGGTGGTACGTGTACGGGAGGAAGTGGTGGAGGCTAGTACAATTGCAATATTTAAAAGGCATCTTACTGGTAAATGAATAGGAAGGGTTTGAACGGATATGGGCCAGATGCTGGCAAGTGGGACTAGATTGGGTTGGGATATCTGGTCGGTATGGATGTGTTGGACCCAAGGGTCTGTTTCCGTACTATGCATCTCTGACTCTATCTCTCCAGTCCAAGATTCTCAACTTGTAGAAATTATTTCTATGAGCTACTGTATCCAATACTTTTAATATCTTGAAACCGTCACTCAAATCAACACTTATTATTTTAAATTCTCTGGAATACGGCCCTGATTTTGTCATCTCAATTTGCTACTTAACCTTTAGAGTCCAAGATTTTTCTGCCCAATTACACTTCGTTCTCTGTGAGGCCAATATATACTGAAAAGGATGGAGTACCCAGAAATGCTGTCGAGGTTTTGTGTTCTTGTAGCAAAATTTTTCTGTTTTTTTTTCACTTTAGTCCTGTAAATTTAAGGGGGTAACCTTTTTTGTGTTTCTTCCTGTTTGTGACATTTTAATTATCAATATGCCTTCTCCTTTGTGCCCAATTGGACCTGCACTATTCCTGGCTTTTTAGCATTTATTTTGTCATCAAGACATTTAAAGAACTAGCCATCCTTCATTTAAAATATGGAAAATTATTTACCACCAGCAGTGTATTTTGGGTGGCACTGAAGAAATGAACTTTTAACTTGCATAAATTAACATTTTTAGATTTCAATTATTATGAAAATTGCTGGTAAAGAGCTAATCTCCTCTGAATAAATTCCAGCTTAACTGCTATGACCTTGATCTATTAAAGCAAGATGTAGTTGTATTATGGAAAAGCATGAGCTCAGTGGAGAATAATCAGAATTGTTGTGTACTTATTTATTTCAGTTAGGTTCTTAATCTTCCATTGTTTTCCATCAAAACTGCAGTCAAATTAATAAACGTCTATAAAAACAGGCATAACTGTAGCCCAAGATATTTAAATTGATACCATAATTTGTGAAAATATTTTCCACGAATTCTAATAAGCGTTTAGTATCACAGTCTTGCATTTAACATGACTTTAAACCTGACTATTGCTTAAAAAAATTTCTTGTGAGCTATGATTGTACATACTTTCTCATTTATTATTGACTCATAATTTGTCAGTAAGGTATGTCTCTATAAATGTAAGCTGAAATTGTCAGAGATCAACAATGCAAGTTAGTTGTGATTTTACAAGTCTTTGCCACAAATCTTTTGAATTTTTTTTATATTGTATTGTTAGAGGTTGAGGGTAGATGCACCTGACTTGAGTGCTATAATTTGCAGGACCTTCTCGAAAGGATATTAGCATATAAATAGCAGATGCAATGACGACTATCACAGCTGAGTACATTTAATTTTTAGTTTATAAGATAGAATGGGTTTTTAAATGCATAGCCATCAAGCCTGCAGAATGACAAATGAAGTTTTAGAGTTCACTTGTCTAAGGATGCCTTATAACATCATTTTTTAGAGTGTAACAGACACTTATTTAAGACAGAGCAAAACTGATTTCCTGGGTGGGAAGTAATTGAGATTGCCTCCCAAATTAATTAGACCATGGAGAATTTATTTTATGATTCTATTAAGATTTTACGCAAAACAAAATGTATAGGGAAGCAAGTTTTTTCAACCATTCAAATATTTAGAATAACCATTTCCTTTAGCTTAATTTGCTCTGATGATACAGCGATGAGTAATTCATTGGTTTTATTTCAATAAAATTAAGTCCAGTAAAACATTTAAATGCATTTTGATGCATTTTAGTGTTTTTGTAGCATTTTAACAAAAAGCTATACCAAATCAGTCAGCAATAAAGATCAAAAGAAGTTTAACAAAATGATATCATTCTGATAATCTGCCTTTAAATTGAGAGAGAATATATTTCACTTCATTCTATTCTAATGTGCTCTAATGATTGTGCAAAGTTTTCAGCACTTTTTTGCTTTCTTTTTGTATTGGGCAATTTTATTGCACTGCTCATCAGCATCATTTAGTTGTAGTTTCCCTGATGTACAATAATCATAGAATTGCTCCATCACAGAAAGCAGTCATTTGGCTCTCTGTGAGAAGGACTCACCTAATCTGCTCTCTGCCTATATGCTGTTGCACTGCAAGGTTTTCCCTTTCAGATCGCGTGTTATGATGAGGACATGAGGAATCTGCAAAGGAATATAGATTGTTTGAGTGAGTGGGCATAAACTTGGCAGATGGAGTTTAATGTCCCTATGTATTTGGTAAAAGGCAGTGTATTATTTGAATGGAGAGAGACCAAACAAGTGCAGTACAGAGGGATGTGGGTGTTTTTATCCATGAAACACCCATGAAAGCTGCATGGTGTAATTAAGAAGGGAAATGAAATTTTGATCTTTATTGCTGGACTGATTCAGGATATCAACAAGGCTTTGTGCGTGGGAAATCATATCTCACAAACTTGATTGAGTTTTTTGAAGAAGTAACAAAGAAGATTGATGAGGGCAGAGCAGTAGATGTGATCTATATGGACTTCAGTAAGGCGTTTGACAGGGTTCCCCATGGGAGACTGATTAGCAAGGTTAGATCTCATGGAATACAGCGAGAACTAGCCATTTGGATACAGAACTGGCTCAAAGGTAGAAGACAGAGGGTGGTGGTGGAGGGTTGTTTTTCAGACAGGAGGCCTGTGACTAGTGGAGTGCCACAAAGACCGGTGCTGGGTCCTCTACTTTTCATCATTTGCATAAATGATTTGAAGTTCAAAAATGTGGTGCTGGAAAAACACAGCAGGCCAGGCAGCATCCGAGGAGCAGGAGAATCGACATTTCGGGTATAAGCCCTTCTTCAGGAATCAGGCTTTTGCCTGAAATGTCGATTCTCCTGCTCCTCAGATGCTGCCTGGCTTGCTGTGTTTTTCCAGCACCACATTTTTCAACTCTGGTACTCCAGCATCTACAGTCCTCACTTTCTCCTCATAAATGATTTGGATGCGAGCATAAGAGATACAGTTAGTAAGTTTGCAGATGACACCAAAATTGGAGATGTAGTAGACAGCGAAAACGGTTACCTCAGGTTACAACAGGATCTTGACCAGATGGGCCAATGGGCTGAGAAGTGGCAGATGGAGTTTAATTCAGATAAATGCGCGGTGTTGCATTTTGGGAAAGCAAATCTTAGCAGGACTTATACACTTAATGGTAAGGTCCTAGGGAGTGTTGCTGAACAAAGAGACCTTGGAGTGCAGCTTCATAGCTCCTTGAAAGTGGAGTCACAGGTAGATAGGATAGTGAAGAAGGCGTTGGGTATGCTTTCCTTTATTGGTCAGAATATTGAGTACAGGAGCTGGGAGGTCATGTTGCGGCTGTACAGGACATTGGTTAGGCCACTGTTGGAATATTGCGTGCAATTCTGGTCTCCTTCCTATCGGAAAGATGTTGTGAAACTTGAAAGGGTTCAGAAAAGATTTACAAGGATGTTGCCAGGGTTGGAAGATCTGAGCTACAGGGAGAGGCTGAACAGGCTGGGGCTGTTTTCCCTGGAGCGTCGGGGGCGGAGGGGAGACGTTATAGAGGTTTACAAAATTTATGAGCGGCATAGATAGGATAAATAGACAAAGTCTTTTCCCTGGGGTCGGGGAGTCCAGAACTAGAGGGCATAGGTTTAGGGTGAGAGGGGAAAGATATAAAAGAGACCTCAGGGGCAACTTTTTCACACAGAGGGTGGTACGTGTATGGAATGAGCTGCCAGAGGATGTGGTGGAGGTTGGTACAATTGCAACATTTAAGAGGCATTTGGATGGATATATGAATAGGAAGGGTTTGGAGGGATATGGGCCAGGTGCTGGCAGGTGGGACTAGATTGGGTTGGGATATCTGGTCGGTATGGACGGGTTGGACTGAAGGGTCTGTTTCCATGCTGTACATCTCTGTGACTTTATGCTAGGGGATTGGCTTTTAAAAATAAAGTCGTCTTACAACTGGACATTGTTGTTGAGAGTGCTGCTGGAGTACTGCAGGCAATGAGGAGTGATCTTATTGCATCATCCAACATTCTGCTCGGGCTTAACAATGTGGATGTTGAGAAGATGTTTCCACTCATAGGGAAATCTTGAACAATCTTATTCATAGTTACCAACTAAGGAATCACTCATTTAAAATTGAGATGCAAATGATTTGTTCTCCGAGAGGGTAGTGAATGTCTGAAATCATGTACCCTAAATGGTTATGGAGGGGAGATGACAAAGTATTTAAAGAGCAGGTGGATATGTATTTGAAATATCATGGAGTTGAAGATTATGCTGAACTGACACAGAATGAGGCTACAGACTTGAAGAATGGCAGGACAGATATGAGAGGCTAAATGGCCTATTCATGCTATTTCTTATGTTCTTAGTTACAATTGAATCTGTCCCCTTCACTCTAATTAATATGAAATACTAGTTTCAATAACTTTTCATCAGTTCCCCATTGTTTCTTTGCCTCTTGTCTTAAATTACAGTCCTTCTGTTTTTGATTCTTCCACTAACATTCCCCATCAAATATTACTGTTAAATTTTCTCTCATCCTTCTCTCCAAGGAAAGCAGCCCCATCATCTGCAGTCTATCCACGTAGCCAAAGTCCCTCACCCTAAAACAGATCTAACAAATCTTTTCTGAGCCCTCTCTTATATGACATAGGTATTGTTATTTTACATAATTACTTTGGCTATATAAGAACTGGGCATTTTCCAAAATAAATGAATTTTGAGGTGACTGGAAGGTGACCAAATCATGGAAGATTTTGATTTGCCCTGGGCATAAACTGTGGCAAATTTGCACCTCTATTTGAATTGAAACAAAATTTGAATGAACTACAGTCCTGATTACGTATTCACAGTTGCCGATTTGTTTTACTGGTGGCCAATTTCACCTCCACACAACATCTAACTCTAAATACCCTTATTTTCGTATAATGTATATTGGTAAACTGGGCCTTCTTGGCCAAGGTGTTTCCGTTACTGAGGATATATTGATGGTCAATTGTTACCTGCATGCAGCAGTTTTGAAATCCACGCAGTAAATATATATAAAACAAAAAAAAGGAAGGCCTATTCTTTTATTTCTATTCTAGGAGATATGCTTTTCAGGATGAATCAGCCTTTTTTTTGAGCTTTATCCTCTATAGTGAGAAGTGCACGATTAGTTTCTTTATGACTAAATATCCTAATTTTACTTCATATTTTGAAAAATGGTAAACAGTGAAAATGGTGGAATTTCTTGCATTTATTAAAAAGGACATTATATGTTATGCATTGTAGCACTACATCGCCTCCGACTGCACCTTTTAGAAAATTAAAACTCATAAATTCTGTTTAGTGTTTGATGTGCAGTGTGCAAGCTGAAAGCCATAACACCCTAAACCTTGGGTTGTGTTTCACCTTTCATAAATTCCTGGGTAGATTCTATACAAAAATAATTTTCAGGTCCGCAGCTCATTGTTATTCAGACTTGATTGATTGCTGTCATTTACTCACTGAGAAAGTTAAGTGCTCCTGTCATTTCCGAAGAGTATAATTAGGATGTTTCACAGGTCAGCGATAGTGACAGGTTTTCTTTTGATTTGCTTCGACAGATGAAAGGGACCGATGAGGAAGATGATGACGATGACGATGATTTTGTTGAAGTTCCAGAGAAGGAAGGTTATGAGCCGCACATTCTGGAGCACCTTCGGGAGGAGTATGGTGAGTTTATGCAGCTGCTGGCTGCCACTTTTAAGCATACTCTCCCACAGCTAAGTAAATAAAGCTCCATTATTAAGCAATAAGGTGATCAGCTGTGTACTTAATCTGCCAGTGATGACTGAGGAAGTGATTACCAAGTTATTTGAAAACCCATTCATTATAACAAATAAACATCTTGTGATACTCCCTGACAAACATTCAATAACTTTGTCTTTTGAATGTGTTTCTCCCTGTCCCAGCTACCTCTGTAAACCCAAACGTAACATCCTAACTCCAGTACCAACTCAACTGTTCAGCTCTCCTTCCAGTGATAATCTTTCTTTGCAGCAAGTAGGTGCTTATTTTAATGGAAAAATAAAAGTCTGTGACATCACAAATACATCAGTGATGTGGCCTTTGCTAAAAGGAAAAGACTCCAGCAGTTGATGGACTTATGCAATGCTTTTCCAAATTCATTGATATGAGTGTAGGAACATAGACGCAGTAGACCATTCAGCCATTCTGCCCTGCTTCATCATTCAAAATCTTGACTGATCATCCAACTTAATTCTCTCACCATTCCCATCTACTTTGATGTTATTTGTAATTAACAACTTACCAATTTCTGTCTTGAATTTATTTAATGACTAAGCTTCTACAGCCCTCTGAGGTAGAGAATTCCAAAGATTCACAACCCTATGTATGAAGACATTGCTGCACATGCCACTCCTAAATGGAGTTCATTTTTATTTAGACTTGATTAATTGCTGTCCTTTACTTACTGGGTATTATTCTGGGACTGTATCTTCTGGGATAGACCACACAGCTCGGGGAACTTCCTTTCTGCATCCATTCTGTCTAGTCCTTTAATAAATTTTTGAGATTCATTCTCATCATCTAAATGCAAGGGAATACAGGCCCAGTCTCCTAACTCTCTCCTCATAGAGCAGTTCTACCGTCTCAGGAATTGGTCTGTTGAATTTCCACTACACACTCTTGCAAACAAGCGTATTCTCCCTTCGACAAGGGGACATGAATTGCGTACAGTACTCGAGCAGCAGTCTCACTGGTGTTCTGTACATATTGAAGCGAAACTTCCTTGCTTCTGTGCTCAAATCCTATTGCAGTAAAAGCTAACATACCATCTATTTTCCAAATTGATTTTTATTAATTCATGGGATCTTGCTGGCTGTGCAAGTATTGATTGTCCATTCCTAATTGACCTTGAAAAGATGGTGGTAAGCTGCAGTCCAGTTTGTGTCGATACACCTGAATGGTGTTAGGCAGAGAGTTTCAGGAGTTTGACCTAGTGACATTGAACAGCGATATATTTCGAAATCTGGCTGGTGAGTGGGTTGGAGGGGAATTTGCAGGTGTTGGTGGTGTTGTTCTTCTGTATCTGCTGCCCTTTTCCTTCTAGATGGTAGTAGTCACAGGTTTGGAATATGCTGAGTAAGGACTTGGTGGAGTTCTGCAATGCATCATATCGATGGTACATAATACTACGATTGAGCATTAGTTGGAGGGAATGAATATTTGTGGATGTGTTGCCAGTCAGAAGCTAGTCCAGTTGAGTTTCTGGTCAATGGTAACCCCAAGAATGGGGATAGTGGTGTATTCAATGATGGCAATGCTATTAAATATGCAGCACAGAACAGTACAGCACAATACAGGCCATTTGGTCTTCAATATTGTGCCAGCCTTTTATCCTGCTCTAAGATCCTACGCCATGAAGGCAGTTACATTGTCTCTTATTGGAGATGGTACTTACCTGACACTTGTATGGCACAAATTTCCACTTGTCAGTCAAAACCTGAATATTTGATCCAGATCTTGTTGCATTTGGCCAGGAACCGTTTCGATATTTGCTGAACATTGTGCAATTATCAGGGAATATCACACTCCTGACTTGTCCTGGAGCTGAGATGACTGATCTCTAACAGCCACAACCATCTTCCTTTTGTGGTAGGTGTGGCTTTACCAGAGGAGAATTTTCCCCTTGACTTTAAGTTTGCTCGGGCCCTTGATGCCATATTCTTTAATCTCGAGGGCAGTCATTCTCTCCTCACTCTTTTTTTGTTCTTGAATGAAGTGTGTAATCAGGTCAACAGCTGAGTGGGCCCTGGCAGAACCTGGACTGAGCATCACCACACAGGTTATTGCAAAGCATGTGATGCTTGATTGCACTGTTGATGACCCCTTTCAATACTTTATTGATAATCAGGTGCAGAGTGATGGGGCAGTAATTGGCCAAGGTCTTTATGTTTAGACGAGATGGCGGCAGAGTAAGATGCTTCAGTTGGAGCTTCTCTGCTTGCCTTTTTCCATTTTTCGCCTCTTTGAGAAGACATACAGGGTCTCAATCTAATGGCTTATCTGCAAGATCACACCTTAGGTGTACATCACTCCCATAGTACTGTACTTCAGAGTCAACTGAGATTTTATGCTTAGATGTGTGGAGTGCAATTTAAACTGACAATCATTTGATTTAGATAAAATGTTTTGTTTATTGACAGGGTAACAATGAATCACACTGCACTGTACATCATTATAACTTGATTAGGGGGTAGAAAAATCCAGCAGGTTTCTCTCTTCTAATTGTTATGCACTGGTTCGTAATGTTGGACTTAAGTTTTACTCTGCTTCCCATATTTCAGTAGCTCATTAACCTGGGTACACATGATGAATCATCACTTTTCTCGAGTACTAGATGAATGCAGTGGAGCTAAATAATTTGAACTAGTTCACCACTTGATTTTTATTTTGTCTAGTTTTGCAAGTAAGTTGATTATTGTATACAATGATATGGAATAGTACAATATTGGATTTCGTTGTGACTCTCCACATGCTGAGTTTTTAGTCAGCATTAAGTTGTAAAGCCAGAATGCTGAATGCAGCCAAAGAAAAACCAACTGGGATGACTTGCTTTGTGATTTTTCTCTGTTGACCAACGTTCAGAACCCTGAACAAGAGCCAGAGTTTAAATATTCAAATTGCTGATAATTTCAATTTGCTTTTTGTGTTAAAATAAATCTAAATTGTACAATAAATGAAATTGAGATTTTTAAATAGATTAAAATTAGATCACAATTTCAACTAGTTCAGTGGTAGAGTATCAGCAATTTAAGGAAAAATATTAAAATAATTTTAAGGTTTACTTAGGAAAATGTTTTGAGAGGTATTAGGAGCTTTCTCAGGTGCAAAACAAATATAACCTCGGAATATAATACTGTCTCTATTCCTGACAACTCTGATTATAAAGTAGTGATACATTAAAAGTATTTTGTCTGTCTTCACACTTCTCTTTATCCATTATAAATTTCTATGTTTATATTTGTAATGGGAGTTATCCAGGTAAACTTTTAAGTATATCCTCTCCTATTAGAAGTGCTGCAGCAAATTCATGTACACATTTTCCATTTCAAATGAGGTCACAGGAATTTGTCCAATCTACACAATTTTCCCTTCCTTTAACAGGAAAGCTGGGCAAGGTATGTAGTGGATGTCAAATCCAATGCTGCTAATATTTACTCCCCATATTTTAGCGGAACATTTACTCTCATGTGTAATTCTACAGACATTCAAATGGACATTTTTTGCCAGTACTATACTCTGGTGGAACGCAAACAAATAAACATTTTAAAATATTCTTAAATCAGGGCACGGTGGCCTTCAAATCTGTATGGTTGCTAAATTTGATGACAAATGTATGTAGAAAAGTTGTGAAGAGGACATAAGGAGGCTACAAATGGGTACAGACAGATTAGATGAGTGGGCAAAGATTGGGCAAATAGCACATCATATTGGAAAATATAAAATTGTCCAGTTGGAAGAATAAAAAAAGTGTTCTAAATGATGAGAGATTGTAGAACTCTGAGATGCAGAAGGATCTGCATTTCCTAATGCATTAATCATGAAAGGTTCGTTAGTAAAAGCAGGAAGGGTGTTCTCAATGATCAGGAAGTTCAGAACCAGAGGTCACAGTTTATGGACAAAGGGTAGGACTTGGATGAGGAGAATTTTCTTCATCCAGAAAGTGGTGAACCTAAGGTACTCTCTTCCACAGAAAATAGTTGAGGCTAAAACAATGCATGTTTTCAGGAAGGAGTTAAATGCAATTATTGAGGCTAAAGAGATTAAAAGGTATGGGGAGAAGGTAGGAACAGGATACTGAGTTCAATCATCAGCCATGATCAGATTGAAAGGCAGAGCATGCTTGAAGGGCTAGCTATCCTACTCCTTTTACTTTTCTATGTTCTGTGCAGGGTCCACAAGTGATAAGAAGGCTTTTGGAATGTTATAGTTTATTGTAAGGAGAACTGAATCCAAATGTAGGGTGGTTATACCTCAGTTATACAGGCACTGATGAGCCTGCATCTGGGATACTGTACATTAGTGAATTCTTGAATGGCATAAATGCGGCTAAAGCAGTTCAGGGAAAGTTTCAGACACAAAGCCATCTGCCCATTCCCAGGGTATTAATGATGAAAGTTTGAAAGAGGAGATTTATATCTGCTGGAGTTTAGAAGAGTAAGAGGTGACTTGATTGAAACATGCAGGATCCTTACGGCCTCTGACAAGGTGGATGAGAAAAGGATGTTTCCTGTTGGACAATCTAGAACTTTGGGTTACCATTTAAAATATAGGCTTGTCCACTGAAGACAGGTGAGATTTTTTTTGAGGATCGTGATTCTTTGGAACTTGGCTTCCATGACCTTTTCAGGGAGAGAGTCATTGAATATCTTTCAGGCAGAAACAGATTCTTGATATGCAAGAGAGTCAGAGGTTATTGGAGCCAGGCAGGAATGCAAAATGAATTTTATTGAATGGCAGAGCAAGTTCAAGGGACTGAGTGGCGCATTCCTTCCAATTCGTATGGTCATATGTTGTCACATAAAATAAGGTTATAATCTCTAAGGGATTCTTAAACAGTGTTTATATGTACTGGGGTTTATGTGTACAAATTGTTGAAGGTGGCAGGGCAGGTTCAGAAAATAGCTAAAACAGTTCACAAAATCCAGGGATTTATAAATAGAGATGTTTAAAAATAAAAGTTAAGATGAATCTATGTAAAAATACTGATACTAACTCAACTGGAGAGTTAGGCTACATCTTTTTTTTAGGTGAGTACCTTGCAAAAGCAACAGAACACTTCAGTAAACAAACAAATCAAAGAACTGTGGATGTTGAATGTTAGAAACATGAACAGAAATTGCTGGGAAACCTCAGCATTCTGGCAGCATCCGTGGAACGAAAGCAAAGTTAATGTTCAGGTTCATTGACCCTTTTTCAGATTAGATCTGAAGAAGGGTCACTGAACCTGAAACATTAACTCTGCTTCCTCTCCACAACTGCTGGTAGACCTCCTGGAGCCATCTACTCTGACCCTTTTGAAGGTAGGGCACTGAAGTGGACACAATCAGGCCGTCATCCCAAATAAGGACCCTAGAATGTCCTGCTTGCCTCGAGCTGCCAACCAATCAAAGGTGAACAGTTTGAGAACTTGGCAGCACCACAAAAAGGGACTGTGATCGCTGCTGGTAAAGCACTCCTAAGTTGCAACAGTAACTAGGACAAAGGTAAGTGGTATTGGGGGATTCTGTCAGTCTGGGGATTGAAGGCAAGGATTGGGAATGACTTCAGCAGACACCCTAGCACCATGCGTATGCCCTCAATCATGCACAAATTAGTGCAGATCAAGAGCCAGTCCAAAACTGACAGACAGCCGTCACAAATTTAGCTGTTGGACGATTTGCTATAATTTGGCTTGGCTGGAGCTGAGAAATTTACAATACGAAAGTCATCCACAGCCCTTTCACCTAGAACAAACTTGATTAGGGCGAAAACATTGGTTATCTGTCCCAATGTGAAATCATCTAATTTTCCTGTCCTTCCACCTCGTTCCTGTCTTCATGTGGACCTGAAATCTTCCATCTGTGGTATCCAGTTAGGGATATTACATTTGATTTGAAGGCTTTAGAGATAAGTTAGAAAAGATTTACTAGATGGCAAAAAGATTTCTGTTGCTTGGGTAGATTAGAAAAACAAAGGCTAAGTCTCCTGAATGAAGAAATGGTTGAGAGGAAGTTTGATAGAGTGCTCAAAACAATGAGGTTCTAGATAGAGAGAAATGGTGCTCTTTGCCAAAGAGTTAAGACGCCAATTTTAAGTTGATTGCAATGAGAAACCTCCTTGCATAAAAACATGTTTAAGACCTCAAATGCACTTCTGAGAGAATGATGGAGACAAATTCAAAAATGACTTTCTAAAGAGAGTTTGGATAAGCACCTGAATTGACAAAATCTGCAGGGGTACTCGGAAAGTTGGGGGAAGTGGGATGACCTAACTTGTGCTTCAAAGAGCTGACATTGAATTGCTGGGCCAAATGTCACCCTGTGCTGCAACCATTTGGTGGTACTCTTGATTTCAGTTAAAGCATCAGTTCTTAAAGTCATTCAATATTTTTTTTCACCGATTACCTCCAACACAAAGCTATAATTGCTTTCTGCTCAGCAAGTTAAAACAATTTCCAAAAAGCTGACTTGGTAGGGTTAAGCAAAATTCAGAAGGTCAAGAGTTAAAAAGTTTACAAGCATTAGTGTCCATAAGAGCTTTCCATGGTTCAACTTCTATCAGCAGTTTCTATTATCTGTCTGAACAATTTACCAATTAAACTTCAGAGCCGATCTAATGTTGTTAAAGTAAAGGTAAAGCCTCACAGCTGAGGAAACCTTCCTTCTCTCTCTTTCTCTCTCTGCACCGCTGAGGCCCTTTATCTTCTTCTTAATCCCAAGATTTCTGTCAGGACATAATCTCTTTCTCAAATTTACATTTTAATTACAAGTCCTAGTGAACTTGCTAAAATCAATAATGTCAGCATTCAGTGGCCTAGCTTTCAGCCACAGGCCCAGCCTTGCCATTTCCTGTTATTGATTCATCTTTTTAGCTCTATCTTTGTTATTCCTTCAGGCAAATAGGTGACACTGAACAACTTCAAAAAGGTTTTGGTTTGTTATAGTTCTTTACAGAGGTCATAGTTTACAACAAAATGGAGCTGTATATGGAAATAAAGGAGAAAAATAATTTTTGCAAGAAACAACTTTTGGGTACTTCGTTCCACTAGATTTCACATGAAAGCATAATTTTGATTAATGACCTTTCACTGTCTCAGAAATGCTTGTAGCAACTTCTTTTTGATATGACCCAGCACGAAGCTAACTAATTGTACCCCTTGTACCCCTTCAATTTTCCCCTTATCAAACTATTAAGATGCAATTCCACAGGAGACTAGAATTTTCTGATATCGTTCTAAATTCCAGTTCATGTTTTAGCTTGGTCAGAAAATGTCTTGAGATTTAATTGTTTACATGACCTTGAAGCTTATGCAATTGAGTCTGGTTCTTCTCTCCTAACATATATTCACTTTTCAAAACCTGCCTTTCCTTGGATCTCTCTCTAATTTCTACAAATTACTAAATGTAGCTGTGGATGTGGAATTCAAAAACTATATTTCATCTTTGAGGCTTACTGCCAAAAAATGCAGTCTTTTAACTATGAGGTGGGAGAGCTATATGTTCCCCTAACTCATTTAGATAACCTACTTAACACGTTTGTCTAAAAAAAGGTTGATTAAGCACGTGTAGTACTTTTTACTGTTTCATACACCTTGATAACTATCTGAAGAAATTAATAATTATAATACACTCTGTCACTATGAATATTAGTTATTTGTGCATATTCAAATTTTTGTTCCTGTCACAAGCAGAAGTGCTATTCTATATGTTGTATGTAACTGCAGGACTGGAGCCACTGACAACCACTAAGGAAACGGTGAAGAGAGTAATGCCGTTGTCTGGCCCCACATGCCCACGGAGGAATGATGAGGAATCTGATCCAACAAGTGCTGCAGCAACACTGAAGATCTTGAAGACAAAGCTGGCCTCGCAGATGCATAGGTAAGTGGATTTCATTTTCTCTTTTGTGACCGTTAAACATCTGTAGATAAATGCGCCACAAGAACAAGAATAATATGCATTCATGTTGCATCCTTACTTAATATTTAAAAAGCTGTCCTTCAGCATCTCAGAAACATAGTCAGATGCTCTTGGTTTCATATTGCCCAGCAGTGAGAAGCAACTTTATATCAGTGTAGTAAAAAAGGAAGCAGCACTTTGAGATGATGGCTATCTGCATTAGTGATGCTCTGTTGGAGCTACAGTGCTAGTGCTCTTATATGAAAACAAGTTTTTATTTTTCACCTGCAATTGACATCAGTGATCTAGGAAGTGACCTTGTATCCTTTACCCTGAAAAATGCACCATTAATCACTTATTAATATGATTAAGTCTACAGAAGATGCAGAGTTTCTCATGTCACGCTGTTTGCTTCCATATTTCCAGATTTGCAGATGTGTAGTTTTATATTATGTTGATCTATGAATTCACCTTCATGACATAAAATCAAAACTATTATGTAGGTTAACAGATAAGTGTGGTAATGTTTTTAACAAGAGCAACTGAACGTTACAAAGACTTGTATATGTGTCAAAACACTTATAATCTTTCAAAACACTTCATATTGAAGGAGTTACTTTGAAATGCAATTTCTATTGTTCTGTAGCTGAACTTAAAATCTACTTTGTTTTTCACTGAATGCCTATACAATGAGATGTAAGCATCTCTGGCTAAGGTCAGCATTTCTTCGTTATTCCTATTCGCCTCTGACAAGATAGTGGTTAGTCACCTTCTTAACTGCTCCATTCTATGTAATTTAGGTACCCCACAATGCTATTAGGCAGAGAATTTCAGAATTTTGTCCCAGTGACTGATTGAATAGCAGCATAGTCAGGATGATGTGAGCCTTGGAAGGGAGCTTAAGTGGTATCTCCAGCTGTCTGCTACCCATGTCCTTCCAGTTGGAGAGCCTTTGTGTCATCGGCAAACTTAGACATATTCCCCTCATCTTTATATGAATTGTAATCTGAACTGACAGGTGGTTCTGTGGACTCTCGACTGGTATGCTGCCTCGTTGTTGCCAGGGTCAGAGATGTCTCAGAGCAGCTGCAAGGTGCTCAGAAGGTGGGGGGTGGGGGGACACGGAGGGGGTGGTTGGGGTGATCAGTTGGCAGTCATTGTATGTGTTAGTGCTGACATCCTGGGTAAAAACAGAAATGCAATCCTGCAACAAGAAGTTTAGAGAGTTGGGTAGTAGAATAAAGAGGAAGACCTCTAAAGTTGTAATCTCCAGATAACTTCCACTGCCACGCCATGCTGACTATAGGGAAAAAAAGATAGGTCAGATGAGCACATGGCTAAAGGAATAGTATAGAAAGGCTTTAGATTTTTGGATCATTAAAACATAGAGCATTACAACGCAATACAGGCCCTTAGGCCAATCTGAAGCCCATCTAACTACACTGTTCCATTTTCATCCATATGTCTAACCAATGACCATTTAAACGCCCTTAAAGTTAGCGAGTCTACTCCTGTTGTAAGCAGGTCGTTCAATGTCTCTACTACTCTGAGTAAAGAAACTACCTCTGACATCTGTTCTATATCCATCACTCCTTAATTTAAAACTATGTCCCCTCATGCTAGCCATCGCCATCCGAGAAAAAAGGCTCTCTTTGTCCAACCTAGCTAACCCTCTGATTATCTTTTATATCTCAATTAAGTCACCTCTCAATTTTATTTTCTTCTCTAACGAAAGCAACCTCAAGTCTCTCAGCCTTTCCTCATAAGACCTTCTCTCCATACCAAACAATATCCTAGTAAATCTCCTCTGAATCCTTTCCAAAGCTTCCATATCCTTCCTATAAAGTGTGACCAGAACTGTGCGCAATACTCCAAGTGCGGCCACACCAGAGTTTTGTACAACTACAATACAACTTCAAGGCTCCAAAACTCAATCCCTCTACCAATAAAAGCTAACACACCGTATGCTTTCTCAACAATCCTATCAACCTGGGTGGTAACTTTCAAGGATCATTGACATCAAGATCTCTCTGTTCATCTACACTACCAAGAATCTTATCTTTAGCCCAGTACTTTGTATTCCTGTTGCTCCATCCAAAGTCAATCACCTCTCACTTTTCTGCATTAAACTCCATTTGCCACCTTGCAGCCCAGCTCTGTAGCTTATCTATGTCCTTCTGCAACCTACAACATTCTTCACCATCCACAGCTCTACTGACTTTAGTGTCATCTGCAAATTTACTAACCCATCCTTCTATGCCCTCATCCAGGTCATTTATAAAAATGATAAACAGCAGATCATTGCAGTAAACCACTTATAACTGAACTCCAGGATGAACATTTCCCATCAACCACCACCCTCTGTCATCTTTCAGTTAGCCAATTTCTGATCCAAACCGCTAAGTCACCCTCAATCCCATGCCTCCATATTTTGTGTAATAGCCTACCATGGGAACCTTATCAAATGCCTTACTGAAATCCATATACACCACATCAACGGCTTTACCCTCATCCATCTGTTTGGTCAGCTTCTCAAAGAATGCAATAAGGTTTGTGAGGCACGAAACCATGTTTACTATCCATAATCAGCTTATTCCTTTCTAGATGATTATAAATGCTATCTCATAACCTTTTCCAACACTTTACCCACAATCAAAGTAAGTCTCACTGGTCTGTACTTACCTGGGTTGTCTCTACCCCCCCCCGCCTTTTTGAACAATTGGACAACATTTGGTATCCTCCAGTCTTCTAATACTGTTCCAGTAGACAATGACAACATACAGATTAAAGCCAAAGGCTCGGCAATCTCCTCCCTCACTTCCCAGAGAATCCCAGGATAAATCCCATCCGGCTCAGGGGATTTATCTATTTTCACACTTTCCAGAATTGCTAACATCTCCTCCTTGTATGCCTCAATCCATTTACCATCTTCTCTGTTTTTACTGTAACATCTAAATCCTGCAACAACTATTCCTGTTCCTGCTCTATCCATGTCTCTGAAATGGCCACAACATCAAAATTCCAGGTGCCAACCCATGCTGCAAGTTTAGCCACCTTATTCCGAATGCTCCTTTTGTTGAATTCTAGTAGCCTGGATCTCCGTATTCTCCTGGACAACTTTGTCTTTTTCCAATGTGAATACTGATGAAAAATATTCATTTAGCGCTTTCCCTATCTCCTCTGACTCCACATGCAACTTCCCACTATTAACCTTGATTGGCCCTAATCTTACTCTAGTCATTCGTTTATTTCTGATATACCTATAGAAAGCCTTAGGGATTTCCTTGATCCTATGTACCAACAATTTCTCATGTCCTCTCATGGCTCTTCTTAGCTCTCTCTTTAGATCTTTCTTGGCTAACTTTTAACTCTCAAATGCCTGAACTGAGTCTTCACGTCTCATCCTAACATTTTCTCTTCTTTTTCCTCTTGACAAGAGCTTCAACCTCTTTAATAAACCACGGCTCTCCCTCTCGATAACTTCCACCCTGCCTGACAGGTACATACTTATCAAGGACACGCAGTAGCTGAACCTTGAATCAGCTCCTCATTTCAATTGTGCCCATCCCCTGCAGTTTCTTTCCCTCAGCTATAACTCTTGCCCTGCAGTATGTACCTATCCCTTTCCATAGCTAAAGAAAACATAATTTGAATTGTGGTCACTATCACCAAAGTGCTCCCCAGCTCCAAATCTAACAGTGGGCTGTGTTCATTACCCAGTACCAAACCCAATGTGGCCTCTTGAGGAAACCCCATCGCACACATTAGACAAAAACTGACCCGTCTAAAGTACTCTAACTATAGTACTCCCAGTCAATATTTGGAAAGTTAAAGTCCCCCACAACATCAACCCTGTCATCCTTGCTCCTATCGAGAATCATCTTTGCTATCCTTTCCTCTACATCTCTGGACTGATTCGGAGGCCTATAGAAAACTCCCAACGGGGTGAACTCTCCTTTCCTGTTTCAACCTCAACCCATTCAAACTCAGTAGCCGAATCCTCAAAGTGCCCTTTCTGCCACCGTAGTACTGTCCTTGATTAACAATGCCACACCTCCACCTCTTTTACCATCTTCTCTGTTCTTACTGTAACATCTAAATCCTGCAACAACTATTCCTGTTCCTGCTCTATCCATGTCTCTGAAATGGCCACAACATCAAAACCTCGGGTACCAACCCATGCTGCAAGTTCAACCACCTTATTCCGAATGCTCCTTGTGTTGAAGTAGACACACTTCAAACCACCTTCTTACTTGCCGGTGAACTCTTGCAACCTTGAAACCTTATTTCTGACCTCACTTCTGTATACTGGAACTACAATTTAGGTTCCCATCCCCCCGCTGAATTAGTTTAAACCATCTCGAAGACCATTAGCAAATGTCCCTCCCGGGATATTGCTACCCCTCTGGTTCAACTGAAATCATCCTGTTTGTAGAGGTCCCACCTACCCCAGAAAGAGTCCCAATTATCCAGGAATCCAAAACCCTTCCTCCTGCACCATCCCTGTAGCCACGTGTTCAACTCCTCTCTCTCCCTATTCCTCGCCTCGCTAACACGTGGCATGGGCAACAAACCAGCGATGAAAACAGTTTCTTCTAGCTCTAAGCTTCCACCCTAACTCCCTAAATTTCTGCCTTAAATCCTCATCTCTCTTCCTACCTATGTCGTTCATGCTTTTGCGGACCCTGACTTGGGGCTGCTCCCCCTCTCCCTCAAGGATCCATAAAACGCAACCAGAGACATCATGGACCCTGGCACCTGGGAGGCAACACACCGACCGTAAGTCTCTCTCATTCCCACAGAATCTCATATCTGTCCCACTAAGTATGGAGCCCCCAAGACTGATGCTCTGCTCCTCTTCCCCTTTCCTTCTGAGCAAGAGGGACAGACTCAGTGCCAGAGACCTGTGCCCCATTGCTTACCCCTGGTAAGTGGTCTTGCCCCAACAGTATCCAAAACAGTATACTTGTTGGTTGAGCTGAAAATGTGTTGCTGGAAAAGCGCAGCAGGTCAGGCAGCATCCAAGGAACAGGAGAATCGACATTTCGGGCATAAGGCTTATACCCGAAACGTCGATTCTCCTGTTCCTTAGATGCTGCCTGACCTGCTGCGCTTTTCCAGCAACACATTTTCAGCTCTGATCTGCAGTCCTCACTTTCTTCTCCTACTTGTTGGTTGAGGCTAACTGCCACATGAGATCCTTGTACTGCCTGCAGGTTCCCTTTCTGTCACCTGACAGTAACCCATCTACCTTCTTCTTGTACTATTGGGACAAACTTTGGAGTAGGTGGGACCTGTACAAGCCTTTTTAAAATTCATTCATGGGATGAGGATGTAGCTGACTAGGCCAGCATTTATTGCCCATTCTTGATTGCTAAACTGCCAGTGACCATTTTAAGAGTTAACCATATTGGCTGTGGGACTGGGCTCACATGTAGGCCAGACCAGGTAAGGATGACAGTTTCCTTCCCTAAAGAACATTATTGAATTAGATGGATTTTTCCAACCATTGACAATTAATTCATGGTCATCGTTGGACTCTTAATTCCTGAATTGTATTGAATTCAAATTCCACCATTTGCTGTGACGGGATTTGAAACCAGATCCATAGGACATTACCTGAGTCTAGGGATTAGTAGTCTAGCAATAACATAGGTAGGCCATCTGCCTTCCCAGACAAGTTGCCCCTAAACTGGAGTGAGTCTGATATCCTTGCTGTGAGGTTTTAAACTAATTTTGGAAGGGAATGGGGAGCAGAGTAGGTGTAAAGTTGGAAGCAGGGTCCGATCAGATATAGAAGGAATGCTAGGACAATCCAGTCAGTAGAGAAGACATAGGTAGGATAAGGCGCATAGGAGGTCCAATTGAAAACTCAATTGTATCTGCTTTAATGGAAGGAGTTTGATTGATAAGACAGATGAACTTATAGATCAACATGTGGGAATATGTTATTTTTGCAATCACTGACACAAAGTTGAAAGAAGGACAGAAGTAGCAGCTCAACATTCACAGGTATAGAACTTACAGGCATGATGGAGAGTTGTAAGAGAAGTGGAGGCACTGCATTATTGAGAAAAGGAAACTATCACTGCGGTAAGGAGAGAGGATGTTCTACAAGGGTCTTCAAATTAGATCATCTGGGAAGAACTGAGAAATGAAAAGGGGTGATTATTTTGTTGGTATTATACCACAGGCTTCACAACATTCAGAGGAGATAGAGTTACAAAAACATAGGCAGACCTCTGAAAGTTGAGAGAAACAGAGTTATAGTTGTAACAGAGTTGTAAATGTGCTAACATTAACTGGGGGAATCGCCTCAGTATGAAAGGATTAGACAGGGTTGAATTTTTAAAGTGCATCCAGGAGTGCTTTTTTTGCCAATACTTAACTGTTCCTCCTCGAGATGGGGCAATGCATGTCCTTATCTGGAATGCAGCCCCATCACATGGTTAAAGTTTCAGTCAGTGTTTTGGGATAGTGACCAAAACTTTGTAAGTTTCAAAATCATTTTAGGAAGGGATAAAGGGATAATGATAGTACAAAAGTTCAGTATCTAAGTTAGGGAAAGGCCAGTTTCAATATCGTTAGACAGGAACTGGCAAACATAGCCTGGGGCCAGCTATTTGCATTGGGAAGTGGGATTCTTTGGAAAAAAAAGTAGAGTGAAAATTCATGACCAAGATTGAACAGCAAGGGGAGCAAGTCCAGGGAACCCGGATGTTGTGAGTTGATAAAGAAGAAGAAGGAAATGATGTACAATGCAGTAAGAAGGAGCTTCAAAACTATCAACAGTGAAGAGGTTGCTCAAGAAGGAAATTAGGAGGGCAAAGAGAAACCATTAAATATCTTTGAAAGATGGCACTAAGGAAAATCCCAAGGTTTTTATAAGTATATTAAGAGTAAGAGGATTACCGGAGAAAAAGTGTGGACTTATTAGAGGCCAAAGAGGCACCCTGTATATGGAATCTGAGGATGTGGGTGAGGTCTTAAATGAATACTACTTAGTTGCATTCACAGAGGAAAAAGACACTGTAACCAGGGACTTCAGTTAAGCTTAATAAGGAGGCGACATTCGACATTTTGACAGGACTACAGGTGCATAAATTCCCAGGGCCTGATGAGATGTAACCCAGAGAGTGGTACAAGAATGGACCATGATATCTGAGAGGGTAGTGGAGGCAAGTCCTGTTTGCAACATTTAAGAAGCATCTGGATGAGCACTTAAGGTGCCCGGGCATAATAGGCTATTACCAAGAGCAGGCAAATGGGAATAATGTAGTTTGGGGTTTGTTGGTTGGCATAGAATGGTCAAAGGGTCTGTTTGTGTGCTGTGAGTTTTTGACTGTATGATGCCCTTTTGTTGATCCTTGTGACAATTTCCTAGTCATAGCCTGCATGCTTAATATCTATAACCAATGCTCTAATATATTACCTCCAACTTAATGATTCTTGTGTGACATCTTATCAGATGTCTTTTAGAAATTTAAGTATATTAGATTTGCTTCCTTTCTTGTATCTACGAATGTGAAAAAAATAATAGCTTAAGTTTCCTTGATCAATATTAAACAGTCCTGCTCATTGTGCATATTTGTGGATTGAGGGTATCTGTGAGATCAGAATTTGAACTGATGACTCCATGGGGAATTACTTAGTACCATCTGTCGTACAGATTGATGGAAATAGATCCTTCATTTGAACTCGTCCATGCAAACCAGAAATCTAAAACTAATCTAGTCTCACTTGCCAGCATTTGGCCCATAGCTGTGCAAACCCTCCTATTCATATACCCATCCAGTTCCTTTTAAATGTTGTATGTAATTGTACCAGCCTTCTCCACTTCCTCTGGCAGCTCATTCCATCCACTCATCACCCTCTGTGTGAAAAAGTTGCCCTTTAGGTCTTTTTTAAATCTTGCTGCTCTCACTATTCTAATATAAATGCCAATGAAATTATTCTTCTAATGACTGTTTTTGCACTTGTTTGTATCATATGGTCTGTGTTTAAATGTATTCCTAGCAAGTGCAGCTCTCATTGTTTTTGTAGAGATTGTGCTTTTGTTTCCAGCACAATTCATTTGAACTCAACGAAGCCATCTCAAAAAAATCACAAAATAATTTGTAAACTCCATTTAGCAGAAATCAGAGGTTTCTGTGGTCTTTTGCACTACTTCTTCAAACATTTGAGCTAGGTCCACAAAAGCAACCATGTCTCCAAGATGGTACAAGCATCATTAGGACTTTGCACTATTTACATGTGCTTGCATGCTTTGGAGAATGCTCAAAAAATTATTCTGGTGCTTTTGGGCACAAGCACACTTGCAGACATGCTTTAAAAACCTTTGGATATAATTTACTTTTCATTTAGTATTAAGTTAAAGCCAGCGACTCAGGTTCAATTCCAGCCTTTGGTGACTGTGGAGCTTGCATATTCTTCCCCTATCTGTATGGATTTCCTCTGGATACTTTGTATTTTTTTTCCACAGTCCAAAAATGTGCAGGTTATGTATTAGCAATGTTAAATTGTCCATAGTGTCCAGGGATTTGTAGGTTAGGTGGAACAGTGTTTGCTAAATGCAGAATTATGTGAATAGGGTAGGAGTCAGGTGGGATGCTGTTCAGACTCAATGGGCCAAATGGCCACTTTCTACACTGTAGGGAATCTGTGATTTAAAATGTAGTCACTTCCTGTCTATGATCCTATTCTATGATTTAATGCTGACTACCCCCAAAATGTGGAGGTGCCAGTGTTGGACTGGGGTAGACAAAGTTGAAAATCACACGACACAAGGCTATAGTCAAACAGGTTTATTTGAAAATAAAAGCTTTCGGAGTGCTGCTCTTTGGTCACGTAGCTTGTGAGGCAGCATACATAGGACGCAGAAATTATAAATAGGACACTAGCTACCTGATGAAGGAGTAGTACTCCGAAAGCTTGTATTTTCAAATAAACCTGTTGGACTAGAACCTGGTGTCATGCGATTTTAGACTTTACACCCATAATAAAAGTGGAGTGTTCTACATTAAGAACAAAGCAAGCTGTGATGAATTTGAATTGAATTTATTGTCACGTCTACCGAGGCACAGTGAAAAGCTTTGTCTTGCAAGCAATACAGGCAGATCATATAGTTAAATAGCATAGATAGTAAATAATAGGTAAACAGTGGCAAAAACCAAAACACAGGTTCAGGCGAATGTTAAGGGTTTGTAAGTCCATTCAGTATTCTAACAACAGTAGGGTAGAAACTGTTTAAATCCGGCTGGTGCGTGTGTTCGGGCTTCTGTACCCTCTCCCCGATGGTAGAGGTTGTAGAAAATCATTGCCAGGGTGGGATGGATCTTTGAGAATGTTGGCGGCCTTTCCTTAACAGCGGTAGATGGATTCTGTAGATGGGAGGTTGGTCTTTGTGATTATCCAGGCTGAGTTCACCACTCTCTGTAACTGTCTCTGATCTTGAATGTAACAGTTGCCATGCCAGGTACTGAGAAATCCAGACAGAATGCTTTCGACAGTGCACCTATAGAAGTTGGCAAGGGTACTTGCTGCCATGCCAAGTTTCTTCAGCTGCCTGAGGAAGAAGAGAAGTTGTTGCGCCTTTGTAATTAGTGCATCCACATGAAGAGTCCAAGAAAGCTTGTTACGGATGACCACTCCCAGGAGCTTGACACTCTCTACTCGTTCCACCTCTGTGCTGTTAATGTGTCGGGGGGCATAAGTAACATCCCACCGAAACTCAGTAATGAGTTCCTTGGTTTTGTCGGCATTGAGAACTAGGTTGTTCTTAGTGCACCATTTTTCCAGGTCTTCCACCTCCCGTCTGTAGTCTGTTTCATTGCCATCTGAGATTCAATGACTATGACTGCGGTGGTGTCATCAGCGAATTTGTAAGTGCCATTTGTCTGGTATTTGGTGATGCAGTCATAGGTGTACAGTGAGTACAGTCAGGGGCTGAGTACTCACCCCTGGGAGGCTCCAGTGTTGAGTGTTAGTGTGGATGAAATATTGTTCCCAGTCTTCACTGGTTGTGGCCTGTGGATCAGAAAACTGAGGATCCAGTTGCAGAGAATGGGGCTTCGTCCACGATACTAAGTTTGGTAACCAGTCTTGAGGGGATAGTAGGGTTGAAGGCTGAACTGTAGTCAATGAGTAAGATTCTTACGGAGCTGATCTTGGTGTCATTGTTCTAGGGAGGAGTGAAGGTCATGTGATATGGCATCTGACGTGGATATGTTGGTCCGATAGGCAAATTGGAGTGGGTCAAGAGTAGTGGGGAGGCAGCACCACTAATCCAAAAAATGGAGTTGATTAATGCCACGACCAGCCTTTCAAAGACTTCATGACCACCGAGGTTAGGGCCACTGGGTGGTAGTCATTGAGACATGCTGCATGAGCCTTTTTGGGCACAGGGATGATGTTGGCCCTCTTAAAACAGGCAGGGACAGTGGCCTGCTGCAGGGAGAGGTTGAAGATGTCTGAGCAGATCTGATTTATGAAATGATTTATCCTGATTAAATGATTTATGTTAATTATGTTAAACCTATTTTCAGTTGTAATGGAACTGCACCAAGTTACCTTTAGTGTATTAAAAAATACTTAAAAAAATTAAATTGTATTTTAAAAATGCCAACCAGTTGTGGTGACTATTGACAGATGTTGCTTTTAGTAACAGATAATAGAGGAAAGGAAAACATTTCTGATTTTTGGAAAATTTGCGCACACGACCGATTGCATTCAAATCAGGAGGTTTCCAAAGTGTGGAAAGAAGGTCCAGTGAGAGATTCTTGAAATTAAACAGCTGCAGATGCTTCATACCAACGGTTGTCTTCTGATTAATCATAGAGAACACTTTGTTTATACATGAGCTTGTTAGCACTTAAAGAGCAAGATGTTATTCCCTTTACAAATGATTCAGCACCATTCATTTGCTGATGCAATCTTAAAGTCGGGTGCATCCAACTTGTGACTCCCAGTTAAGGCCAACAACAGATCGAGCAGGTTTCCTGAGGGGAAGATTTCCTGCATCAAAGGGCCTGTAGCCTTAGAAGGATAGCAGTCCCAATCAGTGGATTGTGGATCAGTGGATCAGTGCAGTCTGTAAGGGCACTTCACCTCTTCAGGGGCCGCCTCACCATTTTAAAAATGAACCATTTTCCTAGAATATCACCAGCAAACTACTTTCAGAAACCTAATAAAAACTGAAAGAATTGTGGGTTGCTGTAAATTAGAGACAAAAATAGATGTTCCTGGGAAAGTTCAGGTCTGAGGGCATCTGTGGATAGAAATCAGAGTTAATGTTCCCTGTCGAGTGACCCTTTCCCTGAGGAAAAAATTCTGTTTTTGTTCCTACTTTCTGGTACCTACTGGCCTTTGGTCCTAGCAGAATGGGTTGTTTAGGGATACTGCAGGGTTCATCTTAGCAACAATCTGCCCAGAACTGACCCTTAAATACGTAGATTGGCCATCAATCACTGGTGGGCAAGCAAACTTGGTGTAGCCTGCTGAAATGATATTCTGGGTATCTTACTTTACACTTTCCTCCCTGTTCCACCTACAAAACTATCTCAGTAAAACTGGTAAAATTCTGCTTAGGGTCCTGGATGTAAAACCTTTAATAGCTTTTGAAAGGGAGAAACTTGAAAAATAATTGTCCAACATTATGGAGGAAGAACAGAGGAGATAGAAATAAAAGGTTGCAATGGACTAAAAAGCTCCATGTACAACTAAAATAACTTCGCAAAATTGCACATAGCTGTGCTGAAGAAATTTTAAAACGCTCAATTTAAAGTTTACAGCAGAGTGCTCCTTGTTTGATTTCCATGCTTTTGATTTCGATATTCTTTTTGTATTTTGTTTAAAGCAATTATATAATTTAAATAAGATCAACTGAGGCTCATTTAAAGAAGTGTCTCATTGTGAATGACATATATCTTAAATATCTTATTAGTAG